>NC_031994.1:83545460-83721637 GCF_001879085.1 Nicotiana attenuata
GGGGGGGTTAATTGTCACGACCCAGATTTCTCACTCTCGGGAGTCGTGATGGCGCCTACTCGTGAAAGCTAGGCAAGCCGAGTATTATAGATTAACTAACTCTTTTATTTAGCCTTTTTAACAATTTAAAACAACATACGATCAACAGTGGAATATTAACAATAATTAGAGACATGCGGAAGACGTAATCTGATAACTTAGCCAAATACAAGTACGTCAATACCAAGTACATCTCTACCCGGAACTGGTGTCACCATATCACGGACCATCTACAAATACTACAAACAATTGTCGGGAAAGAAAGATACAAACTGTCTCTGAAGTAAATGAAAACAAAATATAAAGATAGAAGAGAACGTCGGGGACTGCGGACGCCTGCAGGACTACCTCGTAATCTCCGACTGGACTGAAGGCAACCACCCAAACCTACGGTCCAAAAGTTGTCGCTCCGGTATCTGCACACAGTGCAGAGTGTAATATTAGCACAACCGATCCCATGTGTTGGTAAGTGCGTAGCCTAACCTCGGCGAAGTAGTGACGAGGCTAGGACCAGACTACCAAATAAACCTGTGCAGTTATATCATATATAGCGGAAAATAAAACAGAAATATACAATTAAGGATGGGAGGGGAAACATGCTGCAGGGGATATCATTTACCAACAATAACTCAGGAGAAAAGCATAAAGAACAACTTAAAATTCGCAGCAGAAAGAATAAGGAAACCGTAATAACTCAACAACCACTTTTACCCTTTATTGTGGCGGCGTGCAGCCCGATCTAAATTATAATAACACTGTTGCAGCGTGCAACCTGATCCATTTAACAATATTATTGCGGCGTGCAACCTGATCCAAATTTAGTATTATTGCGGCGTGCAACCCGATCCAAATATAGTATTGTTGCGGCGTGCAACCCGACCCAAATACAATATTGTTGCGGCGTGCAATCCGATCCCAATATACAATTCAACACCAAACACACAGAGTCGCGACAAGGGAACAATAAGGAAACAACATTATCCCGGCAAGGGAATTGACAGCATAAGTAAATACGTCCCGACAAGGGAATCAGCTATAACCAAACTCATTCCAACATTTAACTTCACAAAAGAAATCTCAACTAGCATCAATACTCAACTATAAGCAATTTCCACGAGAAGGAAAATTAGTTTTTGAAACTAATTGCATGTCTAAATTCCAACTAATCAAAAAGCCCTAAATCTACCTAAATTCACAAAAGAAATCTCAACTAGCATCAATACTCAACTATAGTCCTCGTGTTCGCATCCTGTTGCTCGCGTTCGCGTAGAAGGAAAATTCCTTCAGCCTGACTTACCCTTCGTGTTCGCGAGAGTCCTTCCGTGAACACGAAGAACAAAGCTCCAGAACCCCAGAAATTGAAAACCTGCAACTTTTTCCAATTTTAAAACCTTTCGAAACCTATCCGAAACTCACCCGAGCCCTCGGGGCTCCAAACCAGACATGCATACTAACTCAAAAACATCATATAAACTTATCTGTACGATCAAATCGCCAAAATAACATCTTAAACAATGAATCTAGCATAGAAATCTAACAAAAATCTCAAAACTTTCAAAGTATCAATTTTCACAACTACGGGTCTGAATCACATCAAACGACTTCCGTTTCTTACCAAATTTTACAGGCTCGACTCAAATCACATATAAGACATGTACCGGGCTGTGCAACCAAAATACGGGCCCGATACCATCGACTTCCAAACACTTTTCATTTCTAAAAGCTCATATATAATTCAATAAAACAATTTTCTTTAAAAATTCATTTCTCGGGCTTGGGACCTCGGAATTCGATTCCGGACATACGCCCAAGCCCCATATTGTCCTACGGACCCTCCGGGATCGTAAAATCACGGGTTCGGGTCCGTTTACCCAAAAATTGACCGAAATCAACTTAAATTCATTTAAAGGCAAATTTTATCATTTTCCACAGATTTTCACATAATGGCTTTCCGACTATGTGCCCGGACTGCGCACGCAAATCGAGGTGAGGCAGAAAGAGGTTTCTTAAGGCCTCGGAGCACAAAATTTACTAAAAAAAAGTGATGACCTTTTGGGTCATCACTCCACCTCTAAAATAACCGTTCGTCCTTGAACGGACATAAGAAGAAAGTACCTGAGTCGGGGAAAAGATGGGGATAACGGCTCCGCGTATCGGACTCGGACTCCCAGGTTGACGCCTCAGCAGGCTGACCTCTCCACTAAACACGAACAGAAGGAAAACTCTTCGATCTCAACTGACGAACCTGCCGGTCTGGAATAGCTACCGGCTCCTCCTCATAGGACAAGTCCTTGTCCAACTGGACAGTGCTGAAATCTAACACGCGGGATGGATCGCCGTGACACTTCCAAAGCATACACACATGAAACACTGGATGCACGACTTATAAGCTCGGCGGCAATGCAAGTCTGTAAGCCACCTCTCTCACTCAATCAAGAATCTCAAACGGGACAATGAACCTAGGGCTAAGCTTGCCCTTCTTTCCAAATCTCATAACGCCCTTCATAGGCGACACCCGAAGCAATACCCGCTCACCGACCATGAATGCCAAATCACGAACCTTACGGCCGGCATAACTCTTCTGCCTGGACCGAACTGTACGGAGCCTATCCTAAATAATCCTGACCTTGTCCAAGGCATCCTACACTAGATCCGTACCCAACAACCGAGCCTCCCCCGGCTCAAGCCATCCAACCGGCGACCGACACTGCCTACCATACAAAGCTTCATAAGGAGCCATCTGGATACTCGACTGGTAGCTTTGGTTGTATGAAAACTCCGCTAAAGGCAAAAACTGATCCCACGAGCCTCCAAATTAAATGACACAAGCTCGGAGCATATCCTCCAAAATTTGAATAGTACGCTCGGACTGCCCGTCCGTCTGAGGATGAAATGTTGTGCTCAACTCGACCCGTGTGCCCAACTCTCACTGAACTGCTCTCCATAAATGCGAGGTAAACTGTGTACCTCGATCAGAAATGATAGACACGAGCACACCATGAAGACGAACAATCTGCCAGATATAGATCTCAGCTAACCTCTCGGAAGAATAGGAGATTGCCACAGGAATGAAATGCACTAACTTGGTCAGCCTATCAATAATAACCCACATTGCATCGAACTTCTTCTGAATCCGTTGGAGTCCAACAACAAAGTCCATAGTGATACGCTCCCACTTCCACTCAAGAAGCTCAATCCTTTGAAACAACCCACCAAGTCTCTGATGCTCGTACTTCACCTGCTGACAGTTCAAACACCGAGCCACATATGCAACAATATCCTTCTTCATCCTTCTCCACCAATAATGCTACCGCAAATCTTGATACATCTTAGTGGCGCCCGGATGAATAGAGTACCGGGAACTATGGGCCTCCTCTAAAATCAACTATTGGAGTCCATCCACATTAGGCACACAAACTCGACCCTGCAATCTCAAAATACCATTCTCCTAAGGTAACCTGTTTGGCACCTTCGTGCTGCACCGTGTCTCTAAGGACACACAAATGAGGATCATCATACTGCCGATCTCGGATACGCTCCAATAATGAAGTACGAGCGACTGTACAAGCTATCATACGGCTGGGCTCAGAAACATCCAACCTCATGAACTGATTGGCCAAAGCCTGAACATCCAAAGCAAGCGGTCTCTCACCGACCGGAATATAAGCAAGACTACCCATACTGGCTGACTTCCTACTCAAAGCATCGGCCACCACGTTGGCCTGTCCCGGATGGTATAAGATTGTGATATCATAGTCCTTCAACAGCTCCAACCACCTTCTCTGCCTCAAATTTAGCTCCTTCTGCTTGAACAAGTGTTGCAGACTCTTGTGATCCATGAACACCTCACATGCCATGCCATACAGATAATGCCTCCAAATCTTCAACGCGTGAACAATGGCTGCTAACTCCAAATCATGAACCGGATAGTTCTTCTCATGAATCTTCATCTGCCGTGAAGCATAGGCAATGACCTTTCCATCCTGCATCAACACTGCACCAAGTCCAAGATGAGATGCATCACAATAAACCGTGTAAGGCCCTGAACCTGTGGGCAAAACCAACACTTGTGCCGTAGTCAAAGCTGTCTTGAGCTTCTGAAAGCTCGCCTCACACTCATATGACCATCTGAACTGGGCACCTTTCTGGGTCAACCTGGTCATCGGGGCTGCAATAGATGAAAACCCCTCCACGAACCGACGATAATAGCCTGCCAAACCCAAGAAAGTCCGGATCTCTGTAGCTGATGTGGGTCGAGGCTAGTTCTTGACTGCCCCTATCTTCTTTGGATCTACCTGAATACCCTCTGCTGAAACCACATGACCCAAGAAAGCAACTGAACTCAACCAGAACTCACACTTCGACAACATAGCATACAACAGACTATCCCTCAGAGTCTGAAGAACCACTCTAAGATGCTGCTCATGCTCCTCCCGGCTGCGGGAATAAATCAAAATATCATCAATGAAGACTATCACGAATGAATCCAGGTAAGGCCTGAACACTCGGTTCATCAAATCCATAAAAACTGCTGGGGCATTTGTCAACCCGAATGACATCACCAAGAACTCATAATGCCCGTACCGAGTGCGGATAGCTGTCTTAGGGACATCGGATACCCTAATCCTCAACTGATGGTAGCCAGATCTCAAGTCAATCTTCAAAAATACCTTGGCACCCTGAAGCTGATCAAACAAATCATCAATCCTCGGCAATGGATACTTATTCTTGATTGTAACCTTGTTCAACTGACGATAATCTATACACATTCGCATCGATCTGTCCTTTTTCTTAACAAACAACACCGGCGCACCCCAAGGCGAAACACCAGGTCTAATGAAACCTTTTTCAAGCAAGTCTTGCAACTTCTCCTTCAACTCTTTCAACTCAGGCGGTGCCATACGATACGACGGAAGAGAAATGGGTTGAGTGCCTGGAGCCAAACCAATGCAGAAGTCAATATCCCTGTCGGGTGGCATACCCGGCAGGTCTGAAGGAAATACCTCAGGAAACTCATGAACAACAGGCACAGAATCCATAGAAGGAACCTCGGCACTAGAATCACAAACATATGCCAAATAGGCCAAACACCCCGTCTCGACCATACGTCGAGCCTTCATATATGAGATAACACTATGGGTAGAATGACCAGGAGTCCCTCTCCACTCTAAATGAGTTAAACCCGACAAGGCTAAGGTCACAGTCTTGGCATGACAGTCCAAGATAGCATGGTGAGGTGATAACCAGTACATCCCCAATATGACATCAAAATCAACCATGTCCAACAGTAATAAGTCTACTCGGGTCTCAAGACCCCCAATCGCAACTATACACGAACGATGGACTCGATCTACCACAATAGAATCACCCACCGGCGTAGACACATATACAGGAGCACTCAAAGAATCACTAGGCATGACCAGATACGGTGCAAAATAAGATGACACATAGGAGTATGTAGATCCTGGATCAAATAAAACTGAAGCATCTCTGCTACAAACCAGAACAGTACCTGTCATAACTACATCGGAAGCCTCAGCCTCAGGCCCAGCTGGAAGAGCATAACATCGGGGCTGGGCCCCACCACCCTGAACTACATCTCTAGGATGGCCTGCTGCTGGCTGTCCTCCACCTCTAGCGGCCTAACTCCACCTCTAGCACCTCTACCCCCACCCTAGCTAGCGAAGCGTGCGGTGGAACACCTGGCGCCTGAACCATAGCATGGGAACCCTACTGCTGCCACTGAATACCCACTAGTCTCGGACAAGCCCTCTGGATATGACCATACTCACCACACTCAAAGCATCCACCTAAGTGTTGCGGATGAGGAAACTGAGACTGACCCTGGCGACCTGAATGACCACCCCAAAAACTCTTGGTGCGGCGGTGCACTAGGAGCTGGTGGTACACTGTAGGACTACTGATCAGAATACTGCATATGAGAGCCACGGCCACCTGAAGCGCCGTGAGAAACCTGAAGTGCTGACTAAAAAAGGCCTAGGAGGATGGCCTCTACCATACGAATCCCTGCCTCTAGACGAGGCACCACTGAATCTTCCTGAATGACGATGCCTCTTGTCGGACCCCTGACCACCCCCCTGCGACAGAACTATCTCAACTCTCCTGGCCACATTGGCCGCCTCCTAAAAAGAAACCTCACTCCCCATCTCCTTAGCCATCTGAAGTCGAATAGGCTGAATGAGTCCCTCAATGAACCTCCTCACCCCCTCTCTCTCTCTCGGTGGGAAGTATGATAAGAGCATGACGGGCCAAGTCGATGAATCTTGTCTCGTACTGAGTAACAGTCATAGAACCCTACTGGAGACGCTCAAACTTCCTTAGATAGATCTCTCTCTGAGTGATAGGGAAAAACTTCTCAAGAAATAGCTGAGTAAACTGCTCCCAAGTCAAAGCTGGTGATCTGGCTAGTCTAGCCAAACAATAATCTCTCCACCAAGTCTTGGAGGATCCAGACAAGCGGAAAGTAGCAAAGTCAACCACATTGGTCTCCACTATCCCTATGTTCCTGAGAACCTCATGACAGCTGTCTAGATAATCCTGGGGATCCTCAGAAGATGCACCGCTGAAAGTAGTAGTGAAGAGCTTGGTGAACCTGTCCAATATCCACAAAGCATCGGCAGACATAGCTGCTCCATCATCAGTCTGAGCTACCACACCCGGCTGAACTACTCCAACTGGCTGAGCTGCTGGAGTCTGAAACTGGAGAGCCATCTACTCCGGAGTGTGAGTAGCAGGAGTCTGGGCTCCTCCTCCAGCCTGAGAGACGGCTGGTGCTATAGGGAGCAAGCCTGCCGGGGTGACACTCTCCATAAGGCCCACTAGGCGGACCAGAGCATCCTGGAGCACTGGGGTAGCAATGAACCCCTCTAGGACCTGAGTTGGGCCCATCAGAACTACCTGGGCCAGAATTCGGCCTGTAGCACAGCCTCGGCCTCGCCCTCTGCCCTTCGTGGGAGCTGCTGCTGGGGGCTCGGGCTGCTGATTGGTGGATGAGGAAACGTGTGTTCTCGCCATCTGCGAAAGAACAGAGTAGAAATTCAATTAGCATTGAGAAACCAAACCGCACAACAGGAAAGAATAAATGTGAAGTTTTTCCTAACTCTATAGCCTCTGGGGATAAATACAGACGTCTTTGTACCGATCCATCAGAATCTACTAAGCTTGTCCGTGAATTGTGAGACCTATGTTGTCACGACCCGGATTTCCCACCATCGGGGGTCGTGATGGCGCCTACTATCGGAGCTAGGCAAGCCAAGCATTTAAACATTTTCTGATAACATCCCAACAATAATAATAATACGAGTCATTTAAATAAAAGCGGAAGTCTTTAAAACGGAGATAACTGATAACCCAAAATGCGGAAGTTTAACATTTCTCTACCCAAGACTGGTGTCGCTAACTCGCGAACTACTAAAGAGTGCTAAACAACTCACATTTCTTTACCCCTCGAATTCGGCTCCAACTCAGTCAAATCTATGAAATAATAACTTTACAATATTAATAATAGCTAAACAAACTAAACCCAATGCCTAAATATGAATTTCTAAGCTTTCTACCCAAAATTCCAAAAATCGACCCCGGGCCCGCTTGGTCAAAACCCGAGGTTCGAACCAATTCCATATCACCCATTCCCCCACGAGCCCGAATATACAATTTATTTTCAAATTCGACCCCAAAATGAGGTCTAAATCAAAGAAAATTGAAAAGCCCTAATTCTACCCTTTTCCCCCAATTTACACCTTAAGTTACATGATTTAGGTCTAGGAATTTGATAAATGATGATAGAAAATGAAGAAAACGAGTTAGAAAATACTTACCCAAGAAGCTTTGGTGAAGAATCGCTCTAAAAGTCACCTAGGGGCTGTGGAGAAAAAGAGCTCGTGTGAAATTTGGGAATAATCCCGTCACCGGTCTGTTTTTGAGCTTTAAAAATCACTGGGCAAAAATGCCCTTCGCGTTCGCGGGAAGGGGGCCGCATTCGCGAAGGGTAGATGAGTCAAAGCATCGCGAACGCGAGATGCTAGTCGCGAACGCATAGAAGGATGGGGCTGGGTCCGGGATTTCCTTGTACGCGAACGCGAGATGGGGCTCGCGAACGCGGTGAAGGGGAAACCAAGGCTACGCGAACGCGTGGACATGTCCACGAACGCGAAGAAGGGAAAGCCCACTAGTACGCGAACGCGAGCTGAGTGCTGCGAACGCGAAGAAGCAATTATCTGAGCAAAAATTGCAGAAAAATCTGCTATCATTCTAAGTTTAAAAACACCCCGAACACCTCCGAAAGCTCTCCCGAGCCCTCGGGGCTCCTAACCAATCACACACACTAACTCAACAACATCCTACGAACTTAACCATGCGATCAAATCGCCAAAATAACATCATAAACGAGGAATCAAACCTCGAAATCATCACTTTTTCATCAAACTTCATAAACTTCAAATTTTTGATATTTAGGTCCGAAACACGTCAAATGACGTCCAATTTCGACCAAATTCCACAGAAAGCGCTTAAACCATATATAAGACTTGTACCGGGCGTCGGAACCAAAATACGAGCCCGATACCACAGTCTTTTAATCAATTTTCATTTCCATTTTCCTTAATAATTTCAGAAAAACAATTTCACATAAAAATTCTTTTCTCGGGCTCTAGACCTCGGATTTCGACTTCGGGCACATGCCCGAGTCCCATATTTTTCTACGGACCCTCCGGAACCGTCAAATCACGGGTCTGGATCCGTTTACCAAAAATGTTGACCGAAGTCAACTTTAATCATTTTAAAACTATATTTTGAAATTTTTCACAGAATTTAACATATAAACTTTCCGGCTACGCGCCCGGACAGCGCACGCAAATCGAGGCAAGTAAAAATAAGGTTTTCAAGGCCTCGAAAGCACGGGATGAAAGAGAAAACAGGTGATGACCCTTTGGGTCGTCACATTCTCCACCTCTAAAACAACCGTTCGTCCTCGAACGGACAAAAGAAAGAAGTACCTGAGTCGGGAAATAGATGAGGATAACGGCTCCGCATATCAGACTCGGACTCCCAGGTCGATGCCTCAGGGGGCTGACCTCTCCACTGGACACGCACTGAAGGAAAACTCTTCGACCTCAATTGTCGAACCTGCCGATCTAGAATAGCTACCGGCTCCTCCTTGTAAGACAGATCCTTGTCCAACTGGACAGCGCTGAAATCTAGCACGTGGGCTGGATCGCCGTGATACCTCCGAAGCATGGACACATGAAACACTAGATGCACGGATGACAAGCTGGGCGGCAAGGCAAGTCTGTAAGCCACCTCTCCCACACGATCGAGAATCTCAAATGGGCCAATGAACCTAGGGCTATGCTTGCCCTTCTTCCCAAATCTCATCACACCCTTCATAGGTGACACTCGGAGCAAGACCCGCTCACCAACCATGAAAGCTACATCTCGAACCTTACGATCCGCATAACTCTTTTGTCGCGACTGAGCCGAACGAAGCCTGTCCTGAATGATCTTGACCTTATCCAAGGCCTCCTGAACTAAATCTGTACCCAATAACCGAGTCTCTCCCGGCTCAAACCATCCGACTGGAGACCGACATCGCCTACCATACAACGCCTCATATGGAGCCATCTGAATGCTGGACTGGTAGCTGTTCTTGTAGGCGAACTCTGCTAAAGGCAAAAACTGGTCCCACAAGCCTCCAAAATCGATGACACAGGCTCGGAGCATATTCTCCAATATCTGAATAGTCCTCTCGGACTGGCCATCCGTCTGAGGATGGAATGCGGTGCTCAACTGAACCTGGGTGCCCAACTCCTGCTGAACTGCTCTCCAGAAGCGCGAGGTAAACTGCGTACCCCGATCCGAAATAATAGATGTCGGCACCCTATGAAGGCGAACAATCTCTCGGATGTAGATCTCAGCTAACCTCTCCGATGAATAAGTGGCTGCAACAGGAATAAAATGCACTGACTTGGCCAGCCTATCCAATGACCTAAATAGCATCAAACTTCTTCCGATTCATCGGAAGTCCAGTAACGAAATCCATGGTAATCCTCTCCCACTTCCACTCGGGAAGCTCAATCCTCTGAAACAAACCACCAGGCCTCTGATGCACATACTTAACATGCTGACAGTTCAAACATCGAGCCACATATGCAACAATATCTTTCTTCATTCTACGCCACCAATAATGCTGCCGCAAGTCCTGATACATCTTCGCGGTGCCCGGGTGAATAGAATACCGAGAACTATGGGCCTCCGCTAAGATCAACTCTAGAATCCCATCGACATTGGGCACACACACTCGCCCCTACAACCTCAAAACACCATCATCATCTAAGGTCACCTTCGTGGCACCTCCACGCTGCACCGTGTCTCTCAGGACACACAAATGGGGATCATCGAGCTGCCGATCACGGATACGCTCCAATAATGAAGAACGAGCGACCGTACAAGCTAACACTCTGCTAGGCTCAGAAATGTCCAACCTCACAAATCGATTGGCCAAGGCCTGAATATCCAAAGCAAGCGGTCTCTGGCTGACCGGAACATAAGCAAGACTACCCATACTGGCGGACTTCCTACTCAATGCATCGGCCACCACATTGGCCTTCCCCGGGTGGTACAAGATAGTAACATCATAATCCTTCAATAGCTCCAACCACCTCCTCTGCCTCAGATTCAACTCATTTTGCTTGAACAAGTACTGAAGACTCTTGTGATCGGTGTACACCTCACACGTCACACCATATAGGTAATGCCTCCAAATCTTCAAAGCATGAACAATGGCTGCCAACTCTAGATCATGAACCGGATAATTCTTCTCGTGGATCTTCAACTGCCTCGAAGCATAAGCAATGACTCTGCCATCCTGCATCAATACCGCACCAAGCCCAATACGGGAAGCATCACAATAAACTGTATAAGGTCCTGAGCCTGTGGGCAAAACCAATATCGGTGCCGTAGTCAGAGCTGTCTTGAGCTTCTGAAACCTCGCCTCACACTCGTCTGACCATCTGAACTGGGCACCCTTCTGGGTCAATTTGGTCATCGGGGCTGCTATGGATGCAAAATCCCTCCACGAACCGGCGGTAATAACCTGCTAACCCCAAGAAACTCCGAATCTCTGTAGCTGATGTTGGTCGAGGCCAGTTCTTGACTGCCTCAATCTTCTTCAGGTCCACCTGAATACCTTGTACTGATACAACATGACCCAGAAATGCAACCGAACTCAACTAGAACTCGCACTTCGAGAACTTAGCATACAACTGACTATCCTTCAGAGTCTGAAGAACCACTCTGAGGTGCTGCTCGTGCTCCTCCTGGCTGCGGGAGTACATCAGAATATCATCAATAAAGACTATCACGAACAGGTCCAAGTAAGGTCTGAACACTCGGTTCATCAACTCCATAAATGCTGCTGGAGCATTGGTCAACCCAAACGACATGACCAGGAACTCATAATGCCCATACCGAGTGCGGAATGCTGCCTTAGGGACATCAGACGCCCTAATCCTCAGCTGATGGTAGCCAGATCTCAAGTCTATCTTTGAAAACACCTTCGCACCCTGAAGCTGGTCAAACAAATCATCAATCCTCGGCAGTGGATACTTGTTCTTTATCGTCACCTTGTCCAATTGCAGGTAATCAATGCACATCCTCGTCGATCCATCCTTTTTCTTCACAAATAACACCGGCGCACCCCAAGGAGAAACACTAGGCCTGATGAAACCCTTCTCTAGCAACTCTTGCAACTGGTCCTTTAACTCCTTCAACTCTGGCGGGGCTATGCGATATGGCGGAATAGAAATGGGTTGTGTGCCTGGGGCCAGATCGATACAGAAATCAATATCCCTGTCGGGCGGCATACCCGGCAAGTCTGAAGGGAAAACCTCGGGGAACTCCCGAACAATAGGAACAGAGTCAATAGAAGGAACCTCCGTGCTGGAATCACGAACATACGCCAGATAAGCTAAACACCCTTTCTCGACCATGCGTCGAGCCTTCACATATGAGATAACACTGCGGGTGGCATGACCTGGGGTCCCTCTCCACTCCAATCGTGGCAAATCTGGCAAAGCCAAGGTCAAGGTCTTGGCGTGACAATCCAAGATAGCATGATACGGGGACAACCAATCCATCCCTAATATAACGTCGAAATCTACCATGTCTAAAAGCAATAAATCAACACGGGTCTCAAGACCCTCAAACACTACCACACAGGAATAATGAACTCTGTCGACCACTATAGAATCACCCACCGGTGTAGATACATAAACAGGAATACCCAAGGCATCACTAGGCATAGCCAGGTAGGGTGAAAAATAAGACGACACATAGGAATACGTAGACCCAGGGTCAAATAGCACTGAGGCATCCCTATCAGTGACCAGAATAGTACCTGTAATAACAGCATCTGAAGACTCAGCCTCTGGCCTGGCTGGCAAAGCATAACACCGGGGCTGGGCCCCACCTCCCTGGACCATGTCTCTGGGACGATCCGCTACTGGCTGACCCCTACCTCTGCCGGTCTGAGCTCCACCTCTACGGTCTCTACCTCCACCTCTATGATCCCTACCCCCGCCTCTAGCTGGATGGGCAAGCTGTGGATCACCTGGTGCCTGAATCATGGGATGAGGACCCTGCTGCTGAGAACTACCCGAGGCTCAAGGGCAAAATCTGACAATGTGACTCGGGTCACCACAACCATAACAAGCCCTCGGCTGCTGAGACTGCTGGCCCTGACGACCTGAATGTCCTCCCCGAAAACTCTGAAGTGGCGGTGCACTGATGGGCTGCTGATCAGAATAATGCTACTGAGAACCACCACCGCCTGGAGTACCATGAGAAACCTGGAGTGCTGACTGAAAGGGTCTCGGTGAATGGCCTCTACCATAAGAATCCCTACCTCCAGACGAGGTACCACTGAACCTACCAGAATGACGAGGCCTCCTATCCGACACATGACCACCTCCCCGTGCAAGAGCCATCTCAACTCTGCGGGCCGCATTGGCCGCCTCCTGAAAAGAAATCTCATTACTGGCTCCTATGGCCATCTGGAGACAGATCGGCTGAATCAATCCATCAATAAACCTCCGCACCCTCTCTCGCTCTGTGGGGAGTATAACAATAGCATGGCGTGCTAGATCAATGAACCGAGTCTCATACTGAGTGACTGTCATAGAGCCCTGCTGGAGGCGCTCAAACTGCCTAAGAAGAGCCTCTCGCTGAGTAACTGGGAGAAACTTCTCCAAAAACAACTCTGCAAACTGGTCCCAAGTCAATGATGGCGGCCCTGCTGGTCTGGATAAACAATAGTCCCTCCATCAAGTCTTGGCGGATCCTGCTAGTCGAAAAGTGGCGAAGTCGACCCCATTGGTCTCCACAATACCCATAGTCCGAAGGATCTCATGGCAGCTAAATAAGAAGTCATGTGGATCCTTTGAAGAAGTACCGCTAAATGTGGTGGTGAAGAGCTTGGAGAACCTATCAAGCCTCTACAAAGCATCTGAGGACATAGCCGCTCTATCGCCGGCCTGAGTCACAGTACCTGGCTGAACTGCCACAGCTGGCTGAACCACTGGAACCTGAGCCTGGGGAGCTACCTGCTCCATAGTACGTGCAGTAGGAGTCTGATTTCCTCCTCCAGCCTGAGAAGTGGCTGGTGCTACTGGAGCAAACCCGCTCTAGTGACGCTCTCCATAAAGCCTGCTAGCCTGACCAAAGCGTCCTGAAGATCTGGGGTGACCATGAACCCTCCTAGGACCTGAGCTGGGCCCACCGGAGCTGCTGGGGCTGGAACCTCCTCATTATAATCAATATGAGGCTCCACCTCTGCGACTGCTGCCCGGGGCTGAGCTCTGCCCCTGCCTCGACCTCTGGCACGGCCTCGGCCTCTGCCCCTCGTAGGAACTGCGGCTGGGGGCTCGGGCTGCTGCACGGTAGAAGAGGAAGCACGTGTTCTCGCCATCTGCGAAAGAACAGAGTAGAAGGACAATCAGTATTTGAGAAACAGAATCGCACAACAAGAAAGAACAAAAGTGAAAGTTTTCCTAACTCCGTAGCCTCTAGGGGATAAATACAGACGTCTCCGTACCGATCCCTCGGACTCTACCAAGTTTGTCCGTGAGTAGCGAGACCTATGTAACCTAGAGCTCTGATACCAACTTGTCACGACCCGGATTTCCCACCAAGGGGGTCGTGATGGCGCCTACTATCGGAGCTAGGCAAGCCAAGCATTTAAACATTTTCTGATAACATCCCGACAATAATAATAATATGAGTCATTTAAATAAAAGCGGAAGTCTTTAAAACATAGATAACTGATAACCCAAAATGCGGAAGTTTATCATTTCTCTACCCAAGACTGGTGTCGCTAACTCACAAACTACTAAAGAGTGTTAAAAACAAGTCCGAATAGAAATACATCAATGTTTGTCTTGGTACAAGGAAAACAAACTATAACATAGAAGGGACTCCGGCCTGCGAACGCCAGCTAGGCTACCTCGTAAGTCCCTGGACTGAAGTCAGCTCCCAGTCAACTACTGCTGTGGTCCAAAAGCTGCTTCGGTACCGTGATCTGTGCAAAAGAGCACAGAAGTGTAGCATCTGCACAACCGACCCCATGTGCTGGTAAGTGCCTGGCCTAACCCCGGTGAAGTAGTGACGAGGCTAGACAGGACTCCCAAATCAACCTGTGCAGTTCAATGTATATATATGCAATAAAAGGAAAGAATACAGAAATTAAACAGTTAAGAGGGAGGGGAGCATACTATGGGGGAAATACAATCCGGATATAAAGTCAACAATTTAAGTAAGCAACAGGGCAATAACAATAATTAATGAGAGCAGAAAAATCAACAGTTGCACGGCATCAACCTTCGTGCTTTTACTCTCATCCTCACCAAAAGTAATCAAGTAAAGTGCACGGCATCAACCTTCGTGCTTTCCCTCTCATACTCTCAAATCATGGCACGGAATGACCCTTCGTGCAAATATAATCAAAACATGGCATGGGATGACCCTTCGTGCAAATATAATCAAAACATGGCACGGAATGACCCTTCGTGCAAATATAATCAGAACATGGCACGGAATGACCCTTCGCGCAAATATAATCACAGCATGGCATGGAATGACCCTTCGTGCAAATATAATCAAAACATGGCACGGAATGACCCTTCATGCAAATATAATCAAAGCATGGCACGGAATGACCCTTAGTGCATTATCTCTCTTCCTCACCCAAACAGTAATCACAACCAAATGGGGCGAGGGGATAAACAAATAATAAGAAATGTCCCGGCAAGGAAATTACACAATTAACAGCTAAATCCCGGCAAGGGAGCAACAATAATACTCTCACATCCCGGCAAGGGAGATAATCAATGTACTCAACCCTCCCGGCAAGGGATTAATCATATCACTTTCTATTTCTTTCATTTCTTACTCAATAGTCTTTTTATCGTTCGAGCTAACGCTCCAAAGAATTTACAATTCATAATTAGTCCTCATATTCATCAATTAACATGGAAGAGTCATAACAATATCAGGATAAATACATACAAGGACCCACGGTCATGTTAGACACCGGTGTATAAATACTCGTCAGCACGCCTATACACCGTACTCGATCATTTAGCAATTAGCAAATAATAACACTCTAATCCTATTCCTTCAAGCCAAAGTTAGATCAAACACTTACCTCAAATGCTCCAAAATCAACTCAAGCCTCTAGTATAGTTTTACCCCTCGAATTCGGCTCCAACTCAGTCAAATCTATGAAATAATGACTTTACAATATTAATAATAGCTAAACAAACTAAACCCAGTGCCTAAATATGAATTTCTAAGCTTTCTACCCAAAATTCCAAAAATCGACCCCGGGCCCGCTTGGTCAAAACCTGAGGTTCAAACCAATTCCATGTCACCCATTCCCCCACGAGCACGAATATACAATTTGTTTTCAAATTCGACCCCAAAATGAGGTCTAAATCAAAGAAAATTGAAAAGCCCTAATTCTACCCTTTTCCCCCAATTTACACCTTAAGTTACATGATTTAGGTCTAGGAATTTGATAAATGATGATAGAAAATGAAGAAAACGAGTTAGAAAATACTTACCCAAGAAGCTTTGGTGAAGAATCGCTCTAAAAGTCACCTAGGGGCTGTGGAGAAGAAGAGCTCGTGTGAAATTTGGGAATAATCCCGTCACTGGTCTGTTTTTGAGCTTTAAAAATCACTGGGCAAAAATGCCCTTCGCGTTCGCGGGAAGGGGGCCGCGCTCGCGAAGGTTAGATGAGTCGAAGCATCGCGAACGCGAGATGCTAGTCGCGAACGCATAGAAGGATGGGGCTGGGTCCGGGATTTGCTTGTACGCGAATGCGGGATGGGGCTCGCGAACGCGGTGAAGGGGAAACCAAGGCTACGCGAACGCGTGGACTTGTCCGCGAACGCGAAGAAGGGAAAGCCCACTAGTATGCGAACGTGAGCTGAGTACTGCGAACGCGAAGAAGCAATTATCTGAGCAAAAATTGCAGAAAAATCTGCTATCATTCTAAGTTTAAAAACACCCCGAACACCTCCGAAAACACTCCCGAGCCCTCGGGGCTCCTAACCAATCACACACACTAACTCAACAACATCCTACGAACTTAACCGTGCGATCAAATCGCCGAAATAACATCATAAACGAGGAATCAAACCTCAAAATCATCACTTTTTCATCAAACTTCATAAACTTCAAATTTTTGAAATTTAGGTCCGAAACACGTCAAATGACGTCCGATTTCGACCAAATTCCACAGAAAGTGCTTAAACCACATATAAGACTTGTACCGGGCGTCGGAACAAAAATACGAGCCCGATACCACAGTCTTTTAATCAATTTTCATTTTCATTTTCCTTAATAATTTCAAAAAAACCATTTTCACAGAAAAATTCTTTTCTCGGGCTCTAGACCTCGGATTTCGACTCCGGGCACATGCCCGAGTCCCATATTTTTCTACGGACCCTCCGGGACCGTCAAATCACGGGTCCAGGTCCATTTACCAAAAATGTTGACCGAAGTCAACTTTAATCATTTTAAAACTACATTTTGAAATTTTTCACAGAATTTAACATATAATCTTTCCGGCTACGTGCCCGGACAGTGCACGCAAATCGAGGCAAGTAAAAATGAGGTTTTCAAGGCCTCGGAAGCACGGGATGAAAGAGAAAATAGGTGATGACCCTTTGGGTCGTCACATATGTAACCTAGAGCTCTGATACCAACTTGTCACGACCCGGATTTCCCACCCTCGGGAGTCGTGATGGCGCCTGCTCGTGAAAGCTAGGCAAGCCGAGTATTATAGATTCACTAACTCATTTATTTAGCCTTTTTAACAGTTTAAAACAACATACGATCAATAGTGGAATATTAACAATAATTAGAGACATGCGGATGACGTAATCTGATAACTTAGCCAAATACAATTACGACAATACCAAGTACATCTCTACCCGGAACTGGTGTCACTATATCATGGACCATCTACAAATACTACAAACAATTGTCGGGAAAGAAAGATACAATTTGTCTCTGAAGTAAATGAAAATAGAATATAAAGATAGAAGGGAACGCCGGGGCCTGTGGATGCCTGCAGGACTACCTCGGAATCTCCAACTGGACTGAAGGAAGCCACCCAAAGCTACGGTCCAAAAGCTGCCGCTCCGGGATCTGCACATAGTACAGAGTGTAGTATCAGCACAATCGACCCCATGTGCTGGTAAGTGCCTAGCTTAACCCCGGCGAAGTAGTGACGAGGCTAGGACCAGACTACCAAATAAGCCTGTGTAGTTATATCATATATAGCAGAAAATAAAACAGAAATATACAATTAAGGATGGGAGGGGGAAACATGTTGCGGGAAATATCATTTACAAACAGTAACTCAGGAGAAAAGCATAAAGAACAACTTAAACTTCGCAGCAGAAATAATAAGGAAACCGTAATAACTCAACAACCACTTTTACCCTTTATTGTTGCGGCGCGCAACCCGATCCAAATTATAATAACACTGTTGCGGCGTGCAACCCGATCCATTTTGCAATATAGTTGTGGCGTGCAACCCGATCCAAATATAGTATTGTTGCGGCGTGCAATCCTATCCAAATATAGTATTTGCGGCGTGCAACCCGGTCCAAATACAATATTGTTGCGGCGTGCAACCCGATCCCAATATACAATTCAACACCAAACACATATAGTCCCGACAAGGGAACAATAAGGAAACAACACTATCCCGGCAAGGGAATCGACAGTATAAGTAAATACGCCCCGGCAAGGGAATCAGTTATAACCAAACTCCTTCCAACATTTAACTTCACAAAAGAAATCTCAACTAGCATCAATACTCAACTATAAGCAATTTCCACAAGAATAATCATAATTCTTTTCCCAACACAGAAAATTAACAACTTAGGCATTCATAGTAATTATTAAGAACGCAATGATTTCAATTTAAGACTCACGGGCATGCTAGACACCAACGTATAGATACTCGACGTCATGCCTATACGTCGTACTCAACAAATAAAACATAGAAAATAGGACACAACTCCGCATCCCTCAAGCTAAGGTTAGACCAAACACTTACCTCAGACTTCCACGGCCAACTCAAGCCTCAAACACCGCTTTTCCTTTAGAATTCACCTCCAAATAACTCGTATCTAGTCCAAATTGATTTAACAACATCAATAAATGCTAAAGAATTCATACCAATTGCTTAATTATAGGTTTTCTATCATTTTTCCCAAAAAGTTAAAAATTGGCCCCGGGCCCGTTTGGTCAAAACTCGAGGTTCGGACCACAACCCGATCACCCATTCACCAAGAGCCCGAATATGTAATGAGTTTCGAAATCCGACCCCAAAACGAGGTCTATATCCCAATTAATCAAAAGGCCCTAACTCTACCCAAATTCCTAATTTCTACCATAAAACCCTTAGATTTTAGGATGCAAATTGATGAAATGCAATGGAAAATCCAAAGAAAAAGGATTGGAATCATATACCAATATTTTGGGGAAGAAATTGTTCTTTGAAAATCGCCTCAATGCTCCCAAATCTCGAAAATATGAAGTAAATAGGTTCTGCCTGTTTTTGCTTCTGTTTTAAAATCACTAGGCAGGCCTTCATCGCGTTCGCGATAGGCCTGTCGCGTTCGCGATGGGTCAGGCCCAGATGGCCATCGCGTTCGCGTTCAATGGCTCGCGTTCGCGGAGCTTCATCCCCTCGAGCCTTCGCGTTCGCGGTCAGGTGGCCCCGTTCGCATAGAGTAAAATCCATCTCCCCCTGCCCAGGCCCAAAGGCCTGCGCGTCCGCGATAGCAGGTCCGCGTTCGCGAAGGGAAGCACCCCCAAAGCTTCACGTTCCCGTCCTGTTGCTCGAGTTCGCGTAGAAGAAAAATTCCTTCGGCCTGACTTACCCTTCGCGTTCGCGAGAGTCCTTCCGCGAACGCGAAGAATAAAGCTCCAGAACACCAGAAATTGAAAACCTGCAACTTTTTCCAAGGTTAAAACCCTCCGAAACCTATCCGAAACTCACCCGAGCCCTCGGGGCTCCAAACCAAATATGCATACTAACTCAAAAACATCATATGAACTTATCCGTGCAATCAAATCGCCAAATAACATCTTAAACAACGAATCTAGCATAAAAATCTAAGAAAAATTTCAAAGTATCAATTTTCACAACTACGGGTCCGAATCACATCAAACAGACTTCCGTTTCTTACCAAATTTTACAGGCTCGACTTAAATCACATATAAGACTTGTACTGGGCTCCGGAACCAAAATACGGGCGCGATACCGTCGAATTCCAAACAATTTTTATTTCTAAAAGCTCATATATAATTCCAGAAAATAATTTTCTTTAAAAATTCATTTCTCGGGCTTGGGACCTCGGAATTCAATTCCGGGCATACGCACAAGTCCTATATTTTTCTACGGACCCTCCGAGACCGTCAAATCACGGGTCCGAGTCCGTTTACCCAAAATGTTGACCGAAGTCAACTTAAATTCATTTAAAGGCAAATTTAATCATTTTCCACAGATTTTCACATAATGGCTTTCCAGCTACGCGTCCGGACTGTGCATGCAAATCGAGGTGAGGCAGAAAGAGATTTTTTAAGGTCTCGGAGCACAGAATTTATTTCTAAAACAAGTGATGACCTTTTGGGTCATCACTTTAATTGTGGGCCCAAGTATTACCATAACATCCTAGTATATGTAGGACCCAAACATGGCCAACGTGACATTGTTTTTGGTTCCTAGAGATCCTACTATTGGCTTTGTTTCAACAATGTGAGGCACATTCACATGTGTTTCTTCTTAACATCATTCCACTTAGCCATGTGCAAAACCCTAATATTCTAACATGGCTTCTCTCTGCAACTACTTTCCTAAGTATGCCATGTTTCAATATAAAAATTTTAAAAATATGAAGAACTTTAGTTCTTTGTATCTCCTTCCTTAGAATTAAGACTCACTTCCATGTATAAGACAAACTCTAAAGCATAACATGTTTCAATATATAATATAATATAAGCAACTTTGCTTCTTTGAATAGAGGACTCACTTCCATATATAAGACAAACCTAAAGCTATCCCTTAGTTATTTTTGCTACTTTTTAATTTCCTCTCACCCTCCTCTTTTTTTATAAGGTTTTAATGTACTTCATACAATTTCCTTTTTTTTTTGTTGTTGAGAAAAAGTAATGCCAGGTACTAAGAAGGTATAAGCTACTATTCAAAGAACAACAACAACAATAATAACTCAGTGAAATCTCACAAGTGGAATTTAGGGAGGGTAGTGCGTATACAGACGTTACCCCTACTTATGAAGGTAGAGAGGTTGTTTCCGAAAGACCCTCGGCTCAAGAACGTTAAAAAATGGTGCAATAGAGAAACAGTAGCAACAACAAGGTAAAGCTACTATTCAAAGAATTTTTCTTTAATTATCAAGTTAATTTTACCTGTCGTAACAAGTAATTTGTCTTATTTTCAAGATTATAAATCTCAATTTTTATGAAATATTATATGTAAAGATATTTTTATGACTTGATAGAGCAAAAATTTATTTAAATTGTCAATTTATATAATATAAGTTTAACTCGAGATGATAACAATTGTCCTTTAATTTTGGTAAAGTCATCTTGATCTTTTGTTCTCTTGGTTATTAAGACGTGAAGTTAAGTGAGAACGAAATTTCCAACTTCTTGTCAACAGCATGAGTACAAGAAAAAAGTTAAATATGGCTCCTGGTAGAGTAGATTAATGCTACTCTAGTGATTTCCATTTTTCCTTTTCTATTATGTAGACTTGTTAAAACTTGTAAAATAGTTGAAAGTTTGAAAATTTTCCTACCTAATTCTCAATCAATAGAAAAAAGTACGTTGAAGTTACGAAGTCACTTAGGCCCTCTTCGAGAAAGGGATGCCGGTCCCTCCTCAGTACAAAGAATGGTGGGTTTCAGAGAGCGGTGGCGGAGCCAGAATTTTATCAAGAGGTGTCAAAATATAAATAATTAGATACATCGAAAAGTCAAGGAGAGTCAACGTATAGTAAATATATATAAAATAAAAAAATTATCTAGCAATATAATATAATTTTCGGCGAAGAAGTGTCGCTTGACACCCCTTTTTTCAATGTGGCTCCGCCACTGCCAGAGAGGATTACGACAACCAAAGCCTTAAATATGCCGGACAAAGTTATTCGATACATATGCCGCGACGATCACTAGCAGATTTCTAGTATTATTCATTAAGTTACGCGCAAGCTAGCCTGAACACCACCATATAAAAAAAGTTGAAAGGAGTGAATTTTCTAACCTAATTCTCAATCAACATTCAGAATTTGAGCTGAAGTAACACAACTAACTACTACATAGAAATGGATAATCACAGCATTGGTAGTTGAAATTTTAAATATCATTGGAATATTTTCCGACATGATGGCTCTAATCCAGTTTGATTAATTAATTAATTATGGGGTTTACGTACTATCTGGTCCTGAAAAATGAATCTGACCAAGAGTGAGTTCTTTAATAAGCTTTTTGTGGCAGATTTTTCAAACTTATAGTACTATCTTAATCAGCATTTGTCATATTAATCATAGAAAATCGTCAAAATGGTCCATAAGGGACAGCCTATATAAACAGAATTAATATCTCAATATGAGAATGAACTAAATATTGGGACACAGACTACCTAAAACTGGACCACCAATATATTTGCCATCAAATGCGCAAGATACTCTAGAATGTATATATATTTCTAGTTAATATATATTAAAAGTGTAAAAGAATGTTTCATTATATTATCGGATTACTTGAAAGATAATTAGTTTACAATAAGTTAAATTAGTACTACATAGAATGTGGTGAAATGGATGATATTAGTGTTTTAAAAGGAGTTTTCGGAGCGAGCCTTGGGGCGAGGCGCACCAAAAATGCCCCGAGCCGGTGGTGTGGGGCGAAAGTCTCAAGAGACTTACGCCCAGCAATTCGGGACGTACAACCGTGCGTTTGAGGCGCGTATTTGTTCCTTCACGTAGAAAACTTTATTCTTTTCGACTCAAGTTACTTGTACTTGTAAGTAGCATATAATAGATTGTTCTGACTAGTTTATTATGGGGATGGAGCACATCTCTCTCTCTCTCTCGCTCTCTCTCTCTCTCGCTCTCTCTCTCTCTCTCTCTCTCTCTCTATATATATATATATATATATATATATATATAGTTTTTCTTCAACTTTTATGCAATTTTACCTGTGTATGATTATTTACTGTAATTATATGCTTTTTGAAACACTGCCCTTACCCAGAGGTCTTGTGTGTTTAAGAATCGGGAATGCAGAAATTCTTTCGGCAACACTTCACTTTTACCGGGCAGGGTCATAATATCTATTAATCGGGTCAGTAAGTATCGACAATCCTACGCGATGCGAATCTGAATTAATTTATTCCTAAAGAGCAAACGAAAAAGAAAGAACTTCCCCTAATGGAAGGAAAAGGAGGAAAAAAGCAAATCCAAAGTTATTCCTTCGACGATCAAGATATCACCATATATCCCACAAAATGTGTGCAGATCGAATTCATTAAATACTGACCATTAATGGCCCATTAATTAGGTCATCTTTAATTTTAAATAAGAAGAAAGGAAATTCTTTGCAAGACAATTGTTTTTCAAAACCAGCTTGCCAAAAGCCTAGAGCAAGTCTAAAAGTTTAGTGGTTAATTAGCCACTTTTAGCAAAGTCTCAACCTCTAATTAGTAGTCTTAAGTTTCATAGTCCTTTTTGAGTGTGCATCCTTTCCATTAAACTGAAAGGGGGTCACTTTTTAATAATAATAATAATAATAATAATAATAATAATAATAATAATAATAATTTAGTACAGTCAAATCTCTCTATAACAATATCCATATATAACAATACTTCCCTATAAAGCCAAACTTTTTTCGGAACCAATTTTCATGTTACGTTATAATATATGTTCTCTATAACAATATTTCGCTATAACATCCAAAAATATTCAGAACAAACGAGGTTGTTATCGAGAGATTTGACTGTATCAGGTATCTATTGGCCTGAATAATTCATATTCGCGCTCAGTAGGCAGGGGTAGATGTATAGTATGAGTTACGGGTTCACTCAAATCCAGTAGTTTTGACTCTGCCTTGCCATGAAAGGAAGAAGTAATTTACTATGAATTAGTTTCTCCATTCACCAGGCTCGAATCCAAAACTTTCGATTAAAAGTGGGAGGATTTTATTCATTTCTATCACAATTTTTAGTAGCATATATAACTTTACTACTAACATTTCCTTTACAAGTCGGACCAACTTCTTGAGCCCCATTACAGGAAGATAACTTTTAAAATATCCTCTTATAAGCTTCATTGTAGGATCTAATTATAATCTAACTCCTAAATCTAGATACCATAATTTCAGGTTAACTAACGTCATAATCACCTTTAATAATTTTGTCCCTACATAACTATGATTAGAGGTGTACATAGACCGGGTTGGTTCGAATTTTTCAATTATCAAATCAAATCAATTGTCTTGGATTTTTAAATTAACAAATGTAACGACCCGACTGGTCGTTTCATGAGTTACGCTCCGTTTTCCCCATTTCTGCTTCTTTATGTCTTGTTCAGTTGTATTATGTGGTATTGGGATGGTTGGTTCGGGTTCGGAGTGGTTTTGTAGAGAACCGAGACACTTAGTCTCTTAAGTTGGCCTTTTAGTTGAAAAAGTCAACCGGAAGTTGATTTGTGCGTAAATGATCTCGGAACTTGGTTTTTATGGTTCGAATAGCTTCTTGAGGTGATTTGGGACTTAGGAGCGTGATCGGAATGTAATTTGGAGGTCCGAGGTAGATTTAGGCTTGAATTGGCAAAATTAGAATTTTGGTGTTTTCCGGTTGGTAGTGGAGATTTTGATATAGGGGTCGGAATGAAATTCCGGAAATTAGAGTAGGTCTGTTGTGTCATTTGGGACGTGTGTGCACAATTTAAGGTCATTCGGACGAGGTTTGTAGACTTTTTGATCGAAAGCGAAATTTGGAAGTTTTGGAATTCTTAGGCTTGAATCCAGAGGTGATTTGATTTTGATGTTGTTTTGAGTGTTCCGAAGGTTGGAACAAGTTTGAATGATGTTATGAGATATGTTGGCATGTTTGGTTGAGGTCCCGAGGGACTCGGGTGAGTTTCGGGTGGTTAACGGGCAAATTCTTGGTTTTGGAGAGTTGCAGATTTTCTCGTTTTATTTGCAGAAAAAATTGTTCTTCGCGTTCGTGAAGATAGTCCCGTGTTCGCGAAGAAGAGCTGGGCCTGCAGGAGAAAGTGTTCTTTGTGTTCGCGAGCATGGGGTTGCGTTCGCGTAGGTTTTGATTCCAGTGAATCGCGAACGCGTGGGAGGAGTCGCGTTCGCTTTCGCGTAAGGTAATTGGAGCAGCTGGGATCCCAGAAGTTTTGTGCTTCGCGTTCGCTTAGGTGAGGCCGCGTTCGAGAAGGCTTGGTCACTTGGAGCTTCGCGTTCGCATGGAGGATGTCACGTTCGCGAAGGAGGAATATTTGGTCAGTGGAATTTGGTGCTTCGCGAACGCGAGGGAGCTAGCGCGTTCGCGAAGAAGAAAATAACACCTGGGAGGAATGTTTAAACAGTTGCCTTCACGATTTTTGGTCTATTTTCCATCATTGTTGAGCGATTTTGAAGCTTTTTGCGAGGGATTGAAGAGGGAACCGAAGGGAAACACTTGGAGGTAAGATTTTTCAACTCAATACTCAATTCTATGCTGATTTCTACCTAATTAGACATGAAATTTGTGGGATTTAAAGCCTAAAATTGGGGAATTAGGGCTTGAAATTGGAGACTTTGATTTAAGGATTTGAGGGGCCGTTTGTGGTCGGATATTGATGTATTTGCTATGTATGAACTCGTGAGAGTGTAAGGACTCTAATTTTATAATTTTTATTAGAATTCGAGACGTGGGCTCGGGGGTCGGGTTTGGCCAATTTCGGGATTTTTGAGTTAATTTGATTATTTTCACTTGGGCTTTGTTCCTTTAGCGCGTATTAATGATATGATACTGATTTTGGTTAGATTTGGAGAAATTGGAGGCCGATTCGAGAGGCAAAGGCATGGCGGGCTAGAGTTTGGACTGGATTAAGGTAAGTAATGATTGTAAATGTTGTCCTGAGGGTATGAAACCCCAGATTTCACATCGTTGTGCTACTTTGAGGTGACACACACGCTAGATGATGAGCGTGGGGTCGTGCACCATTGGGGATGGTGACTTGGTCCGTCCCGTACGACTGTAAGTCGCGTATTTGATTGAAAACTGTTTGATATCATTTTGATTTGAAAAGTATTATCATGTTTTGGGCTGAATGCCATATTTGGGCCTCGTGCCAACTGTTTTGGACCGTTAGGGGGTTCTTACTACTATTCCTCACTATATTGACTTCATATTTGTACTGAGTCATGCTGTATTCTATTTTTTCATAACTCAGCTGTATTTACTCTGTTTTGATATATTAAATGATATTTTGGGCTGAACATCATGTTTTTACTGTTGCCTGAGTAGCTTGAGAGGTTTCTGACTGAGTGAGGTCGAGGGCCTGTGTTATGAGGATTATTATGGGATCGGGCTGCGCCGCCGCAGCATGTGTACTGATTTGTGATATATGAGAGGCCGATGTCCTGATTTGTTATGCCACGAGATGGCTTGTGATAGCGCTTGGGCTGTAAAAGCTCCTCCGGAGTCTGAACACCCCCTAGTGAGCGCGGGTACCCAGTGTGAGAGATGTGATATTGCCCGAGGGGCTGTTGTTGTTTTATGTTGTTGCCCGAGAGGCTGATTACGAGTGATTGTGAGGTAGCCCGAGAGGCTGGTTCTGTGGATACTTGCCCGAGAGGCGGTTGTGGTACATGTGTTTGCCCGAGGGGCTGTTTACGTTTCTATCATTTTACCTACTGTTTTCATCACTCGTTTGAAACTATTGAAAGTTGTTTTAAATTTTTTTTACTGAACTGAGTTGTTTTTATGAGTTTTATTGATTTATTGTATTGTTATGGGCATATACTATTTTGTTGTAGTGCTATGACGTGAAATTACATGTTTTCTTACTGCTCAGCTGATTTTACTTTTATTACTTACTGAGTTGGCGTACTCACATTACTCCCTGCACCTTGTGTGTAGATCCAGGAGTCTCGGGACGCGATAATGAGTGTTGATCAGTCTTCCAGCAGGTCTCTGGATTTGACAAGGTAGCCGTTTGGCATTTGCAGCCCAGTGCTTCTCCTTCCTATCTTATTCAGACTGTCGTAGTATTTTATTTTTAGACTATGTTATCCTTTCTTGTTCCTAGACTAGCTTGTAGTTGCTCATGACTGGTGACTGTCGCACCCCCTTTTTTCCCTCCTTGCGGCGGGAGAATCGGGTTTATGACATTTTGGGGTATGGGGCAACTCATTACTTTTGGGAACTGGTTTTGCATTTTGAAGAGTCGCCACCTAATGATTTATGGTGCATTAGGACACCCGCAAAGTTCACTACAACTACATTTTTTTGATAACCTGAGATAGGGTAAGGGCTTGAAATTATCCCAAGGGGAAGGTGTTAGGCACCCCTCAGGATCAACTAGTGTGGTTCCCGGCCAGATATCTTTGTGAATTTGGTGCAATTAACATATAAGCAGGTAAGGCTCAAACAAGAGGGGATTTTAATACACAAGTGCTTGGAAATGAACAAAGTAACGAAGAGCAATTATTAAAAGGCTGATTTTGAAAAGAAGTCATAATATTTTAAAGACAAAGAAAGAAAGGGGAAGGGGGTCCTAGGTTTATTCATAATATGGATCACATCAATGCAATACCCGATAATCACTCCTCAAAAGAGGGGCTACACGTGGTATTAGTGCACCGGTCATCATATCCATATCTACCATTCCCACCCTGTAAAGGTACTAAAGCGCGGATTGGTCTCGACCACTATTGCATGCTATTACCCGCCCCATTCCTATCAGTCCGGGCATTTAGGACTACTATTCCTAAAGGGAGGGGTATTAGGCTGACTTGGAGTTTCAAAGGTGAAAAATCTAAGGCGACATACAAAACATGTAGCACAATAACAGGAGAAGCACATAAACAATGAAGGCTCAGATATACCTCCTCAAACAAGGCAATCAAATAGCATGACTCAAATAACAAGCAGGGTCTGGAAATATTTAGGCAAAAGGGGAGTTTAAGTTGTTGAAGCAGACCAATTTATTACATAACTCAAATAACAAGTCTGAATCAGGCCTGCTTGCTGGTTGTTGCGATTATTAACTAACAGACACGGGTTCAGCTTTATTTGTTATCATTACCTAAGTTTTCCCTAAGTGTTTGGGGTAGAATCCTATGAGCATGGTATCTATTACCGGTTCAGAATATGGCAAAGCAGTAACAAACTAAAAAATGAGCAGTTTGAAATCCTATAGGCATGCTTGCTAAACCGCGTTAAATAGAGAGATCGATTTACTTAAGAACTGGTTCAGAATAGACTGATTTTAAATTAGACTAGTTTCAGATTCTACAGATGATGGTATCCATTATTGCTGGTTTTAACTCCTATAGACATGACATCTAGTGTTGCTGATTTTAATTCCGATAGGCATGATTTCTATACGTTATACTGATTTTTTTTAACATTATAAACATGGTACTAATTTATAGCCGTTTAGATCCTAGAGCATGATCTCTAAGTGGTAACAAGCGTGCAGAATTTAAAATGAAGTCCTATAGGCAGGTTATCTATGTGTGAAGTTGAACATGCAGAATTTTAAATAAACTCCTATAGGCATGGTGTCTAAAGTGCAGAATTGAACACGCAGGATTTAAAACAGTCCTATAGGCATGCTTTCTAAGTACAAAATTGAATCATTTAAAACACAGATCCTATATGCATATTTTCTACCCTTGAGCATGCATAATTACCCATCCCTTTAACACTAGCCAACCCTAAATGTTCATTATAAATTATTACAGACCAGTTGCTGAATTACATCAAGAAAAATACATAAAAAAGGGGAAAAGTACAACCATAGGAAGCCAGATTCTGACTTCCTCTCTGAGTTATGGAACAAAACGCCTCAAATACCACTTGTTTCAAAGCCTTTCTCATACCTGGGTGTGTCAGAGTTCCCTAAGGGTCTCAAGGGACCCGGGGCAGTGCTTACACCCAGGTTTAATAGAACCAGATAGAGATTAGTGCAGTGTGGAAGGGCCAGCCCTTATGTGTCCAAGTTCAGAGGGAGCTCATGGGTCCTAAGGCAAGGCTCACACAAGAAGGGCAGAACTTAAGTCTAAGAAGATAGTGGAAGTGCAGGAATAGAGTGACGGCGGCTAGGGTTTGAGGGGGTTGGCACAGGTCTCCTATTACCTTGGAAGGCCATGGGTCAGGGCGGATTAGGGTGACGACAGCTAGGGTTTGAGGGGGTTGTAGAGAGGATTTGGGAGAAGGGGGATTTCAGAGTCGGCGTATGGTGAATAATGAGAGGGTTTNCGGGTAAGTGGGGCGGTTTAATAGAATAGGGTTTGGGTCGGTTCAGATTGCAATTGGGTCGGAGTAATTGGGCTTCAAATTGGGTTCAATTGGGGTTCAAAATCAGGCTATAATTGAAATAAAATGGGGCTAATATTTAAATAGCCAATTTTTCCTATTTGATTTATAAAAAATAATAAAATAATTTTTGTAAATAAATTAAAGGTACTAAAATGATTCATAACACATAATTAATTACTTAAAAATACCAGACCTAATTTTGTGAACATAAAGGCAATTAAATCTTAAAAGAGGCTAATATTACAATTATTTTACCTTTAAAAATACTAAATAAATTTTTAAAAATCTGCAAAAATTCCCTTGGCTATATTTGGTATAGATATAAAAGTGCAATAAGGGAGTCACCAAAAAATGACAATTTTGGAAACAATTATTGAATTTTATGAATAAAAATAAGAAAATGAATAGATTTAAAAATCTGTTAAAATTAAGGAAAAGTAGTGAAGCACTTGCATATATATATATATATATATATATGCCCCTCTTTACCCGGGAATGATGAAAGAGTTTTCGGGTAAAGATATGATGGCCAATTTTGACCGAGCGAAATGGTTTTGGAGAGAAGTTCAGGCCGCACCCTGGATTCTGAGTTGCCTACATATCCCTAGTTTTACAGGAATCAGGCCATATGTAGTTCAGGATCCGTCGGCGGAGTATGCCGAGGGGTATTTTCCAAGAACAGACGCAATATTTTAGGCTGGTCGAGTGTGAGTGGACGATTTACGGGAATGGTTAGGTTTGATAGGCTTCGAGAACTGGAGTGGGCTCCTGCCGGGACGACTGTTGCATGCCGGTTTTACCTGCAAATAGAAACAACACAAGCGAATATTATGCATAAATTTAAACATGATGCAAGTTCCAGTCGGACCATGAATGATGTCTTTGGACGGTTAGGATGACGTCCTTAGACCATGATGTCCTGGGCCATGAAGCGTGTAATAAAGGATTCGCAGGCTATGAAATGATGTCTCGGGCTATGAAAATGATGCGTCCGAACCATGATGCCTTTGAATAATGATATGCAAAAGATTGAAAGGGATCCTCGGGCCATGACAATGAGGATGGTGCCTCCGAACGATGATGCCTTTGGATAAGTTGGCGATATTTTAGCCCATGAAGGATGCAGTAGCATGTGGCGATCTTTCAGCCGTGCAGATGTAGTATGTGGCGATCTTTCAGCCATGCAAATGCAGTATGAGGCGATCTTTCAGCCATGAAATGCAGTGTGAGGCGATCTTTCAGCCATGCAGATGCAGATAGAGGTAGAGCTTAACCTCGGAAGGCAGAATAGTAGCCTTATGCGAGTTGAAAGGAAAAATGGTAGCCATATGCAAGTCGGAAGGCAGAATGGTAGCCTTATGCAATGTAGAAATGCAGATTGAGACAACGTTTAGTCTCGGAAGATAGAATGGTAGCCTTATGCAATGCAGAAATGCAGATGGAGACATCGTTTAAAATAGTTTTTAGATGAACCGACGACTGTGACGTGGTTCGAGACATTGCGACCTCTCTTGCTACGAAATTTTGAGGGTCCTCCTCAAAATTCTACCCCAGTTTAATGGGTTAGCACTTCTGACTATTGTTTGCGATGATTTGGCTGAGATTGCTTCGGAATTTTGAGGGTCCTCCTCAAAATTCTTCCCCAGTTTCCAATTTCGGGGGGAAATGAATATTTTATTGAATTGTGACCGAACCCATAGGGTTGCCTATGTATCCCCTCTTAAACGAGAATCAGGTCAGGCGTAGTTCAATTTACATCATGCAGGGAAAACATAAAGATTACACATAGTAGCGCTTGACTGCGTCTGAATTAATCGGCTTTGGCCAAACTTCTCCGTCCATTTCTGCGAGTATGAGGGCTCCTCCTGTCAGAACCCGGTGAACCATGTACGGACCTTGCCAATTAGGCGAGAACTTCCCTTTGGCTTCATCTTGATGCGGAAAAATTTTCTTTAACACCAGTTGTCCTGGTGTGAACTGTCTTGGCTTGACCTTTTTGTTGAAGGCTCTGGACATTTTGTTCTGATAGAGTTAACCATGGCAAACTGCGTTCATTCTCTTTTCGTCTATAAGAGCTAGTTGCTCATAACGACTTTTTACCCATTCTGCGTCGTCGAGCTCAACTTCCTATATGATCCTTAAGGAAGGAATTTCTACTTCGGTGGGAATGACGGCTTCTGTACTATAAACCAGCGTATAGGGGTTGCCCCGGTCGATGTGCGGACTGTGGTGCGATACCCCAATAGAGCGAACAATAACTTCTCGTGGCACTGTTTGTGCTTTTCTATCATTTTCCTTAATATCTTCTTGATATTCTTGTTGGCGGCTTCCACAGCTCCATTCATTTGAGGCTTGTAGGCTGTGGAATTCTTGTAGCTAATCTTGAAGGTTTCACACATACCTTTCATTAGGTCACTGTTGAGATTGGAGCCATTATCATTGATGATCGACTCTGGGATACCGAATCGATAAACAATACGGCCGCGGACGAAGTCTGCCACGACTTTCTTAGTTACTGCTCTATAAGATGCTGCTTCGACCCACTTGGTAAAATAATCGATGGCTACTAGGATAAATCTGTGTCCGTTGGAGGCAGCAGGCTCGACTGGTCCAATGACGTCCATTCCCCAGGCGGCGAAATGAAAGCCGTCTTCTCAGCATCTTCTCCATCCATCCAGATCTGATGGTAACCGGAGAAACAATCCACGAATGACTGCAGTTCATGCTTGGCGCAATTGTCAATCAGGATGTGTATATTCGGCAAGGGGAAGTCGTCTTTTGGACTGGCCCGGTTGAGTTCCCGGTAGTCGACACAGACTCTTACCTTCCCGTCCTTCTTTGGCACTGGCACTATGTTGGCTAACCATGTCGGGTATTCTACTACCCTGAGAACCTTAGCTTTGACTTGCTTAGTTATTTCTTCCTTGATTTTGAAACTCATATCCGGCTTGAACTATCTGAGCTTCTGCTTTACCGGCAGACGTCTCGGATCAGTTGGCAGTTTGTGAACCACAATAGACGTACTTAGACCGGTCATGTCGTCATATGACCAGGCGAATATGTCCTCATATTCCCTTAGAAATTCTGTGTATTCCTTCTTTTTTGATGGCGATAAGTGAACACCGATTCGTGTTTCCTTGACATTTTCTGCATCTCCCAGGTTAACAATTTATGTCTCGTCCAGGTTGGACTTAGGTCTATTCTCAATGTTCTCTACTTCTTTGATAATTTCCTCTGGTATGTCATCTTCCTCTGAATCAATGTCTGTTTGTTGCGTTGCCTCATTGCATGTCACAGTCATGGGTTCATCAAGATAAGTAATAGTAATGCTGTATAAATAAAGTAATAAGAGAAAAATAATAATAAGTGTTGATTCATAAGAAAAGTCGAAATGCTTTTGATAAATTTCATAATTGTTTTGAACATTGAAGATCTTATTACGGGAATAAAAATGCAAAAAGAAAATCATCTAGTAAATAAAAACAGTGCATGATGCTTGTTTTAGCCTTGCTACCCCGAGGCTCGCCGGGCTCTGGTTGTTCTGATGGCCCAGTTCTTGAGATGTGCCCTTCTGGATCTTGTGAAGTAAGATGATGATGCTAGATTGCACGAACTAACCTTTGGGGAGGGGAATGAAAAATGATAAAAGAAAAAAGGTAACCAAGTTAGTGAGGATTATAAAAAGTATTGCAATATTTAATCACATAGTGCGGGAACGTAAATCGTGTCCTAATTTGGGGACCTCTTTGTGCCCGAGGTAGGCCTAGCGACAAGTTGATTTGGAGAACTTAGAATGCTAAATGCTTCATTTTAATGATAAAAAATAGACGTATCCAAAAACGACACAAAAGCAAGAAATAAAATCACTAATGGCCATTGGCCTTATTACATTCTATAAAGCGAAAAGATAAACTCCTATCTATTTGGTCCCAGAAGGACCCTCCCCAGATTCGGCATTCTTTGCTCCATCGAACAGCTTCCCCAACTCACGAAGTCCCAGCATTAGGTAGGCCCTGGCCAGATATCTTCTTTCGGTTCACTCAGCATTTTGGCAGTCTGTGACTCTCTTCCTCGCTTTTCCTTCAAATTCCACCAGACTGTATTCCAGATATTCCAACTTTTCGCTAGCTTTGGCGGCTCTCTCTTTCCACTCATTGATTTGGTCATTTGATGGAAGACTCCTCCACTAGTCTAGCAAGAGCGGGGGCGTGCTAACCATACCGAAAGTGGGGACCTCGAGCTTCATATTTCTGCAAGACAAACAAGGTTAGGCCCTTACCCCCACTAGACTCGACTATTTAATATCAACAATTAGTATGAAGCATTTAGTTCTCCAAATAAATGCAAAGAACGTGATGGTGTCCGTTCGGGTTTAGGGAAACCTAGTGGACTTTGGACAAGGCTATCTTAAAGGATTATTATGTGGACAACATAACTGATCCGGCTAGGTTTGACCATGATGCATGCACAATTTGAACAGAGTAAGGTTTCTATGGGGTTTTAGACTGGTACCCTTGAGCGGACAACTCAAGGGGGAAGGCTCGGAACTGTCGACTGCACCACTGATCGACTAGTTTTACCGCAAATATGCCATTTCGAATTTAGGGGGTAATGATATAGGAAGAGCGCAACCACTCATTATAAGCGTTGATATAGTATTTGTTTTGGCACGAGTGGAGTATGATGTTGAGCGTGATTTTGCAATATTTAAAAGCACTTTGACATGTATTTGCACATTAAGAAAGCGATAAATACAGCAGTTTCATAATTTAAAGCAATAAGGGAAAGAAAACAAGGGAGACATATCAGTTTTGCTTTTAAAGAAGAAGTTAAATGCTAGAAGAAATCAAACAGACAATTGCACATAGAGAGAGGTACAAATTCACAAGAATAATCTGAAATGGTAAAAGCGTAAAGTCCCCAACAGAGTCGCCATGCTGTCGCGCCCCCTTTTTTCCCTCCTCGTGGCGGGGGAATCGGGTTTATGACATTTTGGGGTATGGGGGCAACTCGTTCCTTTTGGGAACTGGGTTTTGCATTTTGAAGAGTCGCCACCTAATGATTTATGGTGCATTAGGACACCCACAAAGTTCACTACAACTACATTTTTTTGATAACTACAGATAGAGTAAGGGCTTGAAATTATCCCAAGGGAAAGGTGTTAGGCACCCCTCAGGATCCACTAGTATGGTTCCCAGCCAGACAATTCTTTGTGAATTTGGTAAAATTAACATATAAGCAGGTAAGGCTCAAACAAGAGGGGATTTTAATACACAAGTGCTTGGAAATGAACTAAGTATGAAAGAGCAATTATTAAAAGGCTGATCTTGAAAAGAAGTAATACTATTTTAAAGACAAAGAAAGAAAGGGGAAGGGGGTCCTAGGTTTATTCATAATATGGATCACATCAATGCAATACCCGGTAATCACTCCACAAAAGAGGGGCTACACGTGGTATTAGCGCACTGGTCATCATATCCATATCTACCCTTCCCACCCCGTTAAGGTACTAAAGCGTGGATTGGTCTCGACCACTATTGCATGCTATTACCCGCCCCATTCCTATCAGTCCCGGAGGCATTTAGGACTACTATTCCTAAAGGGAGGGGTATTTGGCTGACTTGGAGTTTCAAAGGTGAAAAATCTAAGGCGACATACAAAACATGTAGCACAATAACAGGGGAAGCACATAATAATGAAGGCTCACATATACCTCCTCAAACAAGGCAAGCAAATAGCATGACTCAAACAACAAGCAGGGTCTGGAAATATTTAGGCAAAAGGGGAGTTTAAGTTGTTGAAGCAGACCAATTTATTACATAACTCAGATAAGAAGTCCGAATCAGGCCTACCTGCTGGTTGTAGCGATTATTAACTAACATACACGGGTTCAACTTTATTTGTTGTTATTACCTAAGTTTTGCCTAAGTGTTTGGGGTAGAATCTTATGAGCATGGTATCTATTACGGATTCAGAATACGGCAAAGCAGTAACAAACTAAAAAATGAGCAGTTTGAAATCCTATAGGCATGCTTGCTAAACCGCGTTAAATAGAGAGATCGAGTTACTTAAGAACTGGTTCAGAATAGACTGATTCTAAATTAGACTAGTTTCAGATTCTGCAGACGATGATATCCATTATTGCTGGTTTTAACTCCTATAGATATGATATCTAGTGTTGCTGATTTTAATTCCTATAGGTATGATTTCTATACGTTATACTGATTTTTTTTTAACATTATAAATATGGTACTAATTTATAGCCGTTTAGATCCTAGAGCATGATGTCTAAGTGGTAACAAGCGTGCAAAATCTAAAATGAAGTCCTATAGGCAAGTAATCTAGGTGTGAAGTTGAACATGCAGAATTTTAAATAAACTCCTATAGGCATGGTGTCTAAAGTGCAGAATTGAACCCGCATGATGTAAAACAGTCCTATAGGCATGCTTTCTAAGTGCAGAATTGAATCATTTAAAACACAGATCCCATAGCCATGTTTTAGACCCTTGAGCATGCATAATTACCCATCCCTTTTTCACTAGCCAACCCCAAATGTTCATTACAAATTATTACAGACCAGTTGCTGAATTACATCAAGAAAAATACATAAAAAATGGGAAAAGTACAACCATAGGAAGTCTTATTCTGACTTCCTCTCTGAGTTATGGAACAAAACACCTCAAATACCACTTGTTTCAAAGCCTTGCTCAGACCTGGGTGTGTCAGAGTTCCCTAAGGGTCTCAAGGGACCCCGGGCAGTGCTTACACCCAGGTTCAATAGAACCTGATAGAGATTAGTGCAGTGTGGAAGGGCCAGCCCTTATGTGTCCAAGTTCAGAGGGAGCTCATGGGTCCCAAGGCAAGGCTCACACAAGAGGGGTAGAACTTAAGTCTAAGAAGATAGTGGAAGTGTAGGAATAGAGCTTTAAAACTGAAGGGATAAAGGAGAGGGGTAAAGGGTGGTGGGGAAACAGTAATTAGTAAAATACAGAGTTGATAACTTCGTACAAAGGGGGTCAGGGGTTGGGAATTTATTTCAAGGAGCCTATGCACTTAGGCAGGGGTCAGCTTTGGGCATACACTGCAATAAAGGTGCTGGCATGCCTATAAACCTACCAAAAACACACAACAACTAGAGGAAACATGGAGGTTATGATCCCAGGGAGATCAAGTTTGGGTCATGCACAGCAATGTTCAATGCTGTCATACCCCAAACCAACCACAGATACCAAACATATTGGGATAGGGATTTAAGGTCCACAAGCCATCAGAAGCATTAATTCAGAACAGTAAAGGCAGAATACAACATGCTTAATAATTGAACTTAGTTAAATACAAACAAGAATGAAAGAAACTGTAAAGAAACATGTTGTTGTTGATGCTGAAAATTAATTAGAACATAGCAGTCAGAGAAGCAAAGTGTAATAAAGAAAAGTAAGCAAGACTCCAAAGTCTAGCCTTCGCTTTCAGCCGGCTAAACAGACAGTAGCACAAGTAGCAGTAAAGCAAGAGAGAGTTTTTGAGTGTAAGTGTGTTCTAAAACTAAAATTTTCTTTTGAAAGAGGAGAAGTACAGGGTATTTATAGCTTTTTGAAAACGAGTATAAGAGAAGTAATAAGCTACAAACATGGGAACAATCACAATTCAGACTCAATTATACAAGTGATTGCCTTTAATTAAGGGATCACTTGCTTAACGGGTAGTGACAAGTTCAAAAATAAGGAAAGAAATCAACTTGTAAGCAAACTGATAGTTGCCATAAAAGAAGTAGTAAAACAATTGAGTAAGTAATCAAGTCTAAGTACATCAACATATTTATTTTGGGAAAGGATTCAGTAAGGCAAAACAAGTAAAGGAATCAATTAATCTTAGCAGGCGAGTGAAATCAGATTTTCACAAAAGAAAAGTTTGAAATCAGTCACAAGTTTGAAGGTCAATCAAATAGGGAATCTCATCATATAAATAGAGTACACAAACACTATATATGTGAGGCCAAACCTATCGGCAAATGAAATAGCATGCGATGGTAGCACAAACTTCAGTAGATAGCAACATTCGAAACATGACAGTCCAGTAGGTCAAGTCACATTGAATCAGTAGTGAAGAAACATAGAATATCAAAAACACGCGAAGGTCTCACAGCAGCAAGTAAGGAAACCCCTTTGAAAAAATTAGGGTTTCAATCATAGTCAAGTTTTGAAGATAACAGCAACCCAGAATCAGAGAAATCACGTAAAGAAAAAAGAGATTCTGAAACAAGGAACTTCAAATCGAGACAAGTATCTAAACAAAACGTTTCAGACTCAAAGACATAGGGTTTTTTTCAACAATAGTAAAGTATAAATGATGATAAACAAACAAATCAAACAAAACTTAACTACACAGGCATTCGTCTAACAAACAACCAAAAGAAACTAGCGCTTTTATCATGCAAACTCAGATAGAAGAACAGTACGAGCAAACATAGCAAGACATGTTGAAAAATCAGAGAAGAGATTTGAAATAACTTAACAGGAAAACCCTAATCGGAGAAGATACAGAGTTTTGGAAGCAAAGTTTTAAAGAAACTTCGAGAAAATGCTTAGAAGTTCAAAACAAGCATAGGTCTGAAGCAGATCTGAAAGAAATCGAAATAACCTTAGAGATTAGGGTTTCATAAGAACCCAAAAAACAACGAGAAAAGCCTTGAAGGCTATCGATCTAACCAGGAGAGTCAAAGATCTGACTCGAATGGCCATAGCTGGCCGGAGAAAAGCCAAAGATGACCGGAGAAGGGCCATGAACTAAAATAGAACGAAGGATGGACCAGAGTTCTTCATAGTCTGGCNGCCATGGAAGGCTGGGCACAGGTCTCCGATGACCTTGGGAAGGGCCATGGGGTCAGGGGCGGATTAGGGGTGACGACGGCTAGGGGTTTGAGGGGGGTTGTAGAGAGGATTTGGGAGAAGGGGGATTTCAGAGGCGGCGTATGGTGAATAATGAGATGGTTTGGGGGGGTCTTTTGGGTTTAATTAGGAAAGGAGGAACGAGAGCCGTTGATCTAAGTGATCAACGGCTGGGATTAACGGGCTAGGGGGGGATCCGGGTATGGGTCGTTTTAATTGGGGTTGGGGGTCGGGTATGAGTAGGTATTGGGCCAGGGTAATTGGGTTTGAATTGGGGTTAAATTGGAAGCCAATTTGGGCTAAAATTGAAATAAAATGGGGCTAACATTTAAATAGCCAATTTTCCTGTTTGATTTATAAAAAAAAATAATAAAATAGTTTCTGGAAATAAATTAATGGTACTAAAATGATTTATAATACATAATTAATTATTTAAAAATACCAGACCTAATTTTGTGAACATAAATTCAATGAAATCTTAAAAGAGGCTAATATTGTAATTATATGCAATTTAGCTATAAAAATACTAAATAAATTTGTAAAAATATGCAAAAGATTCCTTTGTCTATATCTGGTATAGATATAAAAGTGAAATAAGGGAATCACCAAAAAAATGATAATTTTGGAAACAATTACTGAATTTTATGGATAAAATAAGAGAATGAATAGATTTAAAAATCATTTAAAATTAAGGAAAAGTAANATATATCATTTTGAAGTTATTTTTCATATTGAAAATATATAGGGAAAAATTGGGTGTCAACAGTGACACCCCGATGTCGGGTTTGTGTTATATTTCCGCACTGCTTATTTTAACTTATATTGTGGGATTTTAGCTAATTAATGTCTTAAAAATGACTTATTATGAATTTCTGGTTGGTTTTGGGGTTTGTGTCGGCTAGCCTAGTTTCACGTTAGGCGCCATCACGACCGGGTCAGCTTTAGGGTCGTGACAAGTTGGTATCAAATCTTAGGTTACATAGGTCTCACGAGTCATGAGCACGTTTTGTAGAGTCTCGTGGATCGGTACGGAGACGTCTGCACTTATCCTCGGGAGGCTGCCGAACCTTGTGGAAAAACTTCATATTCTTGAATTCCTGTCGTGCGAATCTGTTGATTCTAGTAAACTTCTGTTATTCTATTCTCTCACAGATGGTGAGGACACGTGCTACAGGTCAGGATGGACGACCACCAGTACTACCAGCTGGGGCCACTAGAGGCCGAGGACACGATCGAGACCGTGGTAGGGGTAGAGGTGTAGCCCGCACAGTAGCTAGGGCAGCACCTGGAGATCCACCAGCCGCCCTAGTCATGATCAGGTCCTAGTTGTGGTCGCTCCTGCAGCACCAGCTCAGGCACCGGATGTGCGTATTGTAATTCCAGGACTTCAGGAGGCCCTAGCCCAGATTCTCTTAGTGTACACTAGCCTAGCTCAGGCAGTCTCAGTTACTACAGCCGCAACTACTTCTCAGGCCGGGGGAGGCACTCAGACTCCCGCCGCTCGCACACCTGAGCAGGTCGTGCAGGGACTTCAGACACCGGGGGCACCTCCAGTCCAGCCGGTTGCAGCTGCTCATGACTATGTAGCTCCTGTTATACCAGGGGACGAGCAACGTAGATTGGAGAGGTTTGGTAGACTTCAGCCTCTAACTTTCAATGGTGCAGAGGGCGAGGATGCCCAGGGTTTCTTGGACAAGTGTCAGAGGATGCTTCGTACTGCAGGTATTCTGGAGATCAGTGGGGTCTCATTCACAACTTCTTAGTTCTCCGGGGCTGCACTTAATTGGTGTGAGGCTTACGAGAGCTGTAGGCCGGTTGGAGCAGCGCCCCTTTCTTGGCAGCAGGTTTCCGTTCTCTTTCTGGAGAAGTTTGTACCTGAGTCTTGCTGAGAGGAGCTGTGCAGGCAGTTCAAGCAGCTTCGTCAGGGTGGCAGATCTGTTACACAGTATGAGATGCGGTTCTCTAAGTTGGCTCGTCATGCGGTCTAGGTCGTTCCCACAGATCGAGAGAGGATCAGGAGGTTTGTAGATGGCATGGGTTTTCAGCTTCGATTGCTTATGACCAGAGGGAGGGTATCTGGTGCTACCTTCAATGAGGTTGTTGCCATATCTCGACAAATTGAGATGGTTCGTGGTCAGGATAGGATTGAAAGGGAGGCTAAGAGGCCTCGTGGTCAGGGTGGATTTAGTGGTACCCCTCATGGGGGTCAGTTTCAGCACAACAGAGTCCGTCCATTCAAGAATGCTCAGTCAGCTCGCCCAGGTTATCATGGGGCATCATCGGACCATGGTTCTCGCATTTCTCATCAGGTCCATTCATTACTTAGTGCCCTTCCATCCCAGAGTTCGTCCCGTGCTCCAGCAGTTTAGGGCTCTTTTATGCTAGGTTCTTCTGCTAGTCATCCCAATGCTAGGGGTTCCTTTCAGTCCCCATCTCCAGCACCAGGGGGTTGTTATGAGTGTGGAGAGTTGGGGCACATGTGGAGGCAGTGTCCTTGTCATCTTGGGGGTTCATCTCATTAGAGGAGTCAGCCATCGACTTAAGTACCAGTTACTTCATTACCCACCCAGCCAGCTAGGGGTGGAGGACAGTCAGCTAGGGGTCTCCCCAGAGGGGGAGGTCGATCAGGTGGTGGTCAGGCCCGTTTCTATGCACTCCTAGCTAGACCCGATACTATTGCTTCAGATGCTGTGATTACAGTATTGTCTCAGTCTGCCATAGAGATACCTCTGTGTTATTTGATCCTGGTTCCATTTTTTCATATGTGTCATCGTATTTTCCTCGTTATTTGGATATGCCCCGTAAGTCTCTTGTTACATCTGTTCGTATATCTACTCCGATGGGTGATACTATTATTGTGGACCACGTATATCGGTCATGTGTGGTGACAATTGGGGGTTTGGAGACCCGAGTAGACCTTCTGTTGCTTTGTATGGTGGACTTTGATGTGATATTGGGCATGGACTGGTTATCTCCATGTCGTGCTATTTTGGATTGTCATGCTAAGACAGTGACGTTGGCTATGCTGGGTGTGCCACGGATTGAGTGGCGAGGTTCAACTAACTTTTTCCCCGGTAGGGTGATTTCATTTCTGAAGGACCAGCGGATGGTTGGGAAAGGTTGTCTCTCATACTTAGCTTTTGTGAGGGATGTCAGTGCAGAGGCTCCTACTATTGCTTTGGTCCCGGTAGTGAGGGACTTTCCGGATGTGTTTCATGCAGACCTGCCGGGTATGCCACCGGACATGGATATTGATTTTGGTATTGGTCTAGTGCCGGGCACTCAACCCATTTCTATTCCACCGTATCATATGTCACAGCGGAGTTGAGGGAGTTGAAGGAGCAGTTTCAGGAACTACTTGATAAGGGGTTTATTCTGCCTAGTGTGTCGCCTTGGGGTGCGCCTGTTCTATTTGTGAAGAAGAAGGATGGCACGATGAGGATGTGCATTGATTACAGGCAGTTGAACAAAGTTACAATCAAGAACAAGTATCCTTTGCCTCGTATCGATAATTTATTTGACTAGCTTCAAGGAGCGAGAGTGTTCTCCAAGATTGATCTCCGTTCAGGGTATCACCACCTGAAGATCAGGGACTCAGATATTCTTAATATAGCTTTCAAGACACGATATGGTCATTATGAGTTCCTTGTGATGTCTTTTGGGCTGACCAATGCCCCAGTAACGTTCATGCATTTGATGAACAACGTGTTTCGGCCTTATCTCGACTCGTGCGTGATTGTTTTCATTGATGATATTCAGGTGTACTCGCGTAGTCAGGAGGAGCATGCAGAGCAATTGAGAGTTTTGTTGCAGAAGGTTGAGGGAGGAGAAGCTTTATGGAAAGTTCTCCAAATATGAGTTTTGGCTCAGTTCAATGGCTTTCTTGGGACATGTGGTGTCCAGTGAGGGTATTCAAGTTGATCCAAAGAAGATAGAGGTGGTTCAAAATTGGCCCAGACCGTCCTCAGCCACGGAGATTTGCAGTTTTTTTGGTTTGGCGGGTTATTACCGTCGGTTCCATTCAGGAATTTTCATCTATAGCATCACCCTTGACCAAATTGACTCAAAAGGGTACTCCATTCAGGTGGTCGGACGAGTGTGAGACGAGCTTTCAGAAGCTCAAGACTGCCTTGACCACAGCTCTAGTGTTAGTTTTGCCATCAACTTCAGGTTCATATACAGTGTATTGTGATGCTTCGAGAGTTGGTATTGGGTGTGTGTTGATGCAGGAGGATAGAGTGATTGCATATGCTTCTCGTCAGTTGATGCCCATGAGAAGAACTACCCTGTTCATGATTTGGAGTTGGCTTCCATTGTTCATGCGTTGAAGATTTGGAGGCATTATCTCTATGGTGTGTCTTGTGAGGTGTTTACTGATCATCGTAGCCTCCAGCACTTGTTCAAATAGAAGGATCTCTATTTGAGGTACTGGAGATTGTTGAAGCTGCTAAAGGACTATGATATTACTATCTTGTACCATCCAGGGAAGGCCAATGTAGTAGCCGATGCCTTGAGTAGGAAGGCGGTGAGTATGGGCAGTTTGGCATATATTCCTGTTGGGGAGAGACCTCTTGCAGTTGATGTTCATTCCTTGGCCAATTGGTTTGTGAGGTTGGATATTTCAGAGCCTATTCGGGTCTTAGCTTGTGTGGTTTCTCGGTCTTCCTTTTGTGATCGCATCAGAGAGCGCCATTATGTTGATCCTCATTTTCATTTCCTTAAGGACAGAGTTCAGCACGACAATGCCAAAGATGTGACTATTGGCGATGATCGGGTATTGAGGATGCAGGGCCGGATATGTGTTCCCAATGTAGATGGGCTTTGGAGTCGATTCTGGAGAAGACCCATAGCTTGCGGTATTCCATCCATCCGGGTGTCGCGAAGATGTATCAGGATCTGAGACACCATTATTGGTTGAGGAGAATGAAGAAGGACATTGTGAGATTTGTAGCCCGGTGTCTCAATTCTCAGCCGGTGAAATATGAGCATCAGAGACCGGGTGGCTTGCTTTAGCAGATGGATATTCCAGAGTGGAAGTGGGGGCGGATCACCATGGATTTTGTAGTTGGACTCCCACGGACTTTGAAGAAGTTCGATGCTATTTGGGTGATTGTGGATCAGCTGACTAAGTCCGCGCACTTCATTCCTGTGTGTACTACCTATTTTTCAGAGCGGTTGGCAGAGATCTATATCCAAGATATTGTTCGCTAGCACGACGTCCTAGTTTCTATCATTTTAGATAGAGGTACTCAGTTTACTTTTCAGTTTTGGAGAGCCGTGCAGAGAGATCTAGGTACTCAGGTTGAGTTGAGCACAACTTTTCACCCTCAGACGGACGGGCAGTCTGAGCGCACTATTCAGATATTGGAGGACATGTTGTGCGCTTGTTTTATTGATTTTGGGGGTTCATGGTATCATTTTCTACCGCTCGCGGAGTTTGCTTATAACAAGAGTTATCAGTCGAGTGTTCAGATAGCTCCATATGAGGCTTTGTATGGGAGACAGTGCAGATCTCCAGTTGGTTGGTTTGAGCCGGGTGAGGCTAGGCTTTTAGGTACAGACTTGGTGCAGGATGCTTTGGACAATGTGAAGGTGATCCAGGAGCGGCTTCGTACAGCGCAGTCAAGACAAAAGAGTTATGCTGACAGGAAGGTTTGTGATCTGTCCTACATGATTGAGGAGAAGGTTCTATTGAAGGTTTCACCCATGAAGGGTGTTATGAGATTTGGAAAGAAGGGTAAATTGAGTCCTCGGTTCATTGGGCCTTTTGATGTGCTTCGGAGGATTGGGAGGTGGCTTATGAGCGTGCTTTTCCACCCATCTTAACAAGTGTGCTTTCGGTATTTCATGTTTCAATGCAGTGGAAGTATGTTGGCGATCCGTCTCATGTTTTGGACTTCAGCACGGTTCAGTTAGACGGTGATTTGACTTATGATGTGGAGCCAGTGGCTATTTTGGAGCGTCAGGTTCGAAAGTTGAGAACAAATGATATAGCTTCAGTGAAAGTGCAGTGGAGAGGTGGGCCCATGGAGGAGGCTACCTAGGAGACCGAGCGAGAGATGCGGAGCAGATATCCTCACCTATTTGAGGCTTCAGGTATGTTTCTTGACTCTTCGAGGACGAACGTTTGTTCAAAAAGGGGGATGATGTAACTACCCATCCGGTCGATTCATGAGTTACCGCTCCGTTTCCCCCATTTCTGCTTCTTTATGTCTTGTTCAGCTGTATTATGTGGTATTGGGATGGTTGGTTCGGGTTCGGAATGGTTTTGTAGAGAAATGAGACATTTAGTCATTTGGGATGTGTGTGCAAAATTTCAGGTCATTCGGACGAGGTTTGATAGACTTCGAAAGCAGAATTTGGAAGTTTTGGAATTCTTAGGCTTGAATCCGAGGGTGATTTGATGTTTCGATATTGTTTTGGGTGTTCCAGAGGTTGGAACAAGTTTGAATGATGTTATGGGATATGTTGGCATGTTTGGTTGAGGTTCCGAGAGCCTCGGGTGAGTTTCGGGTGGTTACGGGAAAATTCTTGGTTTCGGAGAGTTGTAGATTTTCTCGTTTTTGTTGCAGAAGAAATTGTTCTTCGCGTTCGCGAAGAAGAGATGGGCCTGGAGGAGAAAGTGTTCTTCGCGTTCGCGAGCCTGGGGTCGCGTTCACGTAGGTTTGGATTCCAGTGAATCGCGAACGCGTGGGAGGAGTCACGTTCTCGTAAGGTAATTGGAGCAGCTGGGACCCTAGGAGTTTTGTGCTTCGCGTTTGCGTAGGTGAGGTCGCGTTCGCGAAGGCTTGGTCAGTTGGAGCTTCGCGTTTGAGAAGGAGGAATATTTGGTCAGTGGAATTTTATGCTTCGCGAACGCGAAGGAGCTACCGCGGTCGCGAAGAAGGAAATAACACCTCAGCAGAATGTTTCAGTAGTTCCCTTTGCGATTTTTGGTCTATTTTCCACCATTGTTGAGCGGTTTTGAAGCTTTTTGAGAGGGATTGAAGAGGGAATTGAAGGGAAACACTTGGAGGAAAATTTTTTGAACTCAATACTCGATTCTATGGTGATTTCTACCTAATTAGACATAAAATTTGTTGGATTTAAAGCCTAAAATTAAGGAATTAGGGCTTTAAATTGGAGACTTTAATTTAAGGATTTGAGGGGTCGTTTGTGGTCGGATTTTGATGTATTTGGTATGTATGAACTCGTAAGAGTGTAAGGATTCTAGTTTTGTGATTTTATCGTAATCCGAGACGTGGGCCCGGGGTCGGGTTTGGCCAATTTCAGGATTTTTGAGTTTATTTAATTTTTTTCACTTGGGCTTTGTCCTTTAGCGTGTATTAGTGGTATGATACTGATTTTGGTTAGATTTGGAGCAATTAGAGGCCGATTCGAGGGGCAAAGGCATCATGGGCTAGAGTTTGGACCGTATTGAGGTAAGTTATGAATGTAAACATTGTCCTAAGGGTATGAAACCCCGGATTTCACATCATTGTACTACTTTGAGGTGACGAACATGCTAGATGACGAGAGTGGGATCATGCATGATGTTTTAGACGTCAATACCACACAAGAGAGGGGGGGTGATTTGTGTGGTACCTAATTTTCGCACTAGAAGAACCTGGTTCTTCTAGGTGTTCTAACTTCTACTGTTTGCGGAATTAAAATACAGAAATAAAGAACACAGAGATTTTTACGTGGAAAACACCTGGCTCAAAAGGTGAAAAAACCACGACCTACTACTCAGTAGGATTTTCCCAAACTTCCACTAAACTTCAATGAGCCAAAAATAGCATTTACAAAACTCTTTGTAAACCTAAGGATTAACTCTAATCCCAGTGTAGCAAACAGCCTCAACTGTTGCGACACTTCCAAGTTAACTCTAACTTGAATACTCAAAGCACCTAATACAATTGCTTCTAAGAAAGCTGGAAAGGTACAATGTTAAAACACCTACTACAATTGAACTAGAAATAAAGAAAGACACAATGGAATTGGTTCTTCACACTTAGTTCTTGTAGCTTCAGATTTGCACACTTGTATCACACACAAATTGCTTGCAACAATCGCCTAGCTCTTTTGCTCTCAATTTGGTTTAACTTCAGCTTATGTGCAATCACCTGTAAAAGAGAACAATTGTTATATTTATAGAGTTAGTAATCAGAGTATCCTTTGACAATTCGAGTCCAAGAACAACTCTAACTCCTAATCCATATCCTTGATCCGGATGTAATTCTCTTTTCATAAGGAGACTTCAACTCCTTATCCTATATACAATCTTTTCGATCAGTTCAGAAGATATTCATCAAGATATTACTGCTTGATCTCAAGGACTTATCTTCTTCACGTGCATCTCATGTGTATGGGCCATAACAACTGTGTCTCCTTAGATGAACCTGGTCCTTCACTGAGTCCGTTTGTCATTCTTCAAAACTTCAACTGATCTTAGGGCAACAAATTCCCCCTTTTTTATGATGGCAAACTCTGTGCTTTTACTGATTATAGAACCTGTGGAACTCAGCTAAAATATCATCACTCGAAGAAGAATTTTACTTATCATTAAGGGCCAGATTTAATTAGGTCATAAACATCACTGTTCAGAAAATAGACACAATTTCTTTTAAAGCACAATATCTTCCCCCTTTTGGCATCATTGAAAAGTTGCATAAATATGTGAATCCTAGAATATTAATCATTACTCATGGCCACTGGGGCAACTGCAAGTGAAAGCATGCTTTAGATAATCAAAATCAACTTGACAAAAATAACTATTACGAGCAGAATCATCGCAAAACAAGAGAAATGCAAGTTGTCATTGATAAGGCATTGCTTCTACAGTACAGTCCACAAAAACTACCAACCATGAGCAAAAACAAGAAAAATCCCTAATCTGGGTCACTGGGGTAACTGAAATGGTTCGGAACTAGGACAAAGATGGCTAAGGCTTAGAAGAACTGGAGGGTTGGGATTGGAGTAAGTTGAGCATTGTTTGTAGCATCCCTTCACTCTTTTCCTTTTCATTTGCAAGTTCTGCCTTCAGCCCATTCCTTTCTTCTTCCAATTCAGCTACTCGAGCCTGAAGCCTAGCAATCTCAGTATCTTTGATCCCACATTCTTGCATCAAAGCTCTAGCTTTGCTATTCACTGGAGTTTTTACGGATGAACTAGGTTCAACAGGGGCAACACTTAGTAGATAATCACAGGCATGGAGAGTCTTGATTTCAAAGTGCTCCTTACTGGAGGCATTTTCCCACTTCTTCAAAGGGACGTTCAGCCTGTCCAGTACAGTTGTCAAAATGAATCCATAAGGAGTAGCACGAGCCTTTGAACCATTTATGACTTTGTCCAGCAATTTGACTATGAAAGCAGGCCAATTGATTTGTTTACCCCTCACAAGACACTCCATGAGAACCAGGTCCATATAATTTGCGGTGTGCCTCCTCTCTTGTCTAGGCAACAGACATTTGTTCATAAACTCAAAGAGCACTTTATGCTCTGGCTTCATTTCACTCTTTTGAACAAATCGTGCTTCAGGAACCTCTTCAGCATCCTTTGTGTCACAGAAGTTCCTGGTAATTTGGAGTGCTGTGGGTAGATCATCTAGACAAGGCCACCTTTGCCTAGTGTAATCATCATAGCCCTCACTTGGGATGTCTAGAATCCTGCCCAGCTCTGGTGCATCAAACTCCACCTTCACACCTTTCACAATACTGGTTACTCGCCCATTTTCCACAGAGCCATTCGCCATAAATTCAATCAACTCTCTTCTGGCTAGTCTCCCATCCATCTAAAGGACCATGTCCTTCCAGCCCTGTGCAACTAAAGCATCTACCAGCCTAACCATGCCTGGCTCCTCCAGGTCTTTCAGCAGCCTTCCCTTCAATATCTTCCTCCCGCTAAAAATAACAAAGTGATCTTGCTCTTGTTCAGAGTCCTCTTTTTCTTCTTCTCCACTCCACTCCTCATCTTCTTCCTCAGTAATTTTCACTTGTTTTCCCTTTACAGCAGACCTTGTTCTTTTAGCCAAAGAAGGTTCAGCAGGCACAGACTTTGAAGACTTCTTTGCAGGAGTCTTGGTTCTTTTTGGTTTGACAGTGGGAACCACTTCTTCAGTTGTGCCTCTCTCTTGATGGACCAGGTCCATCTCCTCCTCCTCTTCTACAGCAGCCTCAGAACTTTCTACTACCGTTTCCTTTCCTTTTTCCTTCTCTTCTCTAATGCTTCCTATAGTTCTGCTTCACTTTGCCTTACTTTACTCCTTGTAGTTCTTCCCCTATGTACAGAAGTAGCAGCAGTCTTGGGAGATGTTACTTTGCTTTTCTTTGATGGTTTGTCAACAACTGGGGTCTTTTGTGAAGACGCCTTGCGCTTCTTTGGGTCATAACTGGCCCCTACTTTCTTTAGAATATCTGCTAAAGTCTCCTCCACAGAAGAACCAAGTTCTTCTTGTTGCTCACTCATCTTAACAAGCCCCTTAGCAGCTTCTCCTGATCCGCTTCCCCCTGACTTCAAGCCACCTTCTTCTCCACCACCACATATAGCAAGAACCTCCCCTTTCTTTTTCTTTCTCCTCCTACTAGTCTCAGCCCCTTCAACATTTTTCACAGCACCCACAAGCACAAACCTATTATCTACCTTCTCAGCTATATCAGAAAATACATAACAGGTGTTTGCCTCTCTTGGGTTTTCTTGACTCTTGTCATTGTCAGATGACCCAGGTTCTTCTCCTTCACTAGCAGAGATGAACTTTTCAGATTCAGAGCTTGAGCGGGATTCTTCAGATGAAGCCTCTTTTCTTTGACTAGCCTTTAATTTCTCGTTCAAGGCTTTTCTGAGAGGGCCGGATGCTACAGTTTTTCTGGCTAACATCTTTTGCCTGCAAAATCTGGGTTTTGGACTTTCAACTGGAGGTGTTGATGATGAGGTATTAGAGGAAATAGGTGAGGGAGTTCCAGGATTGTCTTGAGGATTAGTCATGGCGGATAATTTCTGGAAATATTTTGGGGATTTTTGGAGAAGAAAAGGGTTTATAAGAAGGATTAGAGAACTGAAATGACGGTTATGAGTGATGAGAGAGGGTTTGGAGTGTATTTAAAGAGGGATCATGATTAAGCCTGTAACGGCAGCTTTTTTAGAGGTCAATAAGAAGTCTAATCAAATTAGAGTTCCGGTCTCTTTAGAGATAAAAGAGTGACGCTAGTTTTTGGGAAAAAAATCCCGTTTTAGTTAGACTCCTAGGATAATGAAACTGGTTCAATGCTCAACGGATAGAATTTATGAAAGTTTGGTGTAATTAGGACTTCTGCTCATGGTTGATAATTTTATCTTTATAATTGTGCAAAGTATAGAAACATACCTGAACTTTCTTATGAGCATATACTGATGAACCAGGTTCTTCAAGTAAAACTTCCCTTGATCATGCCTCAAATGTCAGAATAGAAAAACATTGTAAGAGATTAACGATTCATATAAACACATGTCACAGGAGTATACTAATCAAAGTATGAGACTGAGTAAGAATGAGTCTAGATATTTACATTGAATTAAGAACTCCTAACCAAAAAAAAAATTTTTTTTTTCATCTTTTTCATAATTTTTTTTTCATTGTGCATTCTGAACTGGACCTTTTAGGTGATCTTAATCATCCCTAATTCCAACCTGTTCCTTTCAAAGTTTTCTCTACTCAGTGCTTTAGTGAAGATGTTAGCTATTTGTTTATCAGTAGCACAAAATTCTATGGAGATTAACCCTTTCTCATAGTTATCTCTTAAGAAGTGGTGTCTAACATCTATGTGCTTGGTCCTTTTATGATGAACAGGGTTCTTTGTCATACTTATAGCACTATTGTTATCACAGAATATTGGTATGCATCCCACTTATATACCAAAGTCTACTAATTGTTGTTTGATCCACAGTAGTTGAGCACAACAAGAAGTTGTAGCCACATACTCAACTTCAGCAGTAGATAGGGCTACTGAATTTTGTTTCTTGGTAGCCCATGATACAAGACATGAACCAAGAAAGTGAGCCATACCTGAGGTGCTTTTTCTATCCACTAGGAAACCTGCATAGTCAGCATCAGCATAACCTACTAGATCGAAATTACTACCTTTAGGGTACCATAGGCACAATTCAGTAGTCCCCTTCAGATATCTCAATATCCTCTTGACAGCAGTCAAGTGAGACTCTTTAGGATTAGCTTGAAAATGAGCACAAAGTCCTACACTGAAAACAATGTCATGTCTGCTGGCAGTAAGATACAAGAGTGAACCAATCATACCCCTATACAACTTTTGATCAACTGATGAACCAGGTTCATCAACATCTAATTTAGTGGCAGTTGCAATAGGTGTATCTATTTCTTTAGAGTCTTCCATTTTAAACTTCTTGATTAGTTATTTTGTATACTTCTGCTGATGAATCATGGTTCCATTTGGACTTTGTTTGATCTGCAAGCCTAGGAAGATATTTAGTTCAGCCATCATACTCATTTCAAACTCACTTCCCATTAATTTTGCAAAGTCCTTACTCAACCTATCAGAAGTGGCCCCAAATATTATGTCATCAACATATATTTGTACAACAAGGAGGTCTTTACCTTTTTCCCTTAGGAACAAAGTGCTATCAATTTTACCTCTTTTGTACCCATGCTCCAGTAGGAATTTTGATAGTCGTTCATACCAAGCTCTTGGGGCCTGTTTGAGCCCATATAGAGCTTTGTCCAGCTTATACACATGCTCAGGACATTCCTTGCTTTCAAATCCTGGAGGTTGTTTCACAAACACTTCCTCCTTGAGGTAGCCATTTAAGAAAGCACTTATGACATCCATCTGATGGAGAGTGAACTCCATATGTGCTGCAAAGGCAATGAGGAGTCTGATTGCCTCTAGTCTTGCAACTGGGACGAAGGTCTCATCATAGTCTATCCCTTCCTCTTGGCTATAGCCTTGGACTACCAATCTTGCCTTGTTCCTTGTGACAGTTCCATCTTCATCAAGTTTGTTCCTAAAGACCCATTTGGTACCAATGACTTATCTGTCCTTGGGTCTAGGAACTAGGTGCCAAACTTGACTTCTTTCAAACTGGTTTAGCTCATCCTGTATTGCATTTACCCAATCTGCATCCTGCAAAGCCTCAGAAATGTTTTCAGGTTCAATAATAGATAAGAAGGCATCAAAAGCACACAGATTCTTTAATTGTGATCTAGTTTTGACTCCAGAAGTTGGATCAGTGAGAATGTTCTCAATGGGATGAGAACTTTGATACTTGTGAGGCTTTACAACCAACTGGCTTCTGCTGGATGTTTCATCAATTTGATGAGGAACAGGTTCATGAGCAAGTTCTTTTAAGGGGTTTATTTCATTTCCCTTTTGATTTCTTCCCCCTGTCAGGTTGCCCTGTAAAGATGAACCTGTTCCATCACCTATTCCTTCTGCAGGTACCACTTTGACCTGAGCTGATGATTCTGCCAGATCTTTGACTAGTCCAATGGCTTCATTTTCTTGTTCCTGTCTCTCAGAAAGAATGTTAGTTTCATCAAATACTACATGCACACTCTCTTCTACACACAATGTTCTTTTATTAAAAACTTTATAAGCTTTACTATGTGAAGAATATCCCAAGAATACTCCCTCATCACTTCTGGGATCAAACTTTCCTAGAGAGTCTTTTCCATTATTGTGCACATAGCACTTGCAACCAAAAGCCCTAAGATGGGATATGTTTGGTTTTCTCCCTTTAAGTAACTCATAGGGAGTCTTCTCTACTAGTGGTCTGGTCATGTATCTATTTATGATGTAGCATGCAGTGTTTACAGCCTCTGCCCAGAAACTGTGAGGTAATTTGCTAGATAATAACATTGTTCTGGCCATATCCTCAAGAGTTCTATTTTTCCTTTCAACTACACCATTTTGTTGTGGAGTCCTAGGGGCAAAGAAATTATGATCTATGCCATTTTCATCACAAAATTCAGCAAACTTAGAGTTTTCAAACTCAGTTCCATGATCAGACCTAATGGATGCAAGTTGATTTCCTAATTGTTTCTGAGTTTTCCTAACAAATGCAGAGAACATGTCAAATGCTTCATCTTTAGAGGTTGGAAATAAAACCCAGGTGAATCTGGAATAATCATCAACTAGCACCATTACATATTTCTTTCCACCTCTGCTCATGGTTCTCATTGGACCACATAGATCCATATGAACCAGTTCCAACGTCTTGGACGTACTCACCATTTTCTTAGTTTTAAAGGATGTCCTTACCTGCTTCCCCCTTGCACATGCCTCACAGACTTTGTCTTCCTTGAACTTGATGTTAGGTAAACCTACAACCAAGTCCTTGGAGACTAATTTGTTTAGCTGATTCAGACTAGCATGACCAAGTCTTTTGTGCCATAGGAGGGGATCATTTACCAACACGCTTAAGCATGTAAGTTCATTTTCTGAAAGAGTTGACAAATCTACAATGTAAATATTGCTAACTCTTTTTCCCTGCAAAACAATTTTGTCAGTGATGAGATTAATCACAAAGCACTTGGTGGAGGTAAAAGCTACAAGGTTACCTCTATCACACAGTTGTGACACACTTATTAGGCTATATTTCAAACCATCTATCAGGTAGGCATTCTCTATGGAATGAGAATCAATCTTGCCTACCTTACCAACCCCAATGATCTCACCTTTCTTTCCATTACCAAAGGAGACATTACCTCCTTTTAAGTCCTCAAGTGAAAGGAACTGGTCCTTGTCCCCAGTCATGTGTTTTGAGCAGCCACTATCCATATACCATATTTGGCTCCTCCCTTTCACTTGAACCTACAAAAAGAAATCAGGGGTTAGTCTTAGGAACCCAAACCAGTTTGGGTCTCTTTCTATAGGCAAAAGGATGGATTAAATTCCTTCTTGCCCATTCAGGCAATTTATTCTTTTCTTTAACAAAAGACTGTTCCTTTGACTGGCCTTCTCTTTTTCAGTGCATTCATATTTGTAATGGCCAGTCTTGCCACAGTGTTTGCAGATTTTATTTTCAGGAAGAGTGAGGTACTTGCTTTTTGGATCCCATTTAGGAGCTTGAGTTCCATAGCCAAGTCCTCTTTTGTTACTGCTATGATGCTCTTGCAACCAAGAGAGGCATCAGATGCTTTGTTCTACTTGCAAGTTCTTTCTAGTTCATGTTTTACCTTTACTAGATCTTCTTTTAAGATTTTGATGAATTCATCTTTCTTATATAATTCATCCTTCATTTTTCCTAAATTTTCTTCTAGAGTAAGATATGTGTGATCAGCTATCTTCTTTCCTCCACTCAATCTCCCATTGAGGACAGTTTTTGATCATGTGATCAGTCTTACCACACTTGTAGCAGCCTTCATTGATCTGTTTCTCCGGAGCTCTTGTTTTGTTGAAGTTTGTACTTCTTCAAGCACCCTTTCCTCTCATCAGATACTTCTTGAAATCCCTAGTGATCATGGCTACTTCATCATCTTCCAAATCTGCACCTTCAGTGATTCTGAGAGCTAAACTTCTCTCCTTTTTGGGGGTCTCCATCTTCATTGTTTGTCTCCTCATTTCATAGGCAGTTAAGTTCCCAATTAGTTCATCCAGCCTAAGGGTAGCAATATTCTTGGATTCCTGAATGGCAGTGATCTTGCTTTCCCAAGTGACTGGCAGAACTCTTGTCAGAATCTTTTCAACCTTGTTTTCTTCAAGGATGGTCCTTCCAAGAGATTTAAGCTCATTAGTTAGAGTAGTGAATCTAGTATTGAGAATACAGAAGAGTTCCTCTTGACCTTTTCACTTGAGGTGTTCCTTCATGAGCCACTTGTAGAGTATCCCATATTTCTTTAGCAGTTGTACAGCTTTGAATCCTGCTGTACTCATCTGGTCCTAGACCACACACTAGCCACTTCTTGGCTTTAGCATTTTTCTCCCATTTCTTCATATCCTCAGCAGTACAATCAGCCCTTGTTTTTGGCACATCAATTCCTTCTGCATTCTTCTTAGTGGTAGCTAGGGGACCATCAATAATTATATCCCAAAGTTCATAGTCTTCCCCTATGATATGATCTCTCATTCTGTTCTTCCACCAAGAGTAATACAAACCATTGAAAGGTTGAGGTCTGGCAGTGGATTGCCCTTCCCAGTTTCCAGGTGGTGCACTCATTTTTGATCTTCTCCTAAGGTGTTAGCCTCTTCAAGGATAACCTGCTCTGATACCAATTGATGTTTTAGACGTCAATCCCACACAAGAGGGGGGGTGATTTGTGTGGTACCTAATTTTCGCACTAGAAGAACCTGGTTCTTCTAGGTGTTCTAACTTCTACTGTTTGCGGAATTAAAATACAGAAATAAAGAACACAGAGATTTTTACGTGGAAAACACCTCGCTCAAAAGGTGAAAAAACCACGACCTACTACTCAGTAGGATTTTCCCAAACTTCCACTAAGCTTCAATGAGCCAAAAACAACATTTACAAAACTCTTTGTAAACCTAAGGATTAACTCTAATCCCAGTGTAGCACACAGCCTCAACTGTTGCGACACTTCCAAGTTAACTCTTACTTGAATACTCAAAGCACCTAATACAATTGCTTCTAAGAAAGCTGGAAAGGTACAATGTTAAAACACCTACTACAATTGAACTAGAAATAAAGAAAAACATAATGGAATTGGTTCTTCACACTTAGTTCTTGTAGCTTCAGATTTGCACACTTGTATCACACACAAATTGCTTGCAACAATAGCCTAGCTCTTTTGCTCTCAATTTGGTTTAACTTCAGCTTATGTGCAATCACCTGTAAAAGAGAACAATCGTTATATTTATAGAGTTAGTAATCAGAGTTTGATAAGAACTCGAATTGTGGATCCTTTGACAATTCGAGTCCAAGAACAACTCTAACTCCTAATCCATATCCTTGATCCGGATGTAATTCTATTTTCATAAGGAGACTTCAACTCCTTATCCTATATGCAATCTTTTCGATCAGTTCAGAAGATATTCATCAAGATATTGCTGCTTGATCTCAAGGACTTATCTTCTTCACGTGCATCTCATGTGTATGGGCCATAACAACTGTGTCTCCTTAGATAAACCTGGTCCTTCACTGAGTTCGTTTGTCATTCTTCAAAACTTCAACTGATCTTAGGCCAACAATGCACCGTTGGGATTGTGACTTGGTCCGTCCCGTACGACTGTTAAGTCGCGTATTTGATTGAAAACTATTTGATGTCATTGTGTTTTAGAAAGTATTATCATGTTTTGGGTTGAATGCCATATTTGGGCCTCGTGCCAACTGTTTTGGACCCTTAGGGGCTTTTTACTACTATTCCTCATTGTTGTGACTTCATATTTGTACTCACTCATGTTGTATTCTATTATTTTCATAACTCAGCTGTATTTACTCCGTTTTGATATTTTAAATGATATTTTGGGTTGAGCATCATGTTTTTACTGTTTCCCGGGTGGCTTGAGAGGTTTCTGACTGAGTGAGGCCGAGGGCCTGTGTTATGAGGATTATTATGGGATCGGGCTGTTCGCCGCTGCATATGTACTGATTTGTGATATATGAGAGGCCGAGGGCCTGATTTGTTATGCCATAAGATGGCTTGTGATAGCTCTTGGGGTGTAGGAGCCCCTCCGGAGTCTGAACACCCCTAGTGAGCACGGGTACCCAGTGTGAGAGATGTGATATTGTCCGAGAGGCTGTTGTTGTTTCATGTTGTTGCCCAGGGGGCTGATTATAAGTGATTTTGAGGTAGCCCGAGGGCTGGTTCTCTTGTTACTTTGCCCAAGGGGCGGTTATGGTACATGTTTTGCCCAATGGGCTGTTTACGTTTCTATCATTTTTACTGTTTTCATCACTCGTTTGAAACTATTGAAAGATGTTTTAAAAAGGTTTTACTAAACTGAGTTGTTTTTACGAGTTTTATTGATTTACTGTCATGTTTTGGGCGTATACTGTTTTGCCGTAGTGCTATGACGTGAAATTACCTATTTTCTTACTGCTCTGTTGCTTTTACTTTTATTACTTACTGAGTTAGCATACTCACATTACTCCCTGCACCTTGTGTGCAGTTCTAGGAGTCTCGGGACGCGATAGTGAGTGCTGATCAGTCTTCCAACAGATCCCCGGAGTTGACTAGGTAGCTGCTTGGCGTTCGCAACCCAGTGCTTCTCCTTCCTATCTTATTCAGACTATTGTAGTATTTTGTTTTCAGACTATGTTGTCCTTTCTTGTTCCTAGACGAGTTTGTAGTTGCTCATGACTAGTGGCACCCCGATGTCGGGCTTGTGTTATATTTTCGCACTGCTTATTTTAACTTATATTGTGGGATTTTAGCTAATTAATGGCTTGAAATGACTTATTATGAATTTCTGGTTGGTTTTGGGGTTTGTGTCGGCTGACCTAGTTTCACATTAGCTGCCATCACTACCGGGTCAGTTTTAGGATCATGACAACAGACCAAACAAACCAACAAAAGTCGAATTTTTCAATCACGATTTTTTTCGGGTCTTTCGGTTTTCTCGGGTTTTTTTTTTGGATTCTTCGATTTTTTTCCGACAAAATCTTCATAGTATAAATTTATAATTTCTGCTCTAATATTTCTTAGGTCCTAGTAGGATAAAACTATATAAGATGTTACCGCAAGTCCGAGCAAGTATTTTTAATGGAAGTCCTTTAATCTTGACATATTTGTTACACATTGCATTCTCGAAAGTTGAAAATCCATTATTTGCTAAATAAGAAGAATTAACCTTAATAACCGTTAATACAATCGCTTAAGCTAAAAATAAGCCATGGATATATAATATATGCATAATTCATGTATATTTTATGTATAATAAATTGATAATCACAGCAGCTAGGAAAATAAATAGTAAATCCGACTATTTGTGTAAAGATCCCTGAATTTGTACTTTTAATATTGTAAGCCTTCGACCTCCTTTGCTAATTATGCATGCTTGTTAAGACTCATTAACTTGTTTCAATCTTATCTTTTGTAGACAAATATATGTCAATCTTGCAATATTTAATATATTAACATATATAGAACAGATTTGCTGTTTCAAATATGGCAACTGATTAAATTATATTCTTTAAATTCCACATTATAGGATAGCAGTAATATTATACAAGATTAGCAATATCAATAATATCTCTCTATATATATAAGCAGAACCATCATATCAAACCACAAGAACATAAACTGAGAACAAACAAATCAGTCAGAAATGGGAAAGAAGATTGATGCCAATATTATGCCATTGATGGCAATATTGCTAATGTTGATTTCTACTTCACAAGTATCATGTGATTTGGATCAAAAATGCTTTAGGGATTGTATTCCTTCATGTTTTCAAAATCCTGGATGTTACATATCCTGTGGAAAGGAATGCTCGCATAATTCTCCCAATAATTCTTTAATCAAAGGTAGCTTCTTTTTTAAACCTCTTTTGGCTTGTTTAGACTTTAAGGAATTTTAACAGGGATCTTTACACAAATAGCTGATTGGATTTACGGTTTACTTGCTATTTTCTTGTTCTAATTGATATTTGTGGATGGTAACACACATAAAATGACCATACCCTTTCCCCCCCCNNNATATATATATATTAATTTAAGTGGTTGTGTGAGCGGCTATTAAGTTAATTAATTATTCTTTTTGAATAAATATTTGAGGAAGATTTGGTCTACAGTAATTTTCACTAGAGATTAGTAAAAATAAACGAACACTCCATCCGGTCCATAATAAGTGACTTTTTGGCGTTTGGGCTTTGGCACCGCCCTTAAGAAGATTACGGACTCCTAGAGAAAAAATTATATATTCACTAGATTATCCTTAATTAAAATTTGCATATTGTTACCTTGATACATTGAGATATGTAAATAAGGGCAAATTTTGAATATTTTTTTTCTTGATTATATAAAGGACACTTATTTTGGACCAAAGAAAAAGGCAAAAAAAGCACCTATTATGGACACGGAGGGGGTATAGAATATCAGTAAACAAAATACAGGAGATATTTCTAAAATGCATATCGTTTCTGCATAATCATATGAAACAGACGTAGAAGCACGGCGCTTAAGACCGATAAAAAGAAAATTATTAAATAATTTAATTAATTTAGGCCACAAAATAGTTTTAAGTGAGATCAACCAAAGATTTAACTAAAACTAAGCAAAGAAAATATACAAAGCTAAAGCAAAATTAAATTAGTTATATCATAATATTTAAAATTAATAATAAATAGATTAAAAATTATTATAAAAAATTAAAATTTACTATTTAAGCAAGGAGTACTAACTCATGTATCTATACGTTAGTTTGAAATTCTCAGATTATGGCTACTGTAATCGTAAACATGGGATATTTCGTTCTTTTTTACTTAGTTCTTATATTTTCAAAAGATACTGAAGGTAAATGTGGCTTGGGCTCTTCATACCCTCTAGAATCACAATTAAAAAACTGAAATTAGTTATGAACTTCGTCGTTAATTTATCACTAAATTATTCATAGCTAATAGAACATTTTGATAATCTATCGGCAATCCATCACTAAATATGATTAGCGATGAATTTTGTTATTTATCTACATAATTTATTCGTCGTTAAAATTCCTGACTTTTTAGTAATGAATTTCTAATTATCTTATGTCCATCTTATTTTATCAACGCTATTAGCATCTTTTACAGTTTCATGTTATATACCATTTTCTAGTGATATTTGAAATCTATTTAGGGTAAATTAACTTATTTCGTTACTAATTTAACAAATCAAGAGTTAGCTAGTTATCTTTTAGGTGGCCCGAAGTCTTCTCTGGTGCATTTAAAAGTTAAAAGTTTTACTTAAATGAAGTTCTCCAAAAATTGTACCTTAGTCTAGCACAATGACATTAATGATTTGCATATAAAGACAATGAAAGGACATTAGTCCAAAGGGTTGATTGGGATATAAACATAATTTTTACTTTATTGGTTCTGAACAAATTATTTATACATATTAAATTTAATTTTGTAATACAAATTTAGGGTTTGGGTCAAAGCTATTGAGTTCTGTCGAACCCGTAACCACGACGATGGCGATGCCCGTGGATACAAGTCGCAAAGTCCTTGGAGGAGAGAAGATAAACATTGATGTCTGCATCAAGAGAAATTGTAAAGGTGGAGTTTGCTGGTGTTGTAGAGATGCACCAGATGGATGTTGGCTACAACAACAAGGTTGTGAAGAAAATTGCCCGAAAAAATATTCAAAAGCTTTGCCATGACAAATTCAATGTAACCTCATTTCTTGAATTATCGAATTTGCTTCTTTCTTGTTTTGTTTTGTTTTGTTTTTTTTCTCCCCAAAACAAGTATGAAACAATTATGGTCTCATGCTATATCACTGCCAGGAAAACACCGTTTTCTGACTACCAAAATAGTCGGAAAGTAGTTTAAAAATCTTTTTTTTTACTACATTCCGATATGGGCGACTAAACAACTTCCGAGGCCTAAAGCAAAGCCTTGGTAAGAGGCGTATGTATGTATGCATTCATGAGCATCGTTTTTTGGAAATTAGACGAGCATGTGGAATGAAAAGAAAAAAAGGAGAATTTGGTTTTATAAAATACAAAAAAAACTGAATGAATTTAGCGTTTATTGCATCACAACTGAAATGAGAGAACCCAGAAAATATACTTCCTCCGTCCCAACTTATGTGACTCCTTTTTTTAGTGAGTCCCCTTTCTATATTTAGTAATAATTCAACTTTAATGTTCTCTCTATCCTTGATGAGATAATTTCTAGCCACACAAGTTTCTATGATATTATTTGTTTTAGATCATAAGTATCAAAAGTCTTCCTTTATTTTATTAACTCCTTGTCAAGTCAAACACTTTCATATAAATTGGGACAAAAAGAATATAATTTATGTGAGAAAAATAAATGATGAGTTACATTATTAGATATAGTTATGTGACTAACTAATGAATAAAGAAATATAATTCAGTAAAAACGTAAAATAAAATTGACAGAAAACTATTTTGATTATATTAATTAGAGGAAGAAATTGAGTTATTAAAAATAAATATGACAAAAAAGAAATAAATTTATCAATCACAGGAATAACATATAAATAATATATTAAGTATAAACAAATCGAGTAATAATTTTGGGGCCTTAAATTCTTGGGGCCTAAACCAAGTGCTTTACTTGCTTTAGGATCTGGCCGCCCCTGCATTCCGATTATTTCTAGGTAGTCTGAAACAAATATGTCGGAAAACATGGAATAGTTGTCACGACCCAATTCCATTATAGGTCATGATGGCGCCAACACCCTTGTCAGGCAAGCCAACGCGGAAGTATTAATAAGTTCTCATTTTCACTTTACTAAAAACAAGTACAGAAATTTCTAAATTTGAAGTTAAAAAGCATGTGATAATTAGCAATGTACAAAAATAGTTATACAACCCCAAAAGAATAGTCTACCACTGTGTGCGCCAAGACCTAGTGTATCACGACCCAGATTTCCCCCTTCGGGAGTCGTGATGGCGCCTACTAATGTGAGCTAGGCAAGCCAAACCTTTAACTACTTACTTCATTACCCAATTATTTCTTTTTAACAATTATAAGGCGATAACGTGATAACAGCAGAAATTCAAATTTAAGCGGAAGTCTGAAGAAAATATCAATACATTGTTTCTGAATATATGGAAAATGAAACAGAAAATAAGGATAGAGGAGACGCCAGGGCCTGCGGACACCTGCAGGTCTACCTTGGATCTTCGCATGGACTGAAGGTGGCCTCCAAACTACGGTCCGAAGTCAACAGCACTGGGATCTGCACAAAAGAGTGCAGAGTGTAGCATCAGCACAACCGACCCCATATGCTGGTAAGTGCCTAGCCTAACCTCAGCGAGGTAGTGACGAGGCTAGACCAGACTACCACATAAACCTGTGAAGTTCAAATATATACAGCGGAAAAGAAATACAGAAATAACCAGTCAAAATGGGAGGGAGAGCATGTTGTGGGGGAGATAACAAATCCGAATAGAAAGATATCAAATAAACTAAAGAAACAACATAACTCGGATATCAACAAAGAATCAGAAATCAATAAATGCACGGCATCACCCTTCGTGCTTTTACTCTCGTCCGCACCAGCAATCATATAATAAAAGTGTGCACGACATCACCCTTCGTGCTTTTACTCTCTTTCCTCACCATATAATCAATAAAATCAGCGCGGATTGGTACATCGTACGACACGTCATCACCCTTCGTGCTTTACACTCTTTCCTCATAATAATACACGACATCACCCATAGTGCTTTATACTCTTTCCTCACAAAATAACAATGCACGGCATCACCCTTCGTGCTTTAACTCTCTTCCTCACCCAAACAACAATCACAATCAATAGGGAAAGGAAATAAATGAAATTGCAATAAAGATCCCGGCAAGGGAACAACAATTCAACAAATAAATCCCGGCAAGGGAACAACATCAATAATATCTACATCCCAGCAAGGGAGATAACCAATAAATCAACAATAGCCCGACAAGGGTGTCAACATAATAACTTCTTTTCTTTCTCACTTTTACTTCACAATTCACTTCACAACTCGAGCCAATGCTCTAGAGATTCAATTATCACTTACACTTTCAGAATTCGTTACACAACTTGAGCCAACGCTCCTCAATGTTCATAGGTCACAATTCCTTCCACAAACTTTACACAACATATAGAAACCATCACCAAGGCATGAAAGATACAACAAAATCATGAAAATCACAATATAAGACCCACGGGCATGCTAGACACCAACGTATATGTACTCGTCACCATGCCTATACGTTGTACTCAACAATTACCACATAGCAAATAGGACTCAACTCCTAATCCCTCAAGCTAAGGTTAGACCAAACACTTACCTCGATGCCACGAACACAATTTACGCCTTAACTATACCTTTACCCCTCGATTCCACCCTAATTCGTTCGTATCTAGTCACAAGATACTTAATTTTCCAAAGTTTTACCCAAAAAGTCAAAAATTGCCACCGGGCCCGCATGGTCAAAACCCGAGGTTCGAACCTAAACCCAATCAACCATTCCCCCACGAACTCAAATATATAATTTATTTTGAAATCGGACCTCAAATCGAGGTCCAAATCCCCATTTTTTTGAAAAACCTAGGTTCTACCCAAAAGATGTTAAGAATTGAAGAAAGTTAGTTAAAAACGACTTACAATTGATTTGGAGAAGAAGAAACCTTTGAAAAATCGCCTAAGTGTATTTATGTTTTGAGAGGATATGAAAATGGGTTAAAAATTAGGCTAAGTATAAAAGTTGCAGGTCTCAGATGTGAGAATTGCGAATAGGGGTTCGCAATTGTGAACCCCGACCTCTGCTAAGCTGGGAAATGTGAATCACGGCTCGCATTTGCGAACCCTTCAGAAATGCTGGGCTTTTGCATATGCGAAAACAATGTCGCATTTGCGACACATAGGTCGCATTTGCGATCACTGGCCAAATGGGAAACTTTGCATTTGCGAAGAAAATCTCGCATTTGCGAAAGGGAGCTGCCCTGGGCTTCTTTCGCAATTGCGACAAGCCGCTCGCATTTGCGATATCGCATTTGCGAGCATGCGAAGCCTGCAGGCCTGCTATGCACAGCTGAAAAACCTGCAATTTTCTAAGTTCAAAATGCACCCCGTGGCCTATCCAAAACTCACCCGGGCCCTCGGGGCTCCAGACCAAATATACACCCAACCTCAAAAACATCCTACGGACTTATTCGTGTACTCAAATCACCAAAATAACATCATGAACATCGAATTTAGCCTCAAGATCAATAAAATTTCTCATAACTTCTTTAAATATCAAATTTGTATTTAAGGTCCGAATCACGTCAAATGGATTCCGTTTCTTACCAAACTTCACAGAATTGTCTTAAATCACATATAAGACCTGTACAGGCGCCGGAACCAAAATACGGGCCAGATACCAACATGTTCTAATCGGAATTCATTTCCAAATCCTTTAAACTCCGAAAACAATTTTCTTTAAAAATTCATTTCTTGGGCTTGGGACCTCGGAATTCGATTCCGGGCATACACCCAAGTCCCATATTTTCCTACGGACCCTCCAGGACCATCAAATCACGGGTCCGGGTCCGTTTACCCAAAAGGTTAACCGAAGTCAAATTAATTCATTTTATAGTCAAAATTTATCATTTTTCACATATTTTCACATATAGGCTTTTCGGCTACGTGCCCGGACTACGCACGTAAATCAAGGTGATGGTAAAAGAGGTTTTTAAGGCCTTGAAATGCAGAATTCATTTTAAAAACAAGTGATGACCTTTTGGGTCATCACATGGTGTCACAAGTTTACGGGAAACTAGTAGAATATACAAGGAAATAAATTTATCCTACTGTCTGAAATAGAATAGATAGCCAAAATAAAGAGAGACTCCATCATGCTGCTGATCGGCACAGGAAGGGAGCAGCTCATCGTGGAAGTCTTGGACACTGATCAAGGATGCGCACCAGAGTAGTAACCAGATGTACCTGCCTCAGATCCTGTACAATTAAGTACAGAAGTGTATTATGAGTACATAAACAATATGTACCCAGTAAGTATCCTGTCTAATCTCAAAGAAGTAGAGACAAGAGGTCGACTTGACACTTACTAGTCAAATATTATGAGAAATGAATTATACTGAGCATGGATAGTACAAATAATTAACAGTTTATAGCAAGAAATAGCAGGTCCTCTCCTAGATAATATCACAGTTGGCCACTTACATCTCAGGGCAAATAATAAAGCTCAATTTATAGAAAACTACTGAGTAAAGCATGCGCAAGTAGTGCCGAGGTCGTACGGCCCGATCCAACATAGAAGTAAATTGTGCACTGCCGAGGGTCGAACGGCACGAACCATAGATGTATCTATTACCCCGCTCGCGAATCAAACATGCGACACGGTCAAATGTAATTAAACACAACAACAAGTAGACAAGAATATATAATTGGGGATCTATCACTCACAGAAATATCAACTTCTCTTTAAAAAGCCAAGAATGATAATGTTCCTATTACTAGTCTCATTTACCATAATCACCATGATTTAAACAATCCAAATTAAACATAAAGCTACAAGAACATCACATAAAGCACGCTTTTGGGTCCTGGACTACCCGGACTTAGCATATTAGTAGCTACGCACGGACTCTCGTCCCCTTGTGCGTACGTAGCCGCCGCATTTAATGGCAAATTGTTTGATATATCACATATGGGGACAATTCCCTCTTACAAGGTTAGATAAGAGACTCACCTCGCTCCAAAGCGCACTTCCAATACCAAGAACGAGCTCAAACCCTCATTTTGGAGCCGAACAATCCAAAACTAGATAAACGTGGTAGGAACTAGTCAATACAAGCTCACAAGATCGCATTCTAACTATTTATGAAATTTCCCAACCTTAAACACAAGTTTCCTAAAATCCGACCCCGGGCCCACGTGCCCGAGTTCTGAAATTTTTCGAAGAAAGTTGTTCTTTATAACCTAAGGATCAATAATATACGATTTCTACTTCATTTCATAACTAATTCCGTGGTCAAAATCTAAGTTTTATGAAAACCCTAGGTTTTTCTCTAACCCTATGATTTTTCCTTAATTTTTGTGTGTTAATCTACCCAAGATTTAAGTATTAAACTTTGAAATAAGGGGGATGAACTTACCTCAAGATGCTAGCTGGAAATCTTCTCTCAAGAGCTCCAAAATCGCCCAAAACACGAGTGCAAAAATGGGTAAAAATGGCTGGAGCCCGTATTAAATGAAGCTCACTGCTTTAGTGATTTCCGCTTCTACGGTCAGGGGACCGCATTTGCGGTCCCGCTTCTGCGAGAGAGAGGCCGCATCTGCATAATTGGCCAAGCGGGCTGGGACCGCTTCTGCGGTCTTGAAGCCACTTCTGTGGCTAAGGAGCCGCTTTTGCGACTTTGGCTTGCCCTGCCTTGGCCGCATCTGCGAGTGGAAGACTGCTTCTGCGGTCTCGCACCTGCGGCTGACTAACCGCAGGTGCGGTTATGACAGCAACCTGAAGCTTCAGCTCATCCCAAATTTTCCAACTTCACTCGAGCCTCGTCCGATCGATGCTCGAGGCTCCTAGGCCCCGCCCGAACATAAAGACAAGTTTGAAATCATGAAACGGAGTCGCTCAAACCTTCGGAACGCTCGAAATAGCGCTAAATCTAAGAATCACCCCCTTAAACCCTTTGAATCAAACTTATGAACTTCAAGTTTGTCAATTCATTTCTAATGGGCTGAAACGTACTTATACTACTCGGATTAACACCAGATTTTGCGGGCAAGTCTTAAATGTTATACTGGACCTGTACCGGGCTCCGGAACCAACAAACGAGCCGTATACCAATGCGATCAATCATTATTTAATTTCTTTAAATCCTTAGAATTTCAGTTTAACAATTTCTAATAAAAAATCATTACTCGGGCTAGGGAGCTCGGAATTCGATTCCGGGCATACGCCCAGGTCCCATATTTTCCTACGGACCCTCCGAGACCGTCAAAACACGAATTCGGGTATGTTTTCTAAAAATGTTGACCAATTCAAACTTAGCCTTTTAAGAAAATCATAAGGGATCAAATGCGCCTATTTCACCCCAAACTCTTCCAAATCCCGAACCAATCATCCCCGCAGGTCGTAAATTAGTTAAAGCAAGCGCGAGAAGTTTTATTTCGAGGGACGGGGTTCTAAAAAGCAAAACAACCAGTCGGTTCGTTACATTCTCCACCTCTTAAACAAACGTTTGTCCTCGAGCGGACATAGAAAAGTACCTGAGGTGCTGAATTAATGTGGTTATCTGCTCCACACGTCCTCCTCGGACACCCAGGTCGCCTCCTCGACTGGTTGGCCCTTCCACTGGACCTTCACCACTGAAATCCTCTTGTATCATAATTGGCGATCATGTCTATCAGTAATGGCAACTGGCTCCTCCTCATAACTCAGACTCTCATCCAGCTGAATAGTACTGAAGTCTAACACATGGGACAAGTGGGCATGATACCTCCGAAGCATAGACACGTGAAAAACGAGATGAACACTCGATAAACTGGGGGGGGGGGGTAAGCAACCTCATAAGCAATCTCCCTAAGTCGCCTCAACACCTCAAATGGGCCAATAAACCTTGGGCTCAGCTTGCCCTTCTTCCGGAACCTCATAGCACCCTTCATTGGTGATACTTTCAAGAGGACCTTCTCGCCAACCATGAATGATACATCACGTGCCTTCTGATCTGCATAACTCTTCTGTCTGGACTAAGCTGTGCGAAGCCTTTCCTGAATCAACTTCACCTTATCCAAGGCATCTTCCACCAAGTCTATGCCGTACAACTTAGCCTCACCAGGCTCAAACCACCCAATAGGAGAACGACATCGCCGCCCATATAAAGCCTCAAATGGAGCCATCTCGATGCTGGACTGGTAGCTATTGTTGTAGGAAAACTCTGCCAAAGGAAAGAACTGATCCCACTAACCTCCAAAGTCAATCACACATGCTCTAAGCATATCCTCCAAGATCTAAACTGTCCACTCCGACTGCCCGTCTGTCTGTGCATGAAATGCTATGCTAAGCTCCACACGGGTCCCTAACTCACTCTGAACAGCTCTCCAGAAGCTGGAAGTGAACTGAGGGCCTCTATCTGATATGACGGAGAAAGGCACACCGTGCAACTGGACTATCTCCCGAATGTAAATCTGAGCCAATCTCTCTGAAGTGTAAGTAGTCACAACCGGAATAAAGTGTGCTGACTTGGTCAACCTGTCGACAATGACCCACACTGCGTCAAACTTCCGCAAGGTCCGGGGCAACCCAACTACGAAGTCCATAGTAATGCGCTTCCACTTCTACTCTGGTATAGGCATCTGCTGAAGTAGGCCACCCGACCTCTGGTGCTCGTACTTAACCTGCTGGCAATTCAAACACCTAGCCACATAATCTACTATGTCTTTCTTCATCCTCCGCCACCAATAATGTTGCCTCAAGTCACGATACATCTTCGTCGCACCTGGATGAATGGAATACCGCGAACTTTGTGCTTCCTCTAGTATCCTCTCCCTCAGACCATCAACATTAGGAACACATAGGCGACCTTGGAGTCGCAAAACACCATCCTCACCAATAGAAACGTCCTTGGCACTACCCTGAAGCATTGTCTCTCTGAGAACCACCAAATGTGGATCATCGAACTGCCGGGCCTTGATCTGTCCCAATAATGAAGACTGAGCAACAACGCACGCAAGAACTTGGCTGGGCTCTGAAATATCCAACCACACTAGTCTGTTAGCCAAGGACTGAATGTCCAAAGCTAGTGTCCTTTCCCCTGCTGGAATGTATGCCAAGCTACCTATACTATCTGTTTTCCTGCTTAAGGCATCTGCGACCACATTTGCCTTGTCCGGATGATAAAAAATGGTGATGTCATAATCCTTCAGTAATTCAAGCCATCTACGTGGCCTCAAATTGAGATCCTTCTGTTTGAACAAATGTTGTAAGCTGCGATGATCAATATAAGCCTCACATGACACCCCATACAGATAATGCCTCCATATCTTAAGAGCATGAACAATCGCGGACAACTCCAAATCGCGCACATGATAATTCTTCTCATGGATCTTCAGCTGACGCAAAGCATATATAATAACTCGCCCCTCCTGCACCTACACACATCCCAATCCAACGGGCGAAGCGTCGCAATACACTGTATACATCCCTGAACCGGAAGGCAACACAAGAACTGGTGTTGTAGTCAAAGCTGTCTTGAGCTTTTGAAAGCTTGCCTCACAATCATCGGACCAATGGAAAGGATCACCCTTTTGGGTCAAGCTAGTTATAGGTGATGCAATAGATGAAAAGCCCTACAAAAATCGTCTTTAATAGCCTACTAACCCAGGAAACTCCTGATCTCGGTCACTGAAGTAGGACGTGGCCAACTCTGAACTGCCTCAATCTTCTTGCGATCCACCTTAGTACCCTCTCCTGACACAACATGCCCGAAGAATGCCACTGACTCTAGCCAAAACTCACACTTGAAGAACTTAGCATATAGCTTTTGCTCTCGCAAGGTCTGAGCACCACTCTCAAATGTTGTTCGTGCTCCCCCAGGCTACGTGAGTATATAAAGATGTTATCAATGAAGACGATGACAAAGGAATCAATATAAGGTCTGAACAACCTGTTCATCAAGTCCATAAATGTTGTTGGGGCATTAGTCAAGCCAAAGGACATCACCAGAAACTCATAATGGCCATCTCTAGTCCGAAATGCAGTCTTCGGAACATCCGAGTCCCGAATCTTCAACTGATGGTACCCTGACCTCAAGTCGATCTTAGAGAACACCCTAGAGCCCTGCAAGTGGTCAAAAAAATCATCGATACAAGGCAATGGATACTTGTTCTTGATGGTGACTTTGTTCAACTGGCAGTTGTCAATGCACATCCGCATAGTCCTATCCTTCTTCTTCACAAATAACACTGGTGCACCCCAAGGTGATACACTAGGTCTAACAAACCCCTTTGCTAACAACTCCTCAAGCTGCTCCTTCAACTCCTTCAACTCTTTCAGATCCATACGGTACGGTGGGATAGATATAAGCTAGGTGCCTGGAGCCAAATCAATACAGAAATCAATATCACGATCCGGTGGCATGCCAGGAAGATCAGAAGGAAACACACCGGTGAACTCCCAGACTACTAGAACTGAATCAATTGTCGGAGACTCTATAGTGGTGTCCCGAACATAAGCCAAGTAAGCCAACTATGGAACCCTTCCACTCCAACCTTGGCGACCTTGGCAGTGCTAACATAACAGTCTTGGCATGGCAATCTAGGACGGCGTGATATGGAGATAACCAATCCATGCCCAGGATGACCTCAAAGTCAATCATATCAAGTAGAAAAAGGTCTGCTCTAGTCTCGAAACCATAGAATGTGACCACACAGGACTGGTAGATCCGATCCACAATCATAGAATCGCCCACAGGAGTGCCCAAAGGTGCAGGAGAAATTCCCAGGAAACGAGCAAACAGAGATGACACATATGAATAGGTGGACCCTGGATCAAATAATACGAAAGCATCCCTACCGCAGACGGAAATAATACCTGTAATGACGGCATCTGAGGCTAATGCATCTGGCCTAGCCGGAAGGGCATAAAATCTGGCTGGAGCGTCGGTTGGCTGGCCTCCACCTGACTAAGCAGTAGTTGGCTGACCTCTCCCTGTCTGGCCTCCACCTCTAGGACGGCCTCTACCAGTCTGCCCCCACCTCTAAACGGCTGGGCAACCAGTGCTGAAATCATAGGCTGCTGGCCTTGCCGTACTGCCTTGCCCCGAAGCCTGGGGTAGGTCCTCTTCATGTGACCCGGATCTCCACACTTGTAGAAAACTCTTGGCACCATAGCCTGCTGCCCTGAATTCTGAGCCTGTTGACCCGAATACCTACTAGGAGAACCCTGAATGGTTGGTGGACGATATGAACTCTCTGGCATGGCATTGAAGTAAGCACTGGAAGGACCCTAATGACCAGAATACACGCCGGAGGAACCCTGAATTGCTGGTGGACGATAAGAACTCTCTAGCATCGCACTGAAATAAGGCCTCACTGGAGCACCGCGGGAGGGGGGGTGCTGAATGCGGGAGCCTACTAGGCTGACCCCTCCCGGAGTGCCCCCTACCCCTAGATGGGGCACCTCTGAACTCTCCAGAAAATCGGGCCCTCTTATCCTGCTGAAACTGCTCTCTACCCCTCTGGCGATAACCCTCAAGCCTGCGAGCAATCTCCACGACTAGCTGATACTCAGTACCCATCTCCACCTCTCTGGCCATGCTAGTTCGAATACCGGGGTGCAACCCCGCAACAAATCTCCGCACTCTCTCTGCATCCGTAGGAAGTATCATGAGTACATGGCAAGACAACTCAAAAAACCTCACCTTATAATCGGTCACAGACATCTGGTCTTGCTCAAGCTGCTCAAATTGATGCCGCAACTCTTCCCTCTCAGAGGGTGGAATATACTTGTCCAAGAATAACTGTGTGAACTAACCCTAAGTGATGGGAGTGGAACCTACTGGTCTGCCAAGAACATAAAACTGCCACCACCTACGGGCCCTGCCCTCTAGCTGAAAAGTAGTGAAGTCAACCCCATGCGACTCCAATATCCTCATGTTTTGCAGTCTGTCCCTGCACCTATGAATGGAATCCTGGGCATCCTCGTGACACTCACCCACGAAGACAGGAGGTTGAAGTCTAGTCCATCTATCCAATAACTTCTACGGGTCACCATCCGCATCTTGTCTAGGCTCGGGCACTACTGCAGTAACTGGCTGAGCCCCATCCGCGGGTAATGCACCCGGAGTCTGATACACTGCAAATGCATGACAAGGGGCCTGCATAGTTGGGGTCTGTGCTCCCCCTCCTGCCTGTGATGTAGCTGGATCTGCTGGAAATAAATCAGCATGAGTCACGGTGTCCATGAACCGCAACATACGGCCCATGATCTCCTGGAAACCCGGTGTTGTCATAAAGGCCGCCGGGTAGGCTCAGCTGCGGGCACCTCGCCCTGCTCCTCAATGATAGGATCTCCTACAGGATCTGCTGGTGGCGCTAGTGGGACAGCTCTGGGATGCCCTCGTCCCCTACCTCGGGCCGATTCCCTCCCCCGGCCTCTACCTCGGCCTCTAGCAATGGGGGGAGCAGCCCCTCCCAAGTCTGAAACATCTATCGTGCGTGTCCTCACCATCTATGAGAGAATAGAAGAGATACATTTAGTGCACCATTCACTGCACGATAGGGAATGAATAAAGAGTAGTTTCCTAACACCCTATAGCCTCTCGAAGATAAATACAGACGTCTCTGTATTGATCCGCAAGACTCTATTAGGTTTGTCCATGACCTGTGAGACCTACATGAACCTAGTGCTCTGATACCATGTTGTCACGACCCAATTCCATTATAGGTCATGATGGCGCCCAACACCCTTGCCAGGCAAGCCAACGCGGAAGTATTAATAAGTTCTCTTTTTCACTTTACTAAAAACAAGTACAGAAATTTCTAAATTTGAAGTTAAAAAGCATATGATAATTAGCAATGTACAAAAATAGTTATACAACCCAAAAAGAATAGTCTACCATTGTGTGTGCCAAGACCCGGTGTCACAAGTTTACGGGCAACTAGTAGAATATATAAGGAAATAAATCTATCCTACTGTATAAAATAGAATAGACAGCCAAAATAAAGAGAGACTCCATCATGCTGCTGATCAGCACAAGAAGGGAGCAGCTCACCGTGGAAGTCTCAGACACTGATCAAGGATGCGCACCTGACTGGTAACCAGATGTACCTGCTTCAGATCATGTACAATTAAGTACAGAAGTGTAGTATGAGTACATAAACAATATGTACCCAGTAAGTATCTTGTCTAATCTCAAAGAAGTAGAGACGAGAGGTCGACTTGACACTTACTAGGGTCAAATATTATGAGAAATTAATTATACTGAGCATGGATAGTACAAATAATTAACAGTTTATAGCAAGAAATAACAGGTCCTCTCCTAGATAATATTACAGTTGGCCACTTACATCTCAGGGCAAATATTAAAGATCAATTCATAGAAAACTACATGCTGGCTAAGAATCTAAGAATCAACGCTATATCTAAGAATCACCCCCTAAAACCCTTTGAATAATACTTATGAACTTCAAGTTCTTCAATTCTCTTCTAACGGCCCGAAACGTACTTATACTACTCGGATTGACACCAAATTTTGCGGGCAAGTCTTAAATGTTATATTGGACCTGTACCAGGCTCCGGAACCAACATACGAGCCCGATACCAACGCGATCAGTCATTATTTAATTTCTTTAAATCCTTAGAGTTTTAGTTTAACAATTTCTAATAAAAATTGATTACTCGGTCTAGGGACCTCGGAATTCGATTATGGGCATATGCCCAGGTCCCATATTTTCCTACGGACCTCCGGGACCATCGAAACACAAATTCGGGTCTGTTTGCTAAAAATGTTGACCAAAGTCAAACTTAGCCTTTTAAGAAAATCTTAAGGGATCAAATTAGCCTATTTCACCCCAAACTCTTCTAAATCCTGAACCAATCATCCCTGCAAGTCGTAAATTAGTTAAAGCAAGCGCGGAAAGTTTTATTTAGGGGGACGGGTGTGACTACCCGGCCAGTCGTCTCATGAGTTACTACTCCGTTTCCCCCATTTCTGCTTCTTATTACTTTTTCTATCGGTTCTATATGTGATGGGGTTGTTTGACTCGGGTTCGAAAAGGATTTGGTAAGGTTTGAGACACTTAGTCTCTTTTGAGGAAGTTTAAGTTGGAAAAGTCAATCGGATATTGAATTATGTGTCAGAGGGCTCGGATGTGAGTTCTGATGGTTCGGATAGCTTCGGGAGATGATTTGGGACTCAGGAGCATGAACGGAATGAGTTTTGGAGGTTCGGAGTAGATTAAGGCTTGAATTGTCGAAATTTAGATTTTTGGCGATTTCCGGTTGGTAGGTGAGATTTTGATATAGGGGTCAAAATAGAATTCTGAGAGTTGCAGTAGTTCCGTTGTGTAATTTGGGATGTGTGTGCAAAATTTCAGGCCATTCGGACGTGGTTTGGTTGGGTTTTCTATCAAAAGCGTAATTTAGAAGTTTTTGGAATTCTTAGGCTTGAATCCGATGCGAATTGGGTGTTTTGATGTTGTTTTGAGCGTTCCGAAGGTTGGAACAAGTTTGAATGAGGTTATGGGATATTTTGTCATGTTTGGTTGAGGTCCTAGGGGCCTCGGGGTGAGTTTCGGGTGGTCAATCGGACCATTTCATGTTTTGGAAAAGTTGCAGATTTCTAGCTTCAGCGGTTGCAGGTTTTTCATCTTCGCGATCGTGTAGGGAGTCTCGCGATCGCGTAGAGCTTTTGTGGGGGCAGCCCAGGTTGTTCTTTGCGTTCGTGAAGTTGGAGACGCGATCGCATAAGGTGGTGAGGTTGTTGATCGCGAACGCGTGAAGAAGGTCGCGTTCGCGTAGGGTTAAGTGGACTAGAGGATTTGACCTTGAGTTTGTGCATTGCGAACGCGGTCCCCTTTCTGCGATCGCATAGTGTAGGATGCCTGAGCATCGCGTTCGCGTGGGAGTTGACGTATTCACGTAGGGTAATATTTGGGTTCTGAGAATTTGTGCTTCGGGATCGCGAAGGAGGTCCCGCGATCGCGATGAAGGATTTGAGGCCTGGGCAGAATGTTTAAATAGTCATCTTGTCCGCGATTTTGGGGTTTATTTCCACCAGTTTTGAGCGTTTTTGGAGCTTTTTGAAGAGCATTGAAGAGCCATGTTTACTCCGTTTTAGCAATTAAATGATCTTTTAAATGATATTTGGGCTGAGAATCATATTTTTACTATTGCCCGAGTGGCTTTTGAGGATTTTGACTGAGTAAGGCCGGGGGCCTATGTTGTGAGGAAACACTGATTATCATTATGAGGCCGAGGGCCTGAGATATGTACGCCACGAGGTGGCTTATTGATTATGAGGCCGAGGGCCTGATATTTATACGCAACAAGATGGCTTGTTATTGTGCTTGGGCCGTAAGGAGCCCGTCCAGGAGTCTGCACAACCCCAGTGAGTGCGGGTACCCATTGTGATGCGAGATGTAACCCGAGGGGCTGGTATTGTTCTGAGATATTGCCCGAGAGGCGGATTTGTTGACATAGTGCCCGAAGGTGTCACGACCCAAACCCCGATCGTGATGGCGCCCAACAACTGCTAGGCAAGCCCGACCATTTACACAACCTTAACCAAATAACATAGATGGATAAATAAATATTCACAAGTAAAAATAACAATTTAAATGCGGAATCTCTGAAATAATTTCTAACATTCGAAAACCCCAAGATAAAATACTAAATAGCCCATAGATCTGGTGTCACGAACATGAGCCTCTAAAACGGAATATTCACCTATCACAAGTCTGTCTAGGAAAAAAAATACGAATAAAAGGATAAAATAGATGGGAGAGATCAAGGCTGCGACACATAACCATCTAAGATAATTATAACAACGCCACAACAGATGAAGAATAAATGACAATTAAATATGCAATGCAACACATAAACCGGTACCTCCAGTACCCCGCTGTGGCCGTGCAGCCCGCTCCATTTATTTAACGTTGACGGCGCTCACTGGGGGTGTGCAGACTCCGGGAGGGGCCCCTTACTGCCCAAGCGCAATAATAACCCATCTCGTGGCATCAATCAGGCCCTTGGCCTCATATCAATATCATCATCATACCACTGCGGCGTGCAGTCCGATCCCATACTCAGTCCAAAATCACATAAGCCTTTCGGCACAATAATATAAAAATATTCAGCCCAAACTCATTTAAAAATATTACTTTAGTTTCTACTTTTAGAAAAATGGCTGAGTTTACAAAACAGTGTTAAATACCAGGACTGAGTTCAATATCTAGAAATATGGTAAGAAACCAGTAAAAATAATCCCTGAAGGATTCAAGTAGTTGGCACGAAGCCCAATTATGACAATTAATCCATTTTTATAAGGATATCACAAAACTACAATCAATTAGGTAGTAATTTTATTAAGCGGGACGGACCAAGTCACAATCCCCGACGGTGCTCTACCCCACGCCCGTTATCCGGCGTGCAAGTCACCTCACATAGCACTACGTTGTGCAAATTCGGGGTTTCAAACCCTCAACACAGCGTTTACATTTATTACTAACCTCAAGCCGGCCAAAGTCCTAGCTTGCTATGCTCTTGCCTTTCGAATTCACCTCCTCGTGCATCGAATCTGACCAAAACCACAACGAATACGTCACAATATGCTAAGGGAATATAACCCAATCGAAAAGACTCGAAAAAACATCGAAAATCACGAAGTTGGCAAAACCCGAGCCCCGGGCCCACTTCTCGAAACTCAGAAATGTATACATCAATACGTTCCTTATCTCCTCACGAGATCATACATACCAAGAACTCTCAAATCCGAGCTCAAATGGCCCATCAAATCCCCAAATCAAATTTCAAAATCCCAAGCCCTAGTTCTTCAATTTTAGGCTTAATTTCCATGAATTTCTAGGTAGATTACACACTAAAAACGAGTTTTAAGTTCAAAAATCTTACCTCCAATCGATTCTCCTTGAGTCCCTCTTCAATTTCCTTCAAAAAGCTCTCAAAAAGACCAACAATGGGGCAAAAATGACCCAAAATCGAGGAAATGAGCTTTTAAAATATTCTGCCCAGCAATATATTTTCCTTCTATGCGATCGCAATACACCTCTGCGATCGCATAGAACAATTTTTCACCTACAAATTTTAACACTATGCGATCGCACAAGCACCACTGCGATCGCATTGACCAAAAAACTTTACACTACGCGATCGCATACAAGGCCACGCGATCGCAATGAACAAAAATCCAAGCTCCCAAGTTTCCTCTATCGCACTACTGACCCGCGATCGCATTGAAAAATTGAACAACCCCAAAAATCCTTCTATGCGATCGCAATACTCCCTCTGCGGTCGCATAGAGCAAAATGCTCTACAACAGCTGATGCCCTTTTTCTGCAACTTTCATAGCCCAAAACTTCCCGTTAGCCATCCGAAATCACCCCGAGGCACCCGGGACCTCAACCAAAAATACCAACACCTCCTATAACATCATTCAAACTTGTTCCAATCATTAAAACACCTCAAACAACACAAAAACCATCATTTCTCATCGAATTCAAGCCTAAGTTCTTTAAAAACTTCCGAAATACGCATTCGATCAAAAACCCGACCAAACGACGTCCGAATGACCTGAAATTTTGCGCACACATCACAAATCACATAACGAAGCTAGAGCAACTCTTGGAATTCCATTCCGACCCTCGGACCAAAATCTCACCTATCAACCGGAATTCGCCAAAATAATAACTTTGCCAATTCAAGCGTAATTCTACACCGGACCTCCAAACTCACTTCCGATCACACTCCTAAGTCACAAATCATCTCCCGAAGCTAACCGAATCATCGGAATTCATATCCGAGCCTTCTAACACAAAAGTCAACATCCGGTTGACTTTTCCAACTTAAGCCTTCTTAAAAGAGACTAAGTGTCTCATTTCTTATCAAAACCATTCCAAACTAACTCTAACACATCAAATACTGATAATGAAACATGACGAAGCATAAAATGGGGGAAACGGAGCGGTTCCTTTATGTGTTTATCTTTATTGTTTGTCTGTCAATTACCTGTTTAATTGTCGAAAAGGTATTTCCTGAGGTTTCAAACTGAACTTAAATGATTTTTCATATCTCAACTGGTTTAACTGCTTCATTATAGCCTGTAATGTACCTTACGTGTTTTCATATCTCTCACTCGTTTATTTATGATTATTACTCACTAAGTTGGAGTACTCACTTTACTCCCTGCACCCTGTGTGCAGATTCAAGCGCATCTGGTCCCGCTCCAGAGTGTTGATCTTCCAGCTCAGGCGGATTCAAAGATTCTCTAGGTGCTGCCGGCATTCGCAGCCTAGAGCTTCTTCCCTATCTTATTTCTCCTTGTTTTAGTTTTGTAATGAACTCTGTAGAATTTTCTTGGTTATTCCAGATTTTTAGATACTCATGACCAGTGACACCCCGGTATCGGGCTGTGTTGGGTTGTATTCCGCAAATTATGCTATTATCTACTACTTTGAGATTCTATTTATCAAGCTTTAGACTTATCCCTTATGGTTCAACTGCTAAAAATTGAAATGGAAAGTGTCGGCTGGCTTTGTCTTCACGAGAGGCGCCATCATGACCAGGTCCGAGTTTAGGGTTGTGACAAGTTGGTATCAGTGCCTAGGTTACATAGGTCTCACGAGTCATGAGCAGGTTTAGTAGAGTCTCGCGGATCGGTACGGAGAAGTCTGTATTTATCCTCGAGAGGCTGCAAAGCCTTTAGAAAAAACTTCATATTCTTGAAATTCTTGTCGTGCGAATTTGTTGATCCGAGTACTAAACTTCTGTTATTCTATTCTCTCACAGATGGTGAGGACACGCACTACCGGTCAGGATGGACGACCACCAGTACCACCAGTTGTGGCCACTAGAGGCCGAGGTCGTAGTCATGGTCGTGGTAGGGGCAAGGGTGTGGCCCGCACAGCAGCTAGGGCAGCGCTTCCAGGTCCACCAGCCGCCTCAGTTCAGGATCAGGTCCCAGTTATGGACGCACCAGCTGTGCCCATTGTGATTCCGGGTCTTCAGGAGGCCTTGGCTCAGATTCTATTAGTTTGCACTGGCCTAGCTCAAGCAGTCTCAATTACTACAGCCGCAGCTACTTCTCAGGTCGGGGGAGGAAATCAGACTCCCGCCGCTCGCACACCTGAGCAGGTCGTGCAGGGACTTCAGACGCTAGGGGGCACATCCAGCCCAGCCGGTTGCAGCTGCTCAGGACTATGTAGTTCCTGCCATGCTAGAAGATGAGCAATGTAGGTTGGAGAGGTTTGGTAGACTTCAGCCTCCAACCTTCAGTGGTGCAGAGGGCGAGAATGCCTAGGGTTTCTTGGATAAGTGTTAGAGGATGCTTCGTACAGCGGGTATTCTGGAGACCAGCGGGGTCGCTTTCACTATTTATTAGTATTCTGGAGCTGCTTTCACTTGATGGGAGGATTTTGAGAGGCGTAGGCCTGTTGGTGCGGCACCCCTTACCTGGCAGCAGTTCTCCGTTCTCTTTCTGGAGAAGTATGTGCCGCAGTCTCGCAAAGAGGAGCTGTGCAGGCAGTTTGAGTGGATGTGTCAGGGAGATATGACCGTGTCGCAGTACGAGTTGAGGTTCTCCGAGTTAGCTCGTCATGCCATTTGGTTGGTTCCGACAGATAGAGAGAAGATTAAGAGGTTTGTTGATGGCCTCACTTATTAGCTTCATATTCTTATGACCAGGGAGAGGGTGACTGGTGTTACATTTGAGGAGGTTGTAGACATTGCTCGAGAGATTGAGTCAGTTCGTCGCCAGGAGCGATAGGAGACGGAGGCCAAGAGGCCTCGAGGATCTAGTAGTTATAGTGGTGCGCATTCGAGAGGTCAGTTTCAGCACGGCAGAGGCCGTCCATTCAGGCATGCTCAGCCAGCTCGCCCAGGTTATCGTGGGGCATCATTGGGTCATGGTTCTCACAGTTTTCAGCACGGCCAGTCATCACTTAGTGCCCTTCCAGCTCGGAGTTCGTCCCGTGCTCTGTCAGTTCAGGGCTCTTCTATGCCAGGTGCATCTGCTAGTCATTCCGGTGCTAGGGGTTCCCTTCAGTCCCCTTCTCCAGCACCTGGGAGTTTTTATGAGTGTGGAGAGATGGTTCATATATGGAGGCAGTGCCCTCGTCACCTTGCGAGTTCATCTCAGCAGAGGGGTCAGCCCCAAGAAAAAAGAAATGCGGTACCGGCTGTCATCAGCTTCAGTGCCAATTACTTCATAGCCACCCACCCACCCAGCTAGGGGTGGAGGTCAGTCAGCTAGGGGTCACCCCAGAGGGGGAGGTCGATCAGGTGGCAGTTAGGACCGTTTCTATGCACTCCCAGCTAGACCCGATGTTATTGCTTCAGATGCTCATATTACAAGTATTGTTTCAGTCTGCCACAGATATGCCTCTGTATTCTTTAATCCCAGTTCCACCTTTTCTTATGTGTCATCACACTTTGCTCGTTATTTGGGTACGCCCCGTGAGTCTCTTGCTTCACTTGTTCATGTATCTACCCCGGTAGGCAATACTATTGTTGTAGACCCTGTGTACCGGTTGTGTGTGGTGACTATTGGGGGTCTGGAGACCCAAGTGGATATTTTACTATTGTGTATGGTGGATTTCGATGTCATTTTGGGCATGGATTGGCTATTTCTGGGTCGTGCTTTTCTGGACTGTCATGCTAAGACAGTCACTTTGGCTATACCGGGTGTGCCACAGATTGAGTGGTGAGGTGTGACTGATTATGTTCCCAATAGAGTGATCTCATTCTTGAAGGCCCATCATATGGTTGGGAAGGTTTATCTTTCGTATCTAGCCTTTGTGAGGGATGTCGGTGCTGAGACTCCTAGTATTGATTCTGTTCCAATTGGGAGGGATTTTCCCGATGTGTTTCCTGCAGACCTGCCGGGCATGCCACCAGATAGGGATATTGATTTTGGTATTGACCTGGTGCTGGGCACTCAGCCCATTTCTATTCTGCCGTATCGTATGGGACCAGCGGAGTTGAAGGAGCTAAAGGAGAAGCTTCAGGAACTCCTCGATAAGGGGTTCATTCAGCCTAGTGTGTCACCTTGGGGTGCGCCGGTTCTATTTGTGACGAAGAAGGATGACACTATGAGAATGTGTATTGATTATAGGCAATTGAACAAGGTAACAGTTAAGAACAAGTATCCTTTGCCTCGCATTGATGATTTATTCGACTAGCTTCAGGGAGCGAGACTGTTCTCCAAGATTGATCTCCCTTCAGTTTATCACCAGTTGAAGATCAGGGACTCAGATATTCTTAAGACAGCTTTCAGGACCAGATCTAGTCATTATGAGTTCTTGGTGATGTCTTTTAGGCTGACCAATGGCCCGGCAACATTCATGCATTTGGTGAACAACGTGTTCCGACCTTATCTCGACTCATTTGTCATAGTCTTCATTGATGATATTCGGGTGTATTCGCGTAGTCAGGAGGAGCACGCGGAGCATTTGAGAGTGGTGTTGAAGAGATTGAGAGATGAGAGGCTTTATGCAAAATTCCTCAAGTGTGAGTTTTGGCTCAGTTCAGTGGCTTTCTTGGGGCATGTGGTGTCCAGCGAGGGTATTCAGGTTGATCCGAAGAAGATAGAGGTGGTGCAGAGTTGGCCCAGACCGTCCTCAGCCATAGAGATTCGCAACTTTCTTGGTTTGGCAGGCTATTATCGTCGGTTTGTTAAGGGATTCTCATCTATCGCATCGCCCTTGACCAAGTTGACTCAGAAGGGTGCTTCATTTGTATGGTCGGACGAGTGTGAGGAGAGCTTTTAGAAGCTCAAGACAGCTTTGACCACAACTCCAGTGTTGGTTTTGCCATCAGTTTCAGGTTCATATACTGTGTATTATGATGCTTTGAGAGTTGGTATTGGTTGTGTATTGATGCAGGAGGGTAGCGTTATTGCTTATGCTTCTCGTCAGTTGAAGCCCCATGAGAAGAACTACCCCGTTCATGATTTGGAGTTAGCTGTCATAGTTCACGCGTTGAAGATTTGGAGGCATTACTTGTATGGTGTCTCTTGTGAGGTGTTTACTAATCATCGTAGCCTCCAGCACTTGTTCAAATAGAAGGATCTCAATTTGAGGCAGCGGAGATGGTTGGAGTTGCTAAAAGATTATGATATCACTATATTGTACCATCCGAGAAAGGCTAATGTGGTGGCCGTTGCTTTGAGCCAAAAGGCGGTGAGTATGGGGAGTTTGGCATATATTCCAGTTGGGGAGATACCCCTTGCAGTTGATGTTCAGGCCTTGGCCAATCGGTTCGTGAGGTTAGATATTTCGGAGCCTAGTCGGGTATTGGCTTGTGTGGTTTCTTGGTCTTCTTTATATGATCGCATCAGAGAGCACCAGCATGATGATTCTCATTTGCTTGTCCTTAAGGACACAGTTCAGCACGATGATGCCAGAGATGTGACCATTGGTGATGATGGGGTGTTGAGGATGCAGGGGCGGGTATGTGTGCCCAATGTAGATGGGCTACAGGAGTTGATTCCGGAGGAGGCCCATAGCTCGCGGTATTCAATTCATCCGGGTGCTGCGAAGATGTATCAGGATTTGAGGCAGCATTATTGGTGGAGGAGAATGAAGAAAGACATTGTGAGATTGGTAGCTCGGTGTCTCAATTGTCATCAGGTGAAATATGAGCATCAGAGACCGGGTGGCTTGCTCCAACGGATGGATATTCCAGAGTGGAAGTGGGAGCGGATCACCATGGACTTTGTAGTTGGGCTCCCACGAACTTTGAAGAAGTTCGATGCTATTTGGGTGATTGTGGATTGGCTGACCAAGTCCGCGCACTTCATTCCTGTATGCACTACTTATTCTTCAGAGCGGTTGGCAGAGATCTATATCCTGGAGATTGTTCATTTTCATGGTGTCCCAGTTTCTATCATTTCAGATAGGGGCACTCAGTTTACATTGCAGTTTTCGAAGTCTGTGCAGCGATATTTGGGTACTCAGGTTGAGTTGAGCACAGCTTTTCACCCTCAAACGGACGGGCAGTCCGAGCATACTATTCAGATATTAGGGGACATGTTGCTCGCTTGTGTCATTGATTTCGGAGGGTCATGGGATCAGTTTCTACCGCTCGCAGAGTTTGCTTATAACAACAGCTACCAATCAAGTATTCAGATGGCTCCATATGAGGCTTTGTATCGGAGGCGGTGTAGATCTCCAGTTGGTTGGTTTGAGTCGGGTGAGGCTAGGCTATTGGGGACAGACTTGGTGCAGGATGCTTTAGAAAAGGTGAAGGTGATTCAGGAGAGGGTTCGTACAGGGCAGTCGAGGCAGAAAAGTTATGCTGACAGGAAGGTTCGAGATGTGTCCTACATGGTTGGTGAGAAGGTTCTGTTGAAGGTTTCGCCCATGAAGGGTGTTATGAGATTTGGGAAGATAGGGAAATTGAGTCCGCGGTTCATTGGGCCTTTTGAGGTACTTCGGAGGATTGGGGAGGTGGCTTATAAGCTTGCTTTTCCACCCAGCTTGTCGAGTGTGCATCCGGTATTTCATGTTTCTATGCTCCAGATGTATATTGGGGATCCGTCTCATGTTCTGGATTTCAGCACGGTTCAGCTGGATGGTGATTTGACCTATGATGTGGAGCCAGCAGCTATTTTGGAGCGTCAGGTTTGGAAGTTGAGATCAAAGGATATAGCTTCAGTGAAAGTGCAGTGGAGAGGTCGGCCCGTGGAGGAGGCTACCTGGGAGACCGAGCGGGAGATGCGGAGCGGATATCCTCACCTGTTTGAGGCTTCAGGTATGTTTCTTGACTCGTTCGACGACGAACGTTTGTTTAAGTTGGGGAGGATGTGACGACCCGGCCAGTCGTCTTATGAGTTACCGCTCCATTTTCCCCATTTTTGCTTCTTATTGCTTTTTCTATCGGTTCTATATATGATCGTTGTTTGGCTCGGGTTCGGAAAGGATTTGGTAAGATTTGAGACACTTAGTCTCTTTTGAGGAAGCGTAAGTTGGAAAAGTCAACCGAATATTGACTTATGTGTTAGAGGGCTCGGATGTGAGTTCTGATGGTTCGAATAGCTTCGGGAGGTGATTTGGTACTTAGGAGCATGATCGGAATAAGTTTTGGAGGTCCGAAGTAGATTTAGGCTTGAATTGGCAAAATCTGGATTTTTGGCTATTTCCGGTTGGTAGGTGAGATTTTGATATAGGGGTCGAAATGGAATTCCGAGAGTTTCAGTAGTTCCGTTGTATAATTTGGGATGTGTGTGCAAAATTCCAGGCCATTCGGACGTGGTTTGATTGGGGTTTTTGATCAAAAGCGTAAATTAGAAGATTTTTGAATTCTTAGGCTTGAATCGATGCGAATTGGGTGTTTTGATATTGTATTGAGCATTTCGAAGGTTAGAAAAAGTTTGAAAGAGGTTATGGGATATGTTGGCATGTTTGGTTGAGGTCCCGAGGGCCTCGGGTGAGTTTCGGGTGGTCAATCGGACCATTTCATGTTTTGGAAAAGTTGCAGATTTCTAGCTTCAACTGTTGCAGGTTTTTCTTCTTCGCGATCGCGTAGGGAGTGTCGCGATCGCGTAGAGCTTTTGTGGGGCATCCCACGTTGTTCTTCGCGTTCGCGAAGTTGGAGATGCGATCACATAAGGTGGTGAGGTTGTTGATCGCGAACGCGTGGAGAAGGTCGCGTTCGCGTAGGGTTAAGTGGACCAGGGGATTTGACCTTGAGTTTGTGCATTGCGAACGCGGTCCCCTTTCTGCGATCGCGTAGTGTAGGATGCCTGAGCATCGCGTTCGCGTGGGAGTTGACGTATTCGCGTAGGGTAAAATTTGGGTTCTGAGAATTTGTGCTTCGGGATCGCGAAGGAGGTCCCGCGATCGCGATGAAGGATTTGAGGCCTGGGCAGAATGTTTAAATAGTCGTCTTGTCCACGATTTTGGGGTTTATTTCCACCAGTTTTGAGCGTTTTTGGAGCTTTTTGAAGAGGATTGAAGAGGGATTCAAGGGGGATCACTTGTAGGTAAGACTCATGGACTTGAAACTCGATTCTAATGTGAAATCTACCTAATTAATCATGGAAATGAAGCCTAAAATTGAAGAACTAGAGCTTGAAATTGGAGACCTAGAAATTGGGATTTGAGGGGTCGTTTGTGGTTGGATTTTGATGCTTTTTTTATAAATGAACTCGGGGAGTGATAAGGAATCCATTGATGTGATTTTTACAGGAATCCGAGACGTGGGCCCAGGGGTCGGGTTTTGGTAATTTCGGGATTTTGGTTTAAATTGAATATTTTTGCTTGGGCTTCGTTCCCCTAGTATATTTTGACGTCGTGATTCTGATTTTGGTTAGATGCGACGCGAGTGGAGGCCAATTCGAGAGGCAAAGGCGTTGCGGGCTAAAGTTTGGACCGGATTGAGGTGAGTAATGATTGTAAATGATGTTCTGAGGGTATGAAACCCCGGATTGCACATCGTTGTGCTATATTGAGGTGACGCACACGCTTGACGACGAGTGTAGGGTCGTGCACTGTTGGGGATTTTGACTTAGTCCATCCAAATGACTATTTTATCGCGTATTTGACTGAAATCTAATTGTTAATATCGTGTTTTGGGCTGAACGCCATATTTGGGCCTCGTGCCAACTATTTGAACCCATAGGGAATTTTTATTGCTATTTCCTCACTGTTTTGACTTTATACCTGAACTCAGTCATGCAATATTTTACTGTTTTTATGACTCAGCCATGTTTACTCCGTTTTAGCACTTAAATGATCTTTTAAATTATATATGGGCTGAGAATCATGTTTTACTATTGCTCGAGTGGCTTTTGAGGATTTTGACTGAGTAAGGACGGGGGCCTATGTTGTGAGGAAACACTAATAATCATTATGAGGTCGAGGGCCTGAGATATGTACGCCGCGAGGTGGCTTGTTGATTATGAGTCTGAGCGCCTGAGATTTATACGCAACAAGATGGCTTGTTATTGTGCTTGGGTCGTAAGGGGCCCCTCCAGGAGTCTGCACACCCCCAGTGAGCGCGAGTACCCATTGTGATGTGAGATGTAGCCCGAGGGGCTGGTATTGTTCTGAGATATTGCCCGAGGGGCGGATTTATTGACATTGTGCCCGAAGGGCGAACCTTTATGTGTTTATCTTTCTTATTTGTCTGTCAATTACCTGTTTAATTGTTGAAAAGGTATTTCCTGAGGTTTCAAACTGAACTTAAATGATTTTTCATCTCTACTGGTTTAACTGCTTCATTAGAGCCTGTAATGTGCCTTACGTGTTTTCATATCTCTCACTCATTTATTTATGATTATTACTCACTGAGTTGGAGTACTCAGTTTACTCCCTGCACTCTGTGTGCAGATTCAAGCGCATCTGGTCCCGCTCCCGAGTGTTGATTTTCCAGCTCAGGCGGATCCGAAGATTCTCTAGGTAGCTGCCGGCGTTCGCAGCCTAGAGCTTCTTCCCTATCTTATTTCTCCTTTTTTTAGTTTTGTAATGAACTCTGTAGACTTTTCTTGGTTATTCCGGATTTCTAGATGCTCATGACTAGTGACAACCCAGTATCGGGCTGTGTTGGGTTGTATTCCGCAAATTATGCTATTATCTGCTACTTTGAGATTCTATTTATCATGCTTTAGACTTATCCCTTATGGTTCAACTGTTAAAAATTGAAATGGAAAGTGTCGGCTGGCCTTGTCTTCACGAGAGGCGCCATCACGACCGGGTTTTGGGTTTAGGGTCGTGACAACGGGGTTCTAAAAAGCAAAACTACCAGTCGGGTCGTTACTTTAGTTTTAGGGGTCGTTTGGTAGGAGGTAATAGGAAAAATAATGCAAGCATTTGCTCTAAGCATTACTAATACCTTGTTTGGTACATTTTTTCAACTTGTGTATAACTAATACTTGATACTTGGCATTATCCTATGCATAAGTAATGCATAGAAAACCATGACATTAGTATACCGAGGCTTTAATGCATGCATTAGCATGGTTAAAAGCAAATTGCCCTTAAAGTCCCTTAAAGCTAGAGAATATGGAAGGCATTTTTGTAAGCAACTATTTTTAATACACCACAACAAACAGATAAGAAATAATATTTGCATGACTAATGTTTGCATTACTAACCAATGCATTACTAATACTCCTTATTCTGCACTATTCTTATACACCCTACCAAACGACCCCTTACTACTTAACTTTTTGTGCATTGATTGTGTAAAAGAATCTTAACAGGTACACCCTCCGGTCCATAATAAGTGACCAAGTTACTTTTTTATTGGTCCAACTAAGGGTCCATTTATATAATCAAGAAAAAATTTAATTTATTTTTTCAAAATTACCTTTAGTATCCCTAAAAAGTCATTTACTCCTCACATTTGAGAAGAGAAGTAAGTACTATTATAACTATGCTGCAACATTTATTTAAGGGGAGTTTAATCATACTAACTAATTTTTTACTAGAATTTAATATTTTTTTAATGGGTGTTCCCAAAATAAATTGGTCACTTATTGTGGACCGGACTACTATCAAGTAATTATGTATAAACTATCGGTAAAAAGTGAAAGTAGTAACGCAAAATAAAGGAGGTTACTTATTACAAGAGAATAACAAACTAAGATACAATACTATAAAAAAAATATTTACAGTATCATTGACATACTAGTTTAATCTTCTATACTATATTAAAAGCACGAAAGTCCTTAGTGAAATGCAGTTCGCATTTCTTATCCCTTGAAAATTGATTTTACATTAGACAAAATTGTCATTTAAATTATTTTTCTAATATTTATGAATCGAAATTAGCTAAATTTTTAATTATTAAATTTTTCCTTATTTGAACAGTATAGAAAATCTTAATATCTATATTATATTAAAAGGAGAGTAGTGAAGCATGTGGTTAAGCCAAGTGGCAAGCTTAAAAGAAGCCACTTGGCAATTTTAAACAACATCAAAAATTTGAATTATAAATGGAAACATAATTAATGGAAGTAGTNTAAGTATGTTTTGATACCTTTCCCAAAAAAAAACTAGTTCATCATGTACACCTTAGTCTGTTGTTAAATCTGTTAACATGTTTGTTTACCTCGAAAATACGAGTAACAATTAAACTTGGTTTGTGGTTTTAAAGATATGTGATTTAGTTCAATACTAATTAATGATCAAGTTTTATGAAATAGAAACGAAAGATAGAAGTGAATCAAAACGGTATTAGTCAACAGCAATGACCTCGAGATGGTTTAGGGCAGTAAGAACAATTAAGATAATACGAACACTGTAAGCTAAGGAACAATTCTAATGAATAGCAGGCCAAAAGTAGAGAGTATATTCTTTTCACATAATTTATTTAAAAATTAAATAAATTCAAGCGGCTAAATAAGATCTTACATAAAGTATATAAATTATTTATAAGGTAAGAAAAACTTAAATAATTAGTAAAAAAATATTTTAATAACAAGAATAATAATGTCATATTAAAATTGATAAATCGGGCAAACGAATATTATATACGTAAATATTACAACAACATTCAGATATAATGGGTTCAAGCAAATAAGAAAATATTTTTTGTGATTAATATTTGAATTGAGTGCAGTTATTTTAAGTTTGAAAGCATAACATAATTTTTTGAAAATGCAGTCAAATTTAATAAATAGAATAATAAAACTTATTTGAATTTGCTAAAGTTTTTACATATTTACCTATATTATATTAGAATGAGTGTGGTAGAAGTAGATATTTAACTCAAACAAGCTAATAAAAATCTACATGACAATGTAATAATATTAGTTATTGAATAATATAATATCAAAAATAAAAAATAATTAGAGAAAAAAAATTAGATTTTTTATCATAGAAAAAAAGGTAAAAATCATTTAAATTTGAGATGAGAAAGTTTTTTATATCATGATAAGAAAATTCATAATATGAATAGGTCCACGTAACTCAAGTCTAATAGGTAAAATCAAAAACTAAAAATATTGAATAATAGAAATAAATTAGAGATAATGTGAGGATATTTATAAATCATAAGTTGAGAAAATAAAATAAATTAAATATACAAACCTAAAATTAGAAATGGAAAGGCTAATTAAACTTGAAATTAGAAAGTTGTTAAAATTAAATATACAATACTTAAAAAATTAGCAAAATTATGTTAAATTATTAAAAATTTACTGTTAGAAATTAAAGGGAAAGGTTAATTGAATTTGAAATTAGAAAGTAGTTAAAACTATGATTAGAATGCTCAAACTATGGATACTATCACAAAATTGAAGTCCTATTTATGAAAAAAATAACTAAAATACAAAATAAATTTCTAATTTAGGTAATTATACTAATGAAATTAAAAATTAAATTTGTATTAAAGCTAAACAGAAAGAAAATTTACCTAATAAATAAGCTGACAGTGAAAATATTACTACAACATTTCGATATAATGTGTTCAAACAACTAAGAAAATATTTTTCTATGATTAATATCTGAATTGAGTGCAGTTAGTATAAGTTTGAAAGATAGCATAATTTTTTGAAACTGCGTTCCAATTTAGAAAATAGAATGACAAGAATTATTTGAATTCGAGATGAGATTTTTTTTATTTTGGAAATATTACGGAAAGAAATAAACTGACATTAAACATATTACTACATACATAGAATATTTTCAAACAATTAAGAAATTATTTTTATATTAAAATAAAATTTTAAGAATATAAAATAACTTTCTAATATATGTAATTTATTAATGAAAATTAAAAATTAAATTCATATCTCAAAGCTAAAAAAAACATTTAGCTGCAACTAAATCAAAAATAATTATAAGAGAACTCAATACATTTGTAACATAATCATCAAATAACTTATGTATTAATATTTTAGCCTACATCAATTTTGCAATTTAAAATAAAATATGATATTATTTTTGTTATAGGTAAAAAATTAATGTAAAACTAATTAAAATTTATAGTAGAAAAGAGAATGTATAAAAATAGAGATAGTGTGAGGATACTTATACATTAAATTAATTTAAAAATAAATAAATTAAAAATTAAATTATATTTAATAATATTACTATAAATTCAATTGATTAAAAATTTGACGATACAAGCATAAAAATATACCAAATTTCAAGAATAAATTATTTCTATTTATTAAAGAAAGAATAATAAGCAAGACGTTAATTTAATTATTAAGCTAATAAAATATTATATGATAGTACAATAATATTAAAAAATAAGTAATACAATAACTATAAGAAAAAAAACAAAAGGAAAAAGAATTTGTGTGCAAATAATGTGATGAATAAGACATATTTAACTTTTAGATAAAAAAAAAGTGATAGCAAGAAGTTAGTTAAAATAATATGACCTATTGTGCTCAAACACGACATATCACAACATGATATGTTTAAGTATTCTTTAAATTTGACAACGAAATGAAATGCAAGACTATAATCAAGGGGTTAGGTTGCTACAAACATATATAAAAAAAATAGGTTATGCACTACGAGATTTTAGTTTCATATCCTACTTCATAATAATATCTAATGTAATATAATTTTTATCTGAGAGGTTTATATTTTAAGGTTATTTGCACATGATTTAAACAACCTACATCATAATTTAACGTGATTTGTGTCCGCGCATCGCGCGGGTACTAATACTAATTAAATTTAACTTGACTTTCGCAACATTTGTTCTCCTTAACATGTACGACAATATTTTAATTGTCCTAAACATGTTCTCCTTTTTACTTTTTCTTTTTGTATCCTTAATAACTAAATTCCATTAAATAAATAACTTTAAATTTGTTAACAATCAATTTACGAACAATTTCCATTTGACCAATTGAATGAATCTAGGCACCAACGTAAATTCTATCTTCTCATAGAGAAAAAGGAGTAGCTCATCAATATAAATAACTGAAGGAATTGTCATATAGGAGAGAATTATGAGAGGAATTCTAATCAATCTATTTTCAGAAGATAGTGAAAAAAACTATGTAAAGTGTAATGATCCGATTGGTCATTTTAGTTTTCAGAACCCCGTTCCCCCTAATTAAGATGTCCCGTACTTGCTTTTACTGATTTATGACTTGCGGGAATCGTTGGTTCGGGATATGAAAGAGTTTGAGTTGAAATCGGATCACTTGGTTCTTAAGGTTGGCTCAAAAGGCCAAGTTTGACTTCGGTCAATGTTTTGAGTAAACGACCTCAGAATCCGGATTTGAAGATTCCAACAAGTTTGTATGATGATTTCGGACTTGGGCGTATGTCCGGATCGGGTTTTGGATGACCCAGGAGCATTTTGGTGCCTAATAGTGAAAGTTGATTCCTTAAGGATTTTAAAGTTCTTAGAATTTGGTTTGGAGCGGTTTTTCTGTTATCGAGGTCCGAATAGAGTTCCAAGACTTGGAATAGTTCCGTATTACCATTTAAGACTTGCACGCAAAATTTGGTGGCGATCCGAGTAGTATAAGAGTGTTTCGTCGCATCGGAAGTAAATAGAAGGACTTGAAGTTCATTAGTTTAATTCAATTGGTTTTAGGGGGTGATTGTTAGATTTAGTGTTGTTCGGGCATTTCGAGAGTTCGAGCGAGTCCGTTTTATGATTTCAAACTTGTCAGTATGTTCGGGCGGGGCCCGGGGGCCCCGAGCGTCAATCGGACGAGGCTCGGGTGAAGTTGGGAAATTTTAGAAGGAGCTGAAGCTCTAGGTATCTGTAATAACCGCACCTGCGGTTGGTGAGCCGCAGGTGCGAGACCGCATGAGTGGTCGAGCTCTCGCAGGTGCGGCCGAGGGGGAGGAGCCCAGGAACCACAGAAGTGGAACCGCAGGAGCGGCCCCCAGACCGCTGAAGCGGTCCTAGCCAGCCTACCCCACCTCCGCAGATGTGGGCTAGTCCTCGCATAAGAGAGACCGCATGTGCGGAAATCGTATAAGGCAGTGCCTTCATTTAATACAGGAATGTGTCAGTTTTGACACATTTCCTTCATTGTTTGAGCGATTTGGGAGCTACCAAAGAGGGGATTTCTACCTAGCATTGAGAAGTAAGTTATCCCTACTTATTGTGGGTTTAATACTTGGATTTTGGGTAGATTAACACATAAAGATTAGTGAAAAATCATGGGATAAGGGTAAAAAACTTAGGGTTTGATAAAAAAGATTTAACCACGAAATCTTTTATGGAATGAAGTAGAAAACATATATTCTTGATCTTTAGGTTATAGAGAACAACTTTATTAAAAAAATTCCGGAATCCGAGCAAGTGGGCATGGGATGGATTTTAGGAAACTTGTGTTTAGGGTTGGGGTATTACTTTAATAGTTAGAATGCGAACTCTTGAGATTGTATTTACTAGTTCCTACCTCGTTTAATTAGTTTCGGATCGTTCACCTCCAAATTGAGGGTTTGAGCACATTCTTGATATTGGAAGTAAGCTTTGGAGCGAGGTGAGTCTCCTTTCTATCCTTGTAAGAGGGAATTTTCCCCGTAGATGAGTTAACTGATTATGTGTTCCTAATTGTGGGGGCTACGTACGCACGAGGTGACGAGACTCCATGCGCAGCTACTATTATGTTAATTGTACGGGTAAGTTAGGACCCGTATCAGGCCATATTTGCAAATGTTTATATCCTTTCACGCTAATAAGATCACTCAGGACATGTTAGGGATTGAAAATAAATATAAGTGAATGTATGCGCTAACTTGTGCACTTGTGTGAATTTATTCGACCATGAATGTGCCTTTATGTGCTTCTTGAAGATAATTGATATTTGTGGATCGGGCCGATTGCCTCGATAGAAATAGATGCATCTATGGTTCGCGCCATCCGACCCTCTAGCAGTGCAAATTTTCTTTTATGTTGGACCGGACCGTACGACCTCAGCATAATGTGTGCATGATATTTATGTGAAACCTTATTCATGACTTACTCTGTTAAATACTTTGAAGGGAAATTTTTATAAGATACGACTGAAACTGATATACTGTTCTTTGTGAACACTGAGCTTGCTATTAGGTCCATGTTATTCATGCTTAGTGAAATGTTTAATCATTAATTGGTATTGACCTTAGTAAGTGTCAAGTCGACCCCTTGTCACTACGTCTTCGAGGTTAGACAGGATAGTTGATTGGTACGTGTTGGTTATGTACTCATACTACGCTTATGTACTTAATTGTATAGGTTCTTAGGCAGGTACAGCTTGCTATCAGGCTAGTGCACATTCTTGATAGTAGGCCGAGATTCCACGATGAGTTGCTCCCTTCCTATGCCGTTCAGCAGCGTGATGGAGTCTCTCTTAGTTTTTGACTGTCTCTTCTGTTTCAGACAGTAGGATAGATTTATTCTTTTGTATATTCTACTAGATGCCCATATACTTGTGACATCTGGTCTTGGCACACACATTGGTAGACTATTCTTTTGGGTTGTATAACTATTATTTTACGTTGCTAATTATCTCTTATTTTAAATTCAACATAAGAAAATGCTGGAATATTTTTGGTTAAGTAAAAATAAGAACTCACTAATACTTTCGGGTTGGCTTGCCTGACAACGGTGTTGGGAGCCATCACGACCGGTAATAAAATTGGGTCATGACAACATGGTATCAGAGCGCTAGGTTCACATAGGTCTCACAAGTCATGGGCAAACGTAATAGAGTCTAGCGAATCGGTACGGAGACGTCTGTATTTATCTTCGAGAGGCTATAGGGTGTTAGGAAACTACTCTCTATTCAAATCCCATCGTGCATTGGTTGGTATACTAATTTTCCCTCCTCTATTCTCTCACAGATAGTGAGGACACGCTCGACAGATATTCCAGACCCGGGAGGAGCTCCTCCCCTGGTTGGTAGAGGCCGAGGCAGAGGCCGGGGGAGGGCACCGGCCCGAGGTAGGGGACGAGGGCATCCCAAAGCCGTTCTAGTAGCACCACCGGCAGATCATACAGGAGATCCAATCATTAAGGAGCAGGGCGAGGTGCCCGCAGCTGAGCCTACCCCGGTGGACTTTATGACAACACCTGGTTTCCAGAAGGTCCTGGGCCGTATGTTGCGGTTCATGGACACCATGACTCAGGCTGGTTTATTTCCAGCTGATCCAGCTATATCACAGGTGGGTGTTGGAGCACAAACCCCTACTGCTCAGGCTCCTGGTCATGCTGCTGCAATGTATCAAACTCCGGGTGCACTACCCGCGGATGGGGCTCAGCCAGTTGCCGCAGTGGTACCCGAGCCCAGACCAGCTGTGGATGGTGATCCGCAGAAGTTATTGGACAGATGGACCAGGTTACACCCTCCTATCTTCGGGGGTGATCACCATGAGGATGCCGAGGATTTCATTGATAGGTGCAGGAACAGACTGCACAATATGAGGATATTGGAGTCACATGGGGTTGACTTCACTACTTTCCAGCTGGAGAGCAGGGTCCGTAGATGGTAACAGTCGTATGTTCTTGGCAAGTTCTCCTCCCATCACTTGGGGTCAGTTCACATAGTTATTCCTGGACAGGTATATCCCACCCTCTGAGAGGGAAGAGGTACAGTATCAGTTTGAGTAGCTTGAGCAGGGTCAGATGTCTGTGACCAACTATGAGGCGATGTTTTCTGAGTTATCCCGCCATGCACTGATGATACTTCCTACTGAAGTAGAGAGGGTGCGGAGGTTCGAGACAGGGTTGCATTCTGGCATTAGGGCCAACATGGCCCGAGATGTGGAGATGGGGAATCTTTATAAGTTAGTGGTGGAGATTGCTCGAAAGATTGTAGGCTACCGTCTGAGAGGTAGGGAGCATATGCAGCAGGACAAGAGGGCTAGATTCTCCAGAGAGTTCAGAGGTGCCTCGACTAGGGGTGGAGGTCAGTTCGGGAGGGGTTAGCCTAGCAGGCCCCCATATTCGGCACCACCACCTGCTCGGGGTGCTCCAGCGCGCCCCTATTTCAGCATCATACCAGAGAGTTCTTACCGCCCGCCAGCTATTCAGGGTTCCTCCAGTAGGAATACAGGTCCCCAGGGTTCTTCTGGTTCCTATTTTAGTGCTATGCCAGAGAGTTCATACCGTCCACCGGCTATTCATGCTTCTTCCAGTGGGTATACAGGCATCAGGGTCAGTCATCAGGGCAGCAGGCCGCCGCACCGCAGGGTTGTTTTGAGTGCAGAGACCTTGGTCATATGAGGAGGTACTGCCCCAGACTTCGGGGCAAGGCAGTGCAGCAGGGTCAGCAGCCCATGATTTCAGCACCGGCTGCCCAGCCGCCTAGAGTCGGGTCACAGACTGGTAGAGGCCGTCCTAGAGGTGGAGGCCAGGCAGGGAGAGGTCAGCCAGCTACCGCTGAGTCAGGTGGAGGCCTGCCAGCCGGTGCTCCAGCCAGATTCTATGCCCTTCCGGCTGGACGAGATGCATTGGCCTCAGATGCCGTTATCACAAGTATTATTTCCGTCTGCGGTAGGGATGCTTCAATGTTATTTGATCCAGTGTCTACCTATTCATATGCGTCATTTCTGTTTCCTCATTTCCTGGATATTCCTCGTGAGCCTTTGGGAACTCATGTTCATGTGTCCACTCATGTGGGCGATCCTGTGGTTGTGGATCGGATCTACCGATCCTGTGTGGTCACATTTTGCGATTTCGAGACCAGAGCAGATCTCATGTTGCTTGACATGACCGACTTTGAGGTCATCCTCGGCATGGATTGGTTATCTCCATATCGCGCCATCCTAGATTGCCATGCCAAGACTGTTACATTAGCAATACCGAGATTGCCAGGGTTGGAGTGGAAGAGGTTCATCAGTTGATATATGTAGTCGAGTTATCTCTTTTCTGAAGGCTCGACATATTATCGAGAAGGGTTGTTTGGCTTATCTAGCTTATGTTTAGGATGCTACCGCAGAGTATCTGACGATTGTTTCGGTTCCAGTAGTCCAGGAGTTTGCTGATGTGTTTCCTTCTGACCTTCCTGGCATGCCACCGGATCGTGATATTGATTTCTACATTGATTTGGCTCCAAGTACCCAGCCTATATCTATTCCTCCGTACCGTATGGCTTCAAAAGATTTGAAAGAGTTGAATGAGCAGCTTGAGGAGTTGTTAGCAAAGGGGTTTGTTAGACCAAGTGTGTCACCTTGGGGTGCACCGGTGTTGTTTGTAAAGAAGAAGGATGGGACCATGCGGATGTGCATTGAAAACCGCCAGTTGAACAAGGCTACCATCAAGAACAAGTACCCGCTGCCGTGCATTGATGATTTGTTCGACCAGTTGCAGGGTGCTAGGGTGTTCTCTAAGATCGACTTCAGATTAGGTTACCATCAGTTGAAGATTCGGGACTCCGATGTCTCGAAGACTGCTTTTCGTACTAGATATGGTCATTATGAGTTTCTGGTGATGTCCTTTGGCTTGACTAATGCCCCAGCAGCATTTATGGACTTGATGAACATGGTGTTCAGACCCTACATTGATTCTTTTGTTATCGTCATCATTGACGACATCATAGTATACTCACGTAGCCTGGGGGAACACGATTATCATTTGAGAGTAGTGCTTCAGACCTTGCGAGAGCAGCAGTTATATGCTAAGTTCTCCAAGTGTGAGCTTTGGCTAGAGTCAGTGGCATTCTTGGGGCATATTGTGTTAGGAGAGGGTATTAAGGTGGATCCCAAGAAGATTAAGGCAGTTCAGAGTTGGCCACATCCTACTTTAGTGACCGAGATCAGGAGTTTCCTGGGGTTAGCATGTTATTTCCGTCGATTCGTGCAGGGCTTTTTATCTATTGCATCACCTCTGACTAGATTGACCCAGAAGGGTGCTCCTTTCCGTCGGTCCGATGATTGTGAAACGAGGTTTAGAAGCTCAAGACAGCTTTGACTATAGCACCAATTCTTGTGTTGCCTTTAGGTTTGGGGATGTACACGGTACATTGCGACGCTTCACATGTTGACTTGGGTTGTGTATTGATGTAGGAGGGACGAATTATTGCATACGCTTCGCGTCAGGTGAAGATTCATGAGAAGAATTATCATGTGCACGATTTAGAGTTAGCCGCGATTATTCATGCTCTTAAGATATGGAGGCATTATCTATATGGGGTGTCATGTGAGGTGTATACTGATCATTGCAGCTTACACCATTTGTTCAAGCAGAGGGATCTCAATTTGAGGCAGCGTAGATGGCTAGAGTTACCGAAGGATTATGACATCACCATTCTTTATCATCCGGGCAAGGCAAATGTGGTCGCGGATGCCTTAAGCAGGAAAGCAGAGAGTATGGGTAGCTTGGCATTCATTCCAGCAGAGGAGAGGCCACTATCTTTGGACATTCGGTCCTTGGCTAACAGACTTGTGAGGTTGGATATTTCAGAGCCCAGCCGAGTCTTTGCGTATGTTGTGGCGCAGTCTTCATTACTGGGGCAGATCAAGGCCCGGCAGTTCGATGATCCACATTTGGCAGCTCTCAGGGAGACGGTGCTATAGGGTAGTGCCAAGGAGGTTTCTATCAGCGAGGATTGTGTCCAGAGACTCCAAGGTCACCTATATGTTCCTAATGTTGTAGGCCTGAGGGAGAGGATTCTAGATGAGGCACACAGTTCAAGGTATTCCATTCATCCGGGTGCTACGAAGATGTATCGTGACTTGAGGCAGCATTATTGGTGGCGGCGGATGAAGAAAGACATAGTGGAGTCTGTGGCTAGGTGTTTGAATTTCCAACAAGTTAAGTATGAACACTAGAGGCCAAGTGGCCTACTTCAGCAGATGCCTATACCTAAGTGGAAATGGGAGCGCGTTACTATGGACTTCGTAGTTGGGTTGCCCCGGACCTTGCGGAAGTTTGATGCAGTGTGGGTCATTGTTGATAAGTTGACCAAGTCGGCACACTCTATTCCGGTTGTGACTACTTATACTTCAGAGAGGTTGGCTCAGATTTACATTTGGGGGATAGTTCGATTGCACGGTGTGCCTGTTTATATCATATCAGATAGATTCCCTCAGTTCACTTCCCATTTCTGGAAAGCCGTTCAGAGTGAGTTGGGGACCCGTGTGGAACTCAGCACATCATTTCATCCTCAGACTGACGGACAGTCAGAGCAGACAGTTCAGATTTTGGAGGACATGCTTAGAGCATGTGTGATTGACTTTGGAGGGCAGTGGGACCAGTTCTTGACCTTGGCAGAGTTTGCTTAAAACAACAGCTATCAGACCAGTATCGATATGGCTCCATTTGAGGCTTTATATGGTCGACGAGGTCGTTCTCCTGTCAGGTGGTTTGAGCCTGGTGAGGCTAAGTTGTAAGGTACAGACTTGGTGGAAGATGCCTTGGAAAAGGTAAAGTGGTAAAGTTGATTCAGGAAAGGCTTCGCACAGCACAGTACAGACAGAAGAGTTACGCAGATCAGAAGGCGTGTGATGTATCATTCATGACCGGCGAGAACGTTCTCTTGAAGGTCTCGCCAATCAAGGGTGTTATGAGATTCGGGAAGAAGGGTAAGTTGAGCCCACGGTTTATTGGCCCATTTGAGGTGTTGAGGCAAATTGGAGAGGTTGTTTACGAGCTTACTTTACCGCCCAACTTATCGAGAGGTCATCCAGTTTTTCATGTGTCTATGCATTGGAGGTATCACGCCGACCTGTCCTATGTGCTAGACTTCAGCACTATTCAGCTAGACGAGAGCTTGGGCTACGAGGAGGAACCAGTTGCCATTGTTGATAGACAGGAGCGCCAGTTGAAATCCAAGAGGGTTTCTGCAGTAAAGGTCTAGTGGAAGGGCCAACCAGTCGAGGAAGAGACCTGGGAGTCCGAGGAGGACATGCAGAGCATATATCCGCACTTGTTCAGCACTTCAAGTATGAATCTAAACCCGTTCGAGGACGAATGTTTGTCTAAGAGGTGGAGAATGTAATGACGCGACTGGTCATTTTGCTTTTTAGAACCCCGTTCCCCCCTAAATAAGATTTCCCGTACTTTCTTTTACTAAATTATGACTTGCGGGAATGGTTGGTTCGGGATTTGTAATAGTTTGAGTTGAAATCGGAACACTTGGTTCCTTAAGATTGACTCAAAAGGCCAAGTTTGACTTTGGTCAATGTTTTGAGTAAACGACCTCGAAATCCAAATTTGAAGATTCCAACCGGTTCATATGATGATTTCGGACTTGGGCGTATGTCCGGATCAGGTTTTGGATGACCCGGGAGTGTTTTGGTGCCTAATAGTAAAAGTTGATTCCTTAAGGATTTTGAAGTTATTAGAATTTGGCTTGGAGCGGGTTTTTGTGTTATCGAGGTCCGAATAGAGTTCCAAGACCGGAATAGTTCCGTATTGCCATTAAAGACTTGCACGCAAAATTTGGTGCCAATCCGAGTAGTGTAAGGGTGTTTCTTAGTATTGGAAGTAAATTGAAGGACTTGAAGTTCATAAGTTTGATTCAATTGGTTTTAGGGGGTGACTCTTTGATTTAGTGTTGTTTTGGGCGTTCCGAGGGTTCGAGCGAGTCCGTTTTATGATTTCAAACTTGTCGGTATGTTCGGGCGGGGACTAGGGGCCCCGAGCGTTAATCGGACGAGGCTCGAGTGAAGTTGGAAAATTTTTGAAAGAGCTGAAGCTCCAGGTATCTGTCATAACCGCACATGAGGACGGTCAGCTGCAGAGCGAGACAATAGGAGCGGTCGAGCTTTCACAGGTGTGGCAGAGGGGGAGGAGCCCAGGAACCGCAGATGCGGCTCCTTTTCCGCAGAAGAGAAATTGCAGAAGCGACTCCTAGACTGCATAAGCGGTCCCAGCCATCCCACCCCAGCTCCGCAGATGCGGGCTATTCCTCGCAGAAGCGAGACCGCAGATACGGTCCCCTAACCGCAGGTGCGGAAATCACTGAAGGCAGTGCCTTCAATTAATACGGGAATGTGTCATTTTTGACACATTTCCTTCATTTTTGGGCAATTTTGGAGCTTCCAAATAGGGTATTTCCACGTAGCATTGAGAGGTAAGTTATCCCTACTTATTGTGGGTTTAATACTTGGGTTTTGGGTAGATTAACACATAAAGATTAGTGAAAAATTATAGGATTAGAGTAAAAAAATAAGGTTTGATAAAAACAAGATTTAACCACGAAAGTTTTTATGAAATGAAGTAGAAATCATATATTCTTGATCCTTAGGCTATAGAGAACAACTTTCTTCAAACATTTCTGGAATCCGGGCACGTGGGCCCGTGGATGGATTTTAGGAAACTTGTGATTAGGGTTAGGGGATTACCTTAATAGTTAGAATGCAAACTCTTGAGCTTGTATTGACTAGTTCCTACCTCGTTTAATTAGTTTCGAATCGTTCAGCTCCAAATTGAGGGTTTGAGCACGTTCTTGATATTGGAAGTACACTTTGGAGCGAGGTGGGTCTCCTTTCTAACCTGATAAGAGGGAATTGTTCCCATAGGTGAGTTAACTGATTATGTGTTCCTAATTGTGGGGATACGTACGCACGAGGTGATGAGAGCCCGTGCATAGCTACTATTATGTTAATTTTCCGAATAGTTTAGGACCCGTATCATGCCATATTTGCAAATGTATATCCTTTCATGCTAATTAATAAGATCACTCAAGACATGTTAGGGATTGAAAATAAATATAAGTGAACATATGCGCTTACTTGTGGACTTGTGTGAATTTATTTGACCATGAATGCGCCTTTATGTGCTTCTTGATGATAATTGATATTTGTGGATAGGGCCGATCGCCTCGGTAGAGATAGATGCATCTATGGTTTGCGCAAATCGACCCTCTGGCACTACACATTTTCTTTTATGTTGGACCGGGCCGTACGACCTCGGCATAATGTGTGCATGATATTTATGTGAAACCTTATTCATGCCTTACTCTATTAGATACTTTGAAGGGAAATTTTTATAAGACATGACTGAAACTGATATATTATTCTTTGTGAACTCTGAGCTTGCTATTCTGTCCATGTTATTCATGCTAAGTGTAATCTTCAATCATTAATTGGTATTGACCTTAGTAAGTGCCAAGTCGACCCCTCGTCACTACTTCTTCGAGGTTAAACTGGATACTTGGTAGGTACATGGTTGTTATGTACTCATACTACGCTTCTGTACTTAATTGTACAGGTTCTGAGGAAGGTACATCTTGCTACCAGGCTAGTGCGCATTCTTGATAGTAGGCCGAGATTCCACGGTGAGCTGCTCCCTTCCTATGCCATTCAGCAGCGTGATGGAGTCTCTCTTTGTTTTTGACTGTCTATTCTGTTTAAGACAGTAGGATATATTTATTCTTTTGTATATTCTACTAGAGGCCCATATACTTGTGACATCAGATCTTGGCACACACATTGGTAGACTATTCTTTTGGGTCGTATAACTTTTATTTTACGTTGCTAATTATCTCTTGTTTTAAATTCACCATAAGAAAATACTGGAATTGTTTTGGTTAAGTAAAAATGAGAACTCACTAATACTTTCGGGTTGGCTTGCCTGACAATGGTGTTAGGATCCATCACGACGTGACAACATGGTATCAGAGCGCTAGGTTCACGTAGGTCTTACAAGTCATGGGCAAACCTAATAGAGTCTTGCGGATCGGTACAGAGACGTCTGTATTTATCTTCGAGAGGCTATAGGGTGTTAGGATACTACTCTTTATTCAAATCCTATCGCGCAGTGGTTGGTATACTAAATTTCCCTCCTCTGTTCTCTTAAAGATGGTGAGGAAACGTATGACAAATGTTTCAGACCCGGGAGGAGCTGCTCCCCCCGTTACTAGAGGCCGAGACAGAGGCTGGGGGAGGGCATCGGCCCGAGGTAGGGGACGAGGGCGTCCTAGAGCCATTCTAGTATCACCACCGGCAGATCATATGGGAGATCCTATCAATGAGGAGCAGGGCGAGGTGCCCGCAGCTGAGCCTACCCTGGTGGACTTTATGACAGCACTGGGTTTCCAAGAGGTCATGGGCCGTATGTTGCAGTTCATGGACACCATGACTCAGGCTTGTTTATTTCCAGCGGATCCAGCTGCATCACAGGCGGGAGGGGGAGCACAAACCCCTACTGCTCAAGCTCCTGGTCATGCAGCTGCAGTGTATTAGACTCCGTGTGCACTACCCGCGGATGGGGCTCAGCCAGTTTCTGCAGTGGTACCCGAGCCCAGACCAGCTGTGAATGGTGATTCGCAGAAGTTATTGGACAGATACACCAGGTTACACCCTCCTATCTTTGGGGGTGAGCGTCATAAGGATGCCCGGGATTTTATTGATAGGTGCAGGGACAGACTGCATAACAAGAGTATATTGGAGTCGCATGGGGTTCACTTTACTACTTTCCAGTTGGAGGGCAGGGCCTGTAGATGGTGGCAAGTCGTATGTTCTTGGCAGGCCAGCAACTTCTCCTCCCATCACTTGGGGTCAGTTCACACAGTATTCTTGGACAGGTATATCCCACCCTCTGAGAGTGAAGAGTTGCGATATCAGTTAGAGCAGGGTCAGATATCTGTGATCGACCATGAGGCAAGGTTTTCTGAGTTATCCCGCCATGCACTGATGACTTCCTACTGAAGTAGAGAGGGTGCGGAGGTTCGCTACAGGGTTGCATTCTAGCATTAGGGCCAACATGGCCCGAGAGGTGGAGATGGGGAATCTTTATATGTTAGTGGTGGAGATTGCTCGGAAGATTGTAGGCTACCGTCTGAGAGGGAGGGAGCAGATGCAGCAGGAAAAGAGGGCTAGATTCTCCAGAGAGTTTAGAGGTGCCCCGGAGGGGTATAGGTCAGTTCAGGAGTGGTCACCCTAGCAGGCCCCCAAATTCGGCACCACCACCGGCTCAGGGTGCTCCAGCGCGCCCCTATTTCAGCGCCATACCAGAGAGTTCTTACCACCCTCCATCTATTTAGGGTTCCTCCAGTAGGTATTCAGGTCCCTAGGGTTCTTCTGGTTCCTAATTCAGTGCTATGCCAGAGAGTTCATACCGTCCACTAGCTATTCAGGCTTCTTCCAGTGGGTCTACAGGCCATCAGGGCAGCAGGCCGCCGCACCGCGGGTTTATTTTGAGTGCAGAGACCTTGGTCATATGAGGAGGTACTTCCCTAGACTTTGGTGCATGGTAGTGTTGTAGGGTCAACAGCCTATGATTTCAGCATCGGGACAGACTGGTAGAGGCCATCCTAGAGGTGGAGGCCAGGCAGGGAGAGGTCAGCCAGCTACCGCTCAGTCAGGTGGAGGCCTGCCAGCTGGCGCTCCAGCCAAATTCTATGCCCTTCCGGCCAGACCAGATACATAGGCCTCAGATGCCGTTATCATAGGTATTATATACGTCAGCGGTAGGGATGCTTCGGTGTTATCTGATCTAGGGTCTACCTATTCATATGTGTCATCTCTGTTTGCTCATTTCCTGGATATTCCTCGTGAGCCTTTAGGCACTCCTGTTCATGTGTCCACTCCTGTGGTCGATCCTTTGGTTGTGGATTGGATCTACCGGTCCTGTGTGGTCACATTTTGCGGTTTCAAGACTAGAGCACATCTCCTATTGCTTGACATGACCGACTTTGAGGTCATCCTCGGCACGGATTGGTTATCTCAATATCCCGTCGTCCTAGATTGCCATGCCAAGACTGTCACATTAGTAATGCCAGGATTTCCAAGGTTGGAGTGGAAGGGTTCCTCAGTTGATACATATACTCGGGTTATCTCTTTTCTGAAGGCTCGACATATGATCGAGAAGGGTTGTTTGGCTTATCTAGCTTATGTTCGGGACACCATTGTAGAATATCCGATGATTGATTCGGTTCTAGTATTCAGGGAGTTCGTCAATGTATTTCCTTATGACCTTCCTGGCATGCCTCCGGATCGTGATATTAATTTCTGTATTGATTTGGCTCCAGGTAGCCAACCTATATCTATTTCGCCTTACCATATGGCTCCGAAAGATTTGAAGGAGTTTAAGGAGCAACTTGAGGAGTTGTTAGCAAAGGGGTTTATTAGACCATGTGTGTCACCTTGGGGTGCACTAGTGTTGTTTGTAATGAAGAAGGATGGGACCATGCGGATGTGCATTGATTACCGCCAGCTGAACAAGGCTACCATCAAGAACAGGTACTTGTTGCCGCACATTGACGATTTTTTCGACCAGTTTCATGGTGCTAGGGTGTTCTATAAGATCGACTAGAGATCAGGGTATCATCATTTGAAGATTCGGGACTCCGATGTCCCGAAGACTGCTTTCCGTACTAGATATGGTCATTATGAGTTTCTGGTAATGTCCTTTGGCTTGACTAATGCCATAGCAGCTTTTATGGACTTGATGAACATGGTGTTCAGACCCTATATTGATTCCTTTGTTATCGTTTTCATTGATGACATCTTGGTATACTCATGTAGCCTAGGGGAGCACGAGTAGCATTTGAGAGTAGTGCTTCAGACTTTGCGAGAGCAGAAGCTATATGTTAAGTTCTTCAAGTGTGAGTTTTGGCTAGAGTCAGTGGCATTCTTGGGACATATTGTGTGAGGAGAGGGTATTAAGGTGGATCCCAAGAAGATTGAGGAAGTTCAGAGTTGGCCACGTCCTACTTCAGTGACCGAGATCAGGAGTTTCCTGGGGTTAGCAGGTTATTACCGTAGATTCGTGCAGGGCTTTTCATCTGCTGCATCACCTCTGACTAGATTGACCCAGAAGGGTTCTCCTTTCCGTTAGTTCCAATGATTGTGAGATGAGCTTTTAGAAGCTCAAGACGACTTTGACTACAGCACCAGTTCTTGTATTGCCTTCAGGTTCGGGGATGTACACGTACATTTGCGACGCTTCACGCATTGGCTTGGGTTGTGTATTGATGCAGGAGGGACGATTTATTGCATTCTTCGTGTCAGCTGAAGATTCATGAGAAGAATTATCCTGTGCACGATTTAGAGTTGGTCGCGATTGTCCATGCTCTTAAGATATGGAGGCATTATCTGTATGGGGTGTCATGTTAGGTGTATACTGATCATCACAGCTTACAGCATTTGTTCAAGCAGAGGGATCTCAATTTGAGGCAGCGTAGATGGCTGGAGTTACTGAAGGATTATGACATCACCATTCTTTATCATCCGGTCAAGGCAAATGTGGTCGCGGATGCTTAAGCATGAAAGCAGAGAGTATGGGTAGCTTAGAATTCATTCCAAAAGAGGAGAGGCCACTAGCTTTGCACATTCAGTCCTTGGCTAACAGACTTGTGAGGTTGGATATTTCAGAGCCCAGCCGAGTCCTAGCGTGTGTTGTTGCTCAGCCTTCATTATTGGGGAAGATCAAGGCCCGGCAGTTTGATGGTCCGCATTTGGCAGCTTTGGAGACACGGTGCTATAGGGTAGTGCCAAGGAGGTTTCTATCGGAGAGGATGATGTCATACGACTCCAGGGTCGCCTATGTGTTCCTAATGTTTACGGCCTGAGGGAGAGTATTCTTGATGAGGAACACATTTCACGGTATTCCATTCATCCGGGTGCTACGAAGATGTATCGTGACTTGAGGCAGCATTATTGGTGGCGGCCGATAAAGAATGACATAGTGGAGTATGTGGCTAGGTGTTTGAATTGCCAGCAAGTTAAGTATGAACACCAAAGGCCAGGTGTCCTACTTCAGCAGATGCCTATACCTGAGTGGAAATGGGAGCGCATTACTATAGACTTCATAGTTGGGTTGCCCCGAACCTTGCAGAAGTTTGATGCAGTGTGGGTCATTGATGACAGATTGACCAAATCGGCACACTTTATTCCGGTTGTGACTACTTATACTTCAGAGAGGTTGGCTCAGATTTACATTCGGGAGATAGTCCGGTTGCACGGTGTACGTGTTTCCATCATATCAGATAGAGGTCCTATGTTTACTTCCCATTTCTGGAGTGCCATTTAGAGTGAATTGGGGACCCGTGTGGAGCTCCGCAAAGCATTTCATCCTCAGACTGACGGACAGTCGGAGCAGACAATTTAGATTTTGGAGGACATTCTTAGAACATGTGTGATTGACTTTGGAGGGCAGTGGGACCAGCTCTTGCCCTTGGCAGAGTTTCCTTACAATAACAGCTATCAGACCAGTATCGAGATGGCTCCATTTGAGGCGTTATATGGGCAGCGATGTCGTTCTCCTATGGGCTGGTTTGAGCCCGGTGAGGCTAAGTTGTACGGTACTGACTTGGTGAAATATGCCTTGGAAAAGGAAAAGTTGATTCAGGAAAGGCTTAGCACAGCACAGTCCAGACAGAAGAGTTACGCGGATCAGAAGGCCCATGATGTATCATTCATGACCGACGAGAAGGTTCTCTTGAAGGTCTCGCCAATGAAGGGTGTTATGAGATTCGGGAAGAAGGGCAAATTGAGCCCAAGGTTTATTGGCGCATTTGAGGTATTGAGGCGAGTTGGAGAGGTTGCCTACGAGCTTGCTTTACCACCCAGCTTATCGGGAGTTTATCCACTTTTTCACGTGTCTATGCTTCAGAGGTATCACGCCGGCCTGTCCCATGTGCTAGACTTCAGCACTAGTCATCTAGACGAGAGCTTGGACTATGAGGAGGAGCCAATTTCCATCATTGATATACGGGAGTGCCAGTTGAGATCCAAGAGGGTTTCTGCAGTAAAGGTCCAGTGGAGGGGCCGATCAGTTAAGAAGGTGACCTGGGAGTCTAAGGAGGACATGCAGAACAGATATCCACACTTGTTCAGCGCTTCAGGTATGAATCTAAACTCTTTCGAGGATGAACATTTGTTTAAGAGGTGGAGAATGTAATGACCCGACAGGTCGTTTTGCTTTTTAGAACCCCGTTCCCCCTAAAAAAGACTTCTCATACTTGTTTTCACTGATTTATGACTTGCGGGAATGGTTGGTTCGGGATTTGGAAGATTTTGAGTTGTAATCGGAACACTTGGTTCCTTAAGGTTGGCTCAAAAGGCCAAGTTTGACTTCGGTCAACGTTTTGAGTAAACGACCTCGGAATCCGAATTTGAAGATTCAAACAGGTTCCTATGATGATTTCGGACTTGGGCATATGTCCGTATCGAGTTTTGGATGACCCGGGAGCGTTTTGGTGCCTAATAGTGAAAGTTGATTCCTTAAGGATTTTGAAGTTCTTAGAAGTTGGTTTGGAGCGGGTTTTTGTGTTATCGAGGTCCGAACGGAGTTTCGAGATTGGGAATAGTTCTGTATTGCCATTTAAGACTTTCACGTAAAATTTGGTTTCAATCCGAGTAGTGTAAGTGTGTTTCGTCGCATTGGAAGTAAATTGAAGGACTTGAAGTTCATAAGTTTGATTCAATTGGTTTTAGGGGGTGATTCTTTGATTTAGCGTTGTTTGGGGCATTCCGGGGGTTCGAGCGAGTCCGTTTTATGATTTCAAACTTGTCAGTATGTTCGGGCGGGGCTTAGGGGCCCCGAACGTCAATTAGACAAGGCTCGAGTGAAGTTGGAAAATTTTGGAAGGAGCTGAAGCTCCAAGTATCTGTCATAACCGCACCTGCAGTTGGTCAGCCACAGGTGCGAGACCGCAGGAGCAGTCGAGCTCTCGTAGGTGCGGCAAAGGGAGAGGAGCCCAGGAACCACAGATGCGGCTCCTTTTCCGCAGAAGCGGAACTGCAGGAGCGGCCCCCAGACCGTAGAAGCGGTCCCAGCCAGCCCACCCCAGTTCCGCAGATGCGGGCTATTCCTCGCAGAAGTGAGACCGCAGATGCGGTCCCCTAATCGCAGGTGCGGAAATCGCTAAAGGCAGTGCCTTCATTTAATATGGGAATGTGTTATTTTTGACACATTTCCTTCACTTTTTGCACGATTTGGGAGCTTCCAAAGAGGAGATTTCTATCTAGCATTGAGAGGTAAGTTATCCCTACTTATTGTGGGTTTAATACTTGGGATTTGGGTAGATTAACACATAAAGATTAGTGAAAAATCATGAGATTAGAGTAAAAACCTAGGGTTTGATGAAAACAAGATTTAACCACAAAATTTATTATGGAATGAAGTAGAAATCATATATTCTTGATCCTTAGGTTATAGAGAACAACTTTCTTCAAAAAGTTCCGGAATCCGGGCACGTGGGTTCTGGGATGGATTTTAGGAAACTTGTGTTTAGGGTTCGGGGATTACTTTAATAGTTAGAATGAAAACTCTTCAGCTTGTATTGACTAGTTCCTACCTCGTTTAATTAGTTTCGAATCGTTCGGCTCCAAATTGAGGGTTTGAGTACGTTCTTGATATTGAAAGTGAGTTTTGGAGCGAGGTGGGTCTCCTTTCTAACCTTGTAAGAGGGAATAGTCCCCATAGGTGAGTCAAATGATTATGTGTTCCTAATTGTGGGGGCTACGTACGCACGAGGTGATGAGAGTCCGTGCGTAACTACTATTATGTTAATTGTCTGGATAGTTCAGGACTCGTATCATGCCATATTTGCAAATGTTTATATCCTTTCATGCTAATAAGATCACTCAGGACATGTTAGGGATTGAAAATAAATATAAGTGAACGTATGCGCTTACTTGTAGACTTGTGTGAATTTATTTGACCATGAATGCACCTTTATGTGCTTCTTGATGATAATTGATATTTGTGGATCGGGTCGATCTCCTCGGTAGAAATAGATGCATCTATGGTTCGCGTTATTCGACCCTCTGGCAGTGCACAGTTTCTTTTATATTGGACTGGGCCGTACGACCTCGGCATAATGTGTGCATGATATTTATGTGAAACCTTATTCATGACTTACTCTGTTAAATACTTTGAAGGGAAATTTTTATAAGACATGACTGAAACTGATATACTGTTCTTTGTGAACTCTGAGCTTGCTATTATGTCCATGTTATTCATGCTTAGTGTAATCTTTAATCATTAATTGGTATTGAGCTTAGTAAGTGTCAAGTAAACCCCTCGTCACTACTTCTTCGAGGCTAGACTGGATACTTGCTGGGTAAATATTGATTATTTACTCATACTACGCTTCTGTACTTAATTGTACAGGTTCTGAGGCAAATACATCTTGCTACCAGGCTAGTGCGCATTCTTAATAGTAGGCCGAGATTCCACGGTGAGCTGCTCCCTTCCTATGCCGTTCAGCAGCGTGATGGAGTCTCTCTTTGATTTTCACTATCTATTCTCTTTCAGACAGTAGGATGGATTTATTTTTTTTGTATATTCTACTAGATGCCCATATACTTATGACTCAGATCTTGGCATACACATTGGTAGACTATTCTTTTGGGTCGTATAACTATTATTTCACGTTGCTAATTATCTCTTGTTTTAAATTCACCATAAGAAAATGCTGGAATTGTTTTGGTTAAGTAAAAATGAGAACTCACTAATACTTTCGGGTTGGCTTGTCTGACAACAGTGTTGGGAGCCATCACGACCGGTAATGAAATTGGGTCGTGAAATAAAGAGATAAAATAAGGAATTTAACCATTACTTATTATTACTATTATAAAAGTGAGAAAACTTACAATAATAAGTTGATAAATCCAAATATCCATGAGAATTTGAACGATCATTTTATTTTTCAATAAAAAATTATTCCTAAAATATTTTTTTATTACAAAAATAATTATATTATGATAAGTACTACTATTAAATATAATTATTATTTTTTGCATAATATCTTAAAAGTACAGTCAATAATTAAAATAAAATGAAAAAAAATATTTTAAAATATAAGAAAAGGGAGATGAAAGAGAAGATAGTTGGCAAGAATTGTTAGGACCGAAAAAGTCAGGTGTCATGCTGAAGCTAGTAAAGCAACAATTGAACGACGATAAATCAGACAGCAAAAGAGAAATATACCTGACCCATCACTGGGTTGTGCCGCAGCAACCGGCTGGACTAGTCCGACTAGATGAGCTGCTGGAGTCTGAAAGTGAGGAGCCATCTGCTCTGGAGTGTGAGTAGCAGGAGTCCGGGCTCCTCCTCCAGCCTGAGAGACGGCTGGTGCCATGGGGAATGCGTTAGTCAGGACCACATTCTCCATAAGGCCCACCAATAGGACCAAAGCATCCTGAAGCATTGGGGTGGCAATAAACTCCTCCAAGACCTTAGTTGGCCCGACAGAAATAGTCTAAGATGGAACCTTCTCGTCGAACTCTACTTGAGGCACCACGGCTGGGGCTGCTGCTCGGGCCCTGGGCGGAGCCCTGCCCCTGCCCCGACCTCGGGCACGGCCTCGGCCTCGAGCTTTGCCCCTCGTAGGAGCTGCTGCTGGAGGATATGGCTACTGCTCAGCTGAAGAAGTTGTACGCGTTCTTTCCATCTGTGAATAAGAGTAGGAGAGTTCAATGAGTATTGAGAAAACAAATCGCACGACAGAGTTGAATAAATGTGATATTGTTTCTAACTTTATAGCATCTGGGGAATAGGTACTAACGTCTCCGTACCGACTCCCCAGACTCTACTAAGCTCGCTCGTGAATTGTGAGACCTAGGCAACCTAGTGCTCTGATACCAACTTGTCACGACCCGAAAGTCCCATCGTCGGGACCGTGGTGGCGTCCGAACATCACACTTGCCACACAAGCCAAAATTAGAGGTCATTAAGCCATTTCTAAATCCTTTCAGTGATTTACAACAATTAAGCTACAATAAATAAGTAAGAAGGAATATGCAAAAATTCATAAAAGCCTTAACATTTATACACAACTACCCAGAATCTCGAGTCACAATCCACGAGCATTCTAGAATTTAATACAAATACAATTCTAAAAGAAGTGCAACTATTTGAATAAAAGAAAACGGTAAACAGAAAGGATAGATGGGGACTTCAGGGCATGTGAACGCTGATAGGACTACCTTGAGTCTCCGATTAGATGAAGCCAGCAGCTAACTCGGGGTCAACTCAGTCCAGTACAAAAATCTGCACAGAAAGTGCAGAGTGTAGTATCAGTACAATTGACCCCATGTACTTGTAAGTGTCGAGTCTAACCTGGGCGAAGTAGTGACGAGGCTAGGACAAAACACCTACAAACAAACCTGTGCAGTATCACAATGTAGATACTAATAGCAACAATGAAAGAAACAAGGCAAGAAATATTGGGAAGTGGACATGCTAAGGGGGAAGCACAAAAAAATATCCAAGGATCACAACAGAAAAAGGACTTGATCAATCGTTATACCTTAAATAGATAGAAACAAGTAAGAAAGGTAAAGGACAGTGCACGGCATCACCTTCGTGCTTTTACTCTCAACCTCACCATATGAAATAATAGAAACGACACGGCATCATCCTTCATGCATTAGCTCTCTCATTACATGGCACGACATCACCTTTCGTGCATCATTACTCACACAAGATGGCACGGCATCACCCTTCGTGCATTAATACTCACTCACAAAAATATTTACACGACATCACCCTACGTGCTTTAACACTCTCCCTTATCAAAACAATGAACAATAACAACAGGGAGATAGAAATATCAAGAACAACTCTTACTTCAACATTTAGTTCCACAATACCGACTTTAACTTCGAGTTAATACTCAATCAATACCAAATTCTGTAAAAACATGATAAGAGTTATCAACATAACGATCAACTAGTCTAAACATGGATAGTATGATAAAGGAAGGCAACAATTACAAGAATAAGACCCACTCGCATGTTATGAATCGACAACAACGCATAGATACTCGTCACCTCAGCTATATGTTGCACCCAACATTCAAACACGTAGCAAATAGACAAGTAATACCTAATCCCTCAAGCCAAGGTTAACCACGACACTTACCTCGCTCCAATGGTCAAACTCAAAGCTCAACCACCGCTTTTCCTCTAGATTCCACCTCCAAACCACTCGTATCTAGCCATAATTAACTTAATATCATCAAATATTGCTAAAGAAATCAATTACAATGCATATATTTAGGTTTTCCAAACTTTCCCCCAAAAAGTCAAAAATCGACCTCGGGCCTGCTTGATCAAAACCCAAAGTGCGGACCAAAATCCATTCATCCTCGAGCCCGAATATGCAATTAGTTTTGAAAATTGACCCCAAATTGAGGTATATATCCCAATTTCCCAAAAATCCCTAATTCTACCCAAACCCCCAATTTCTACCATGGAGGTCCTAGATTTTAGTTTGAAAATTCATGGAATGCAATGGGTAATTGAAAGAAAATGGTTTAAAATCACTTGCCAAGGAATCCTGTTGTAGTAGGTAGGGAAGATGGTTCCGATGACTGACTACCTCCCTCTGAACCATAAGACGAACTAGAGGAGGAGGTAGGTTCATTGACTAAGCGGAATGGTTGTGAATGTTCCCCCGGTTGAGGTTGTACAAATTCCCCTTCAGAAGTCTCCCGGAATGGGAGGTATTCACTGGTATCCGAGGAGTCCGAAGGAGGTCTAATGAGGGTAGTCTTTTTGCCCACGACCTTCTGGACTGATAATGGCAAGTTTTGAATTCCTTTACCCCGGCCTCGGGCAGATTCTGCCCCTCCCTTTGGAAGTGTCACCTCTACCACGATAATGCACCATAGTCAGCAACACACAATTAGTGAAAGTCAATTAGAGTTGGGGTTCAAAATGTGTTAATGAATTACAGTTGAAAAGAAAGTCAATGCTTCTCAGAACACGGCAGCGCGGACCACACAAAAGTGAGTGCGGCCGCAGACTACTCATAGCGGACTGCTCAAAAATAAGTGCGGCCGCATAATGCTCATTGCAGATCGTATGAAAGTGAGTTCGGCCGCAGAGATACCAGGTTCAGACTACTGGTTCTCTGAAGTTAACCAACCGCGGACCGCACAAAATTGAGTGCACCCGCGTAACACCCATCGCGGACCGTACAATTTTGGGTGTGGCCGCATAAATCATTTATTGTGTCTCTGAGTTCACTATGCGGACCGCACAGAATTGAGTGCGGCCGCAAAAAAACAACCGCGGACCGCACAAAATTGAGTGCAGCCGCGTAACGCCCATCGCGGACCGCACAATTTTGGGTGTGGCCGCATAAACCATTTATTGAGTCTCTAAGTTCAACTGTGCGGACCGCACAGAATTGAGTGCGGCCGCGAAAAAACAACCGCGGACCGCACAAAATTGAGTGCGGTTGCAAAATCTAAATAATTAAGAGTGCCTTGGAACCAATGATTATTATTTTTCATGAAACGAAATATATATATGTATGTATTACATTAGTTTGTAATAATAGTTACATTAATTGATTAAATATAAATCTTAAGTGCTAATAAATATTATCCTAGAACAGATTCAATAAGAATATTTTTTAACCACGTGAACCTCAGGTTATGATAGAGTAGTAAGTACTCATTTATCTTTAATTAGAGATTACGAGTTTGAGCATGAGTATGAACTCGTATTTTTTAGGAAGCTCTCTTACCCTTATTATGGGCCTTTCTAGCGCGATTTTATATTTTGTCGGACCCCAATACAGATATCTAACAACAAATAAAAAATTAAAAAAAACATGTGAATATCACTCCTGAAGTCATGCCACTAACTTTTTGCCTCTGAACATGCATGACGAATTACAATCAAGGTTGAAAGTAAGTCTTTAGTCCTATAATATGAGTATCAACCGTTATCATTATCATCATTACATATCTTATCATGTATCGTTGAAAATATATATAGGACATAGTTTGGGTCCCATATTTTGAGTTGTTCTTCACTAATAACTAGTTGTCCTCCAAGGAGAGAGTAGTCTTGGATTCTAAGTTTCCAATAACGCCGTAAAGTGGCAAAAGAGGAAAAAGGAGAAAATAACAAGGCATAATCCACTTTATTGGACTTTCTTGTTTCCACACAAAATGAACTGCCTTTTATGAAGGGTCATCATGTTCATGAGTTGTCTTATTTTTTATGATTTGCCATTAGGTATTTGGTACTTCTATTGGTGTCTCGACTAATTTAAATTTGTGTCGAACATGACTCAATTCTCATTGCGCAAGTGTTAATTAAAGGCCAGTTCGATGCATAAAATATGTTATATTCACGCAGGGTCTAGTGAAGGGCCGCACCTCAAGGGTGTAACGTAGACAATTTACTATAATGCAAGTATTACTTGGCTATTTCCACTATATGTCGAACGCAGATAACTTGATTGTTGCTTTAAGACTCTCCATCTAAAGAGGGAAGCGTTCTTTACCGAACTTTTTTTTATTTCTGAAGATCGAAGAAAGACCTCTAGTTTACTGTGAATGAATATTATAATACTAGTACTATATATCTCACTCGAATACCAAAAGCAAACAAGTAGAGATTAATCTCGTTTCTTCATTTTTGACTTTCTTTTGTTAGAATTTCCCTTTTTTTTTAAATAAAATAAAATATCTTGACGCTAGCCAATTAAACGTGCTATTAAGCCAAGCTATAGAATCTTTTTGAATGATACTTTCCGCTACTATATGAAAGTCATTTTGCTTTTATCAGAGTAAATCAATTGTCAAGAATATCTCTTAATCACCCTCTCCTATAATTAAATTCGTAATTTGTGATGGAATTGGACTAATTTTTCCATAATAAAATTTGATTATCTTGTAGTCATTGGAGAATGTTTTGCAAGAGTCGATAGAAAATGTACGCTTTCTATAATTAAATTCGTTATAGTATTTCTATAACTAATTTTGCTTTTCCTAAATGGTTAATCCCAATCCATTTAGGATTTGGCAAAACCCTATTACTATTATTTATAGTCTTCATTCCATTGTTTTAACATCAAACTTTTAGTAACCAGAATCCAGTGCGTAACCATGGCAGTGTATGTGCCTCGCACTAATTGGCAAGCTTTTTATTTTTTCGGAATTGAACACACAACTCCGGGTTGCCCTGTTCAGTCATCAATCAAACAGCCCGTCTATATCAGTTGGTCTTTCCCTCCTTCGGAATTTATCAAGATTAACACCGATGGCAGTTTTATACCCAATTCCAGATTATCGGGATTTGGAGGTGTTGCACGAGACGACAAAGGAAGGTGGATAGGCGGATTCTACGGCAGGCTTAGTATGAAAGCAACATCTAGCCTTACTCCGGAATTATGGGCTATACATGGTGGTCTAACCCTAGCTAAAAATTACAGCTTGAAGAAGGTTATCATTGAAACCGACTCAAATGATGCCCTAATGTTACTAAGTGTGAGAAATGATATCGAAAGTCACCCTGATCATGATTTGATAGAGGATTGTACGCGCCTCATGTCGGAACTTAAAATTTGTCTAGTTCATACTTTGAGAGAAGGTAACAATTGTGCCGATCACTTGTCGAAGTTGGGAAGAAAGCAAAATCAAGAATTGGTAATATTACATCATCCACCACTTTCCATGCATCAACTGCTTTTGGCCGACATGACTCACGTAGCATACGCTAGGTACCCTGTGATGTACTGTGGAGGTGGATAAAAATACTAAAAATACAAAGTTGTACCATTTGTAAATATTAAGAAGAACATAAATAATATTTCATTTTGCTAATGTCAAGGTAGGCCATCCGTGAGTAACTTGTTAAGTGCGGATATTGGACCCAATTTTCAAAGTGTTCATTTGTTGCTTCTAACTGCTGTTTTTATGACATAATATTTGTATCAAATTAATAAATATAAAATACATACTTTTCATGCGCATATTGGTTTAATCATATGTACAAATTATGCTTTTATACTGTTAAGATTAAATTATTTGATTTGATGTAAATATCAAGTACGGGTAAGTATTGATCGAGGGTTGATCAACTAGGGTTAAGTCCAAGTTAATCCAATTTTCTCATTTAATTCCAAAGCTGAAATTGTAGGATTTAATACTCTGTCATGTGTATGGTAGAATAGCTGTCTCCCCTTCTTGCTTCCTAGCTATATATTATACTACATCTTTTAATTAATGAAAAAAGTGCTACTATTTGGTTATAAAATTAATAATAATTGCATAATTGTACTAACTAATGGAACTTACAAAACGCCATATCTTCGGTTATCTATTTCCTAGATTATTTGTATATACTTGGCCAATGCTCTAAATTATTAAGAGAGATGACCTAATGTGTATAACATATTCGACACTCAGATTAAACTCACTTGAACTACAGTTCTTTAATATAATAATCGTCCTAAATAATAACTTGTCTTGACTTCTTCTCGTTTGACCAAAGTCCATTGGTCCTAATTATGCCAATAAATATTGCATCTAGCTAATTTTTTTTTTTAAATCATACAAGTGACTCCAAACACCGCAAAGTGTTTTTGTTTAACTAAACCTATTTCTTAAAGGCAATCAGTAGTAGCCTTGACCAAATCCACATGTCCACAATGTTCTGTGCATGTGACTCTACGTATATGGTTTGTATATTTTATACGTAATACGAACTTCTACTAGATACTCTTTACACGAATACTTGAATTCTTTATCTGACTATTGTTGTTTAATTGGATTGCTTCACTTTCTCGGCAGTAGCAAAACCAGGATTTTCCTTAAGGGCATTATATAAAGAAGTGAAAATAGTTATTCGACAAAGAGTGTTCAATATATGCTATATATCTCTAAAACCTAATATTTTACCAATATACCCAGTGTAACTTTCCGACAAAGGATGATCAGTTGACTATCCTTTAAGACATGTAGTTTCGCCCCTGATTCTCGGGGCTTGGAACTCTGTAAATAGTGAAATTCTTGATTAAAAATACTTTCTGATTAGTGAGTTTTACGTGATCAACGTATTTGAATTAATCGAATTAGTGGATACCAAATATCAGATTCGTTGGCTAAAGTAATTTTTGCCATTGACAAGTGATTACTATTAACCTAAATAATACAATTTGAAGAGAGTGATAATACAAATATATATTCAATGGGATACTCGAAAAAGAATACAAAATTAAATATAATTGGAGTAAGGAAAAAAGGCAAGATATAGACGTTCACAAACACGTTGCATGTTTGAAATTGTCAGTTCATATGGACAACGTGGAGCCGACAGAAATACTTCCACGTGGCAGAGGAATTAACGAATAACAGAAACAAATACTAATAAATATATTTTTGCAAGTACACATATATTAAAATAAAATTAGAATATAATACACTAATAAATATGATTAACTTATTAAATGCCATTACATCTGAAAAGATCTGCCAACTAAGTAAGATGTTTTTGCACGACATGTTATGTGGTGTTAACGTATATAATCTATACATAATTGATATAACTCAAAAGCACATTAAATTTGTCTTATTAAGTGACCAATTAGTTTCTTCTTTCTAATCCCTTCCTAATTCACGGGTTTTCCTATTCTTAATTGTTATTTAAAAAATCAAAAAGGTTGTGATGGGATTGTCATCAACTTAATTAAAATAGTCTAGATGTCTCCGCTCTATAAACTAGCTAGGCTTTATGTTATTAGACTATTAACTAATTCTAGCTAATAGATTACTCCCTCCTGTCTACTTTAGTTGATTGGCTTTTTTTCACATATATTAAAATATTCACCTTTTAGTATTAATTAACAATAAAATTGATCATATTAACCTTAATTTTTTTCATTGAAAAAAAAAAGTTAATTTCTTCTTGATATCTAAAAAAAAATTAAATATTATGGACCATAAAAAAGACCAAATATTAATTGAAGTGGATCGGAGGGAGTGATAATTAGCACACATCATTATATAAAATAAAAGAATTTAAGTTATATGCTTTGACGGTATCAAAAATATTTACACAAACAAGTTACTTATATGATAATTACGTGTGAATCTCTATTATAAACTTTTAATGATAACCTGATAAATATGATAGTATAATTAACCTGTTATCACGGGTTAAAATTTATTGATGATATAAAAATATTTGTATTATCAGTATATATAATTTAAATTGTCACTACAAAATTACTCCACCCAACATACATAGAGTAGGTAGGTGTCACTTTGGAATACATGGATGGAATTATTGAGTCAATACCCACATTGTTTGGATACTTAAATTATGCTTTATGAACACATCCCAAAAAAGGAGATTAAGACTTGAAAATTAAGTCAGAATTGTTGGGTATTATCTTTAATCCTTTTTTTGGATCCTTCCAAATTAATGGTTCCAAAAGGAAGTAAGATGACTAGAAAGTTGATGGTTTTATAATTTATTTTATACATTATGATGGGATCATGTCTGAAATATATATATATATATATATAATCTCATGTTTAAAAATTCGTGTAATAACTTCTAATTGGTTGATTTATTTGATAAGCAGAAGTTGGTGGACCATAGTAAGGATTTGGAAAATCTTTGAACAATGATATCGACATCACTTCAATCAACAACAAAGAAAATTAATTAGCATGATTAAGGTCCACTTAAAAGTGTTTTTGTATGTATTAAGATGGTGGAAAACCATTAACAAAAAAAAAAAAAAAAAAAAAAAAAAAAAGGAACACTTTGTTTCATGACAGTTGTTGCTAATTAATCAACAAGAGGACTTGACAAAGTTGATTGGACAAGAATGCTACAACATCCTAGAAACATACTCCAAATATTTAAATTAACCTAAACAGCCCGTCGTCCCAAAAAAAATAGCCGACAAATATATAATATACATATATTATATGTATATATATACTATGTAGCCGTATATAATTATATACCAGCTAGAGACTGTTAATATTTTTGGTCAAGCGGCTAGTATGTAACTTCCCCAAATACTTATTTACACTTGATTTCACACTAAATCAAATAATTTTACCTTAAAAATACAAATTTAAATACTTAGTGCAAATAAGGTGTTACACCCCATGTTTTCGTACGTGAAAGTGCGCCATAAATAAATTAATGGAAGCTCGAAAATGAGATGTTACATCTTCGCCGTAAGTTCAAAATGAGATGTTCAAATACCCATTCTTACATGCATTTTAACATAAGTGTTTGTATATTACAAACAGGAGTCACGTACCTAAGTCACCTATGTAAGATAAGACCTTCAACAATTCAAATCAAAGTGAATTTTGCAATTATAATGGAGTACGATGCAACCTTTCTCATGAATATCATACGGATTTTTTTCTACTCCGATCTTGCCGTACGTATTGTCGCAATTGACGTGTGTTAGAGGGGTTGTCAAGAGAATCGACTCAGGTATGTTAAGGTTATCCCTTCTTTCTTTTTGGCAGATCCATACGACACGCACGAAACAAGCAAATGCACAACTTCCATAAATGACTCTATTCATAAAAATACTAGGGGTGTCTATATTTTTTATTCCCCATGTGAATTATTATTATATCTTCTGTTCAAGGGTCTCAGAAAAATACGTATTTGATAAATTTTATCTGACAGGCATATTATTTTTATGACATTCCGAGAAATCTTATTAACGTATTTCTTATGCATTTCATGCATTCATACATGTACATTGATCCATGACCAAATGGCGTTGTATACGTGTATATATATATATGTATATGGGATATGGAAAAAGGTTACGGCGTTATATACGCACCACCACCTGATCAGCTGGTATACGTTGATGATTTGCCCACAGTGGCCGAAATGATATGATGGGATGCCCTCAAAAGCTTGATGATGTAATGAACGCATATACCTATGCATGGTATGACATTTTAAATATTAAATGATTCACAGAGCTATTCAAACTTACATGTCGAGTCCGTTACTCCATGTTTCTGTCGTGACTTTTGTTTACGGATGTTCATTCCTTACATACTCGGTACTTTATTTGTACTGACGTCCCTTTTGCCAGGGGACGCTACGTTTCATGCCCGCAGGTCTCGATAGACAGGTTGAGAGTCCTCCAAGTAGGCTATCAGCTCAACGGAAGATGTTGGTGCACTCCATTTGCTCTGGAGTTGCTTATTTGATTAGTATGATTTAGATGTGTATTGTTTGGTATGGCGGGCCTCTGTCTCGACCTTTATGACAATTATGTATCCTTAGAGGCTTGTAGATAGCTGTCATGTACGTAAAAGATTGTATGGCCTTGTCGGCTTATGTTCAGTGTACGAGTGGTTATTTTGGTCTTAGAGGCTCATATGTCTTATGTATAAGTTGGTATTACTTGTTGTATTCTACATATTTCACGGCAGCCTCTCCGGCTCAGTTATCTATGATAGTATGATACGAAAAGATATGTTATGTTGGTACTTGGTTGAGTAAGGTACCAGGTGCCCATCGCGGCCCATCAGTTTGGGTCGTGACAGAAGTGGTATCAGAGTAGTTCTGTCCTAGGGAGTCTACAAGCCGTGTCTAGTAGAGTCTTGTTTATGGGTGTGTCGTGCACCACACTTATAAGCAAGAGGCTACATGGCATTTAGGACTATCACTCTTTCTTCTTACTCTAGATCGTGTGGTAGAGCTTAGTTGTAAGAACTCAATTTCCTAAACTCTATCTTACTCATAGTACGACGATGCCTATGTCCAGAAAGACAATTGGTAAGGGATTGAATACGGTTGTGGAAGAGTTGAGTCAGGGGAACTCGTTTTTGCATCATGTTTATGATAAGTAAATGTAAGGTCTCCAGCAGATCATGTGCGTACTAAGACGTGTGAGCTTCTGGAAAAGGAGCCTTAAGGTAGGAATATCTATCCACCCCTATGGTGATAGTTAATGAGAGATTCAGAAGATAGATACAAGTTTCAACAAGTAAAAGAAGCAAGATGAAGAAGGGTACGAGGCGCCCAGTTAATGAATATTATCATTATTTACCATTCAGGACGGGAGATATAAGCATTTTGAGTTACCTTCAACGGTAGCAGAGGTATGTACAATTGGCCACACCCATCTCATTTATGTCATATAGAAGCTAACAGAAGTTGTATAAGAGAAGGCAGGGTATCAGGATCTAGTTGGGGTTAGAGGGACCCAAAATGGTGGATGAATTGTTTGCGTTAGTTGACATTTCCAAAGGATATTGCAAATGTGTTAATAGATCTCCTTGTGAGACACCCAGATGGTGCACTATAAAATAGTACAACTGAATATGAGTACTACAAAGATAGGCACTAGAAGCCTTGAAGGGATAAATATTACCTTAGCATGGCTCTCGTTCCTAGTAGAGCGACAATGCTAGGCAACCCGAAGAGCCAATAGATGAAGCAAGGGGAGCTAAAAGAAAAAGAATATCTTGTTGAAGTTTTCAAAAGAAAGTGATAGGCAGAAATATTAGCAGGGAAATGAGAAGAGAGATAAGGAAGCATTATGAGTAAGGTGTGATACATGGATGACAACGGTAGATCAATAAAATAAAATAATGAAAATGACAGTATTACAAAGTCTATAGTCAAGCGAAGGAAGAAACGAGAGGTGATAGGCCTTGAGACAACAAAAGAGTATAGGCCACAAAGTCATATCCTTATATCGAGAATAAGTTCGTGACTCTAACGTGATTCCCAGAAGGAAAAGTTAGACTTTAGAATAATAGAAATCCGTATGGGCTTATGAACAAGATAAACTAAACATGAATTAGGGACTGAGTGATTTGATAATAGTCGGCATCATGAGAATTTCAGAGATTGCGTTCCGTTGATAGTAGAATGGACGACAGAAGAATAACCTTTAAAGTCCATTCAGGAAGACGCTTTCCTAAAGCAAGAAAATAGGATTTTCGCAAGGCGGGTAAGGGTCATCGATGATGTGAAAAGACGCCAAAAATGAAGAGGTAAAACATTTATACGTAGATCATCGTAGCGCTAAATCTTAGTACTCCCCTAAAGGGGGGAGTATGGAGTGATATGGCATTAAGTCAGAATTAAGTGGTCCTAGTAACTATGGAATGGTAAAGGAAGATGTTAGATCATATTTTAATGATGCAATTAATATGCATGTGCAGGAGTTCAAAGAAGTAAAAAGGAACTATTGGAACGGCTATGTCGAACAAGGAAGGAAATCATTCAGAAGGGAAGCTGCCTGAAATACTTACGATGTACAAGGAAAGAAACAGTACTACATCAGCAAATCAGGATTAGCTCCATGATTTTGGGAAATCAAATCTGCCATAATGGAATAAAGATTCAACGCAATCTGTGATTGACGAGTCAAATCAAATCACTGAAGAACTATTAAAGCTAGAAGATCCGGACAACGGTCAAGATTGGAAGGTCCAACAATCAAGGAAAAATCCTGTCAAACCCGTTATTTGCCGAAGGAAAAGGTCTGAAGAGAAGCAACGGATAGTTCTTTATTCTTGGAAAGAATCAACTTTTTCAAAGGATCAAAACCCTTGGGTTGACAAGCCTTCACCATTGATCCTTGTATAAATTCACAGTGTAACTCCATCCTTAGTATACTTTGATCAAACCAATATAACTCTCTTCATTCTACTGCAAACAAGCATAGTAGCCTATATACATCTGCTGTGTAACAAGTCAGGGATAGAAAGAGGGCATACAACTGGTGAGGCATTGTATCAAACGAGTGCTAGAGAAACTGAGCGACATACATCAAATCTGTACTCGAAAGAAAACTTATTCACTTGAAGAGAAATCCCTTGCAACCCAAGGGGACTGGATTAGGATTCACATTGAATCCGAACCAGTATAAAAATTCCTGGTGTCTTTAAATTTTTGCATTTACTTTCTGCTTATTACCTCGAATTACTATATCTGCAAGATTGCCATATTTAGTCGACTACTTAAGTTTTAAGTCAACTTGTTAACGATTAACTTTAATTATCTACAATTCACCCCCCCTCTTATACTTTCAATTGGTATCAGAGCAAGGCTCACACTTTTGTTTTCTGCTTAACAGCTTGTGAGAAAAAGATCATGGCAAATCAGGTTTAGGAGCTCTCTTTCAGGAAGGAACTTCACAAGTAAGGCCACCTTACTTCAATGCACAACATTTTTTCCACTGGAAAATTCAAATGGAAATCTTTACCAAGGCATACGACGTCAAGGTGTGGAGAGTTATCAAGAAGGGAAACTATCCACTGCCTGCCAGCACTCCACCACTCGCTGATCCTGATGACATAGACTCATACACAAAAGAACAAATGGAAGCTATCCAAATAAATCACAAGGCAAGAAATCTGCTTCACAATGCGATAAGTGGTGAAGAATATGAGAAAATATCTAGCTGTGATACAGCCAAAGAGATGTGGGACAAACTTGAGGTTACCTACGAAGGTACCAGCAAAGTAAAGGAAACTCACATCAATATGCTAGTTCACGACTATGAACTGTTCTCAATGAAGGAAGGAGAATCCATCGAAGAAATGTTTGCCAGGTTCAGTAAGATAATCAGCGACTTAAAAGCTTTTGGCAAACCTTACACCAATGGCGATCAAGTTAGGAAAATTCTCAGAAGTCTACCAACCACTTGGCAGACCAAAGTGGTCACCTTGGAATCTCAAGATATTAACAAGTTATCATATGATGAACTTCGAGGAGAGCTCATTGCTTTTGAAAGAACACACCTGAAAAAGACAAATCAAGAGGAGAAAAAGAAAAGTGTTGCATTCAAAACTACTACTGAAGCGGCTGAAAATGAAATTGATGATCCTGAAGCCTTACAAGAAGAAATTGCTATGATGTCTAGAAACATGGATGGACTGATGAGAAGATATAGAAATACAAAGAAAGGGAGATTTCCACCAAGAAGATCTAGACAATACAACGAACAAGATAAGAATGATGGAAAATGCTACAAATGTGGAAAATTTAGACACATCCAAGCGGAGTGTCCAGAACTGAAAAGGAAGATCTCTAGAGGATTAAACAAAAACAAATCATTTGGAAGCTGGAGCGATGAGGATGACTCAGACCGTGAAGATATAGCAAATCTCTGCTTCATGACAATCCTAGAAAATGAGATCAACAATACTTCAGGATGCTGGACAGATGAAGATGATTCAGACGATAAAAACTGTTTTATGGCAAGAGGAGAAACTAGCGAGGTAAGATCTTATGACTGTGATAGATGTAATGAATTGCAGGACATTCTTGATTCCACCTTAAAAGAGTCTCAAAAAATGATGAATGAGCTTAAAAGACTCACTATGGAAATCAAAGACTGGAAACTCAAACATGAAGTATGTGAAATTGAAAAGGACGTACTTCAAGAAGAGTTTGAGGAATTGCAAATGCAGCTTAACAGCTTGCGCAAATCCACAAGTCACAGTTCTGTTAGGTCAAACCAGACGACTTACAAGTCAACTGGAAAGGAACCAATCAGAACTAAATCGACCAATCGGTCGGACCAGTCGACTTACAAGTCAAGTGGAACAGAATCATCTAATCTCATGATAGCTAGTTCCAATATTTATGAAAGACCTGAAAACAGGTCTGCGGCTAAATGTCACTACTGTAACAAAAGTGGGCATAAATAATCTGGTTGTCAATTTCGTAAACATCATATGTCTTGATGGGTTTGGAAACCTAAAAACTCTAAACCCAGTAACACTAACTCACCAAGACCCAAGAAAGCTTGGGTACCTAAAAGAAAGTAATTATTATGTATTGTAGGAACACCACAGAATAAGTTGCAAAGGAAAATGGTACCTAGATAGTGCGTGTTCCAGTCACATGACAGTAGACTAAAATCTTTTTAAGGAGGTTACAAAGATTGATGGAGGAAGCGTCAAATTTGGAGATGATTCAAGAGGCAAAATAGTTGGAACTGGAACTATTCCTTTCAACAACAACTGTGACATTACTGAGGTATATCTTGTTGATGGACAAAACTACAACCTCCTCAATATAAGTCAACTCTGTGACTCAGGATATGAGGTAAAGTTTAAGAGAACAGGCTGTGCCATAGAAGACGAATCAGGTAAAATAATTCTTCTTGGAAAAAGGTACGGAAATGTTTACATACTTGATGGATTTGAAAATATAGATGGTCACATTTGCCTAACTTCTATATCTGATGATCCCTGGTTGTGGCACAGAAGTCTAGGACATGCCAACATGCATTCGATTGAAAAATTATCCAAGCATGATTTAGTTATTGGCTTACCTAAACTGAATTTCTCTAGAACTCATATTTGTGATGCATGTCAGATGGGTAAGCAAACTAGAAATTCTTTCAAAAACAAAGACATAGTGTCTACTTCAAAACCGTTGCAATTACAACATATGGACTTATTTGGACCTACTAGAACAGCTAGCATAGGAGGCAAGAAATATGTTTTTGTTATTGTTGATGACTTTTTATGTTTTACTTGGGTAATTTTCTTATCTCATAAAGATGAAGCCTTAAGAAATTTTGAAGTTTTCTGCAAGAGGATTGAAAGAGAAAAAGGCTATCTGATCTCAAAAATCCAAAGCGATCATGGAGGCGAGTTTGAAAGTAAAGCATTTGAAGATTTCTACAACGATCAAGGTTACACTCACAATTTCTCCGCACCCCGCTCACCACAGCAAAATAGATTTGTGGAAAGAAAGAACAGAACACTTCAAGACATGGCAAGAACCATGTTATTAGAACATTCACTCCCAAATCATTTCTGGGCTGAAGGTGTGAGTACTGCGTGTCACATTCTCAACCGTTGTCTCATAAGGCCTATTCTGAAAAAGACTCCCTATGAACTCTGGAAAGGTAAACGTCCAAATATCAGTTACTTTCAACCATTTGGAAGCAAGTGTTTCATTCATAATAATGGTAAAGATAATCTTGGAAAATTTGATCCAAGAAGTAATGAAGGTATCTTTCTTGGTTATTCATTAAATAGCAGATCTTTCAGAGTCTTTAATAAACGTACTTTATGCATAGAAGAATATGTTCATGTTATATTCGATGAAAATAATCCCTTGCTCGAGAAAGGCATTAATACAGGTGACGAAGATCAAACTCAAGAAGTTCAGGACAAAGGAAAATCACAGGAGTCAACTAATCCTGCAGAAGTGGTTGAGTCGACTGAACAAATTAGCAATAACACTCCAGAACAGTGCACGGAGTCAAATACAAGCACTGTTCGACTAAATGAATGGAAAAATGAAACTTAATATCCACAAAAATATATCATAGGAGATCCAAACGAAGGAATGAAAACCAGGGCTGCCATTAAAAAGAAAGAAAACATCGCTTTGATCTCTCAAATAGATCCAAAAAAGGTATAGGAAGCCTTGAAGGATTCAAGTTGGGTGAAAGCCATGTAAGAAGAACTAGATCAATTCAGCAAGAATCAAGTGTAGAAGCTGATACCCCGACCAGAAAATGTATCCGTCATTGGAACAAAATGGGTGTTCAGGAACAAACTGAACGAAGAAGGACAAGTCATAAGGAACAAAGCCAGATTAGTTGCTCAAGGCTACTCACAACAAGAAGGAGTCGACTACGATGAAACCTTTGCCCCAGTAGCTCGATTAGAGTCTATACGAATCCTGTTAGCTTATGCATCATTTAAGGGATTCAGACTGTTTCAAATGGATGTCAAAAGCGCTTTTCTGAATGGATTCATCGAAGAGGAAGTTTTTGTGAAACAACCCCCAGGCTTTGAAGACTCAAAATTCCCTTATCATGTGTACAAGCTTACTAAGGCCCTATACGGACTGAAACATGCTCCACATGCTTGGTATGACAGGTTAAGTACCTTCCTTGTTGATCATGGGTTCACCAGAGGTAAAATTGATACTACTCTATTCATTAGACGATTAACAGAAGGTAATCTTATCATTCAAATTTATGTTGATGATATTATCTTTAGTAGTGCTAACTCTCTTATGTGCAAGGAATTTGCAAACCTCATGCAAAGCGAATTCGAAATGAGCATGATGGGTGAACTCACATTTTTCCTTGGGCTTCAAATTCATCAATCTGAAGAAGGAACCTTCATCTGTCAAACTAAATATACAAAGGAGCTGATTCAAAAATTTGGCATGAGCAATGCAAAATCAATTGGCACTCCTATGAGTCCGGCTACAAATTTGGATAAGGACGAACAGGGTACTCTAGTTGATGAAACAAAATACAGAGGAATGATTGGATCACTACTGTATCTGACCGCAAGTCGACCAGATATTATGTTCAGCATTTGTAAATGTGCCAGGTTTCAGTCGGCTCCCAAGGAGTCACATCTAACTGTTGTAAAAAGAATTATTCGATATCTTATTGGCACAGTATTATATGGATTATGGTATCCTCGCTCTAACTTGTTTAAATTAGAAGGTTTCTCAAATGCAGATTTAGCAGGTGATAAAGAAGACCGGAAAAGCACGAGTGGCACTTGTCAATTACTAGGAAAGGCTTTAATATCCTGGAACAGTAAAAAGCAAGCATCAGTCGCCTTGTCCACTACTGAAGCTGAGTACATTGCCATTGGTCAATGTTGTGCACAACTCCTGTGGATGTCACATCAATTGGGTGACTATGAACTTTCCTTCAAACCTATACAAATCCTTTGTGATAATTCTAGTGCAATTTGTCTATCTAAAAATCCTGTGCATCATTCTAGAGCAAAGCATATAGACATTAAACATCATTTTATTAGAGATCATGTTTTTAAAGGTGACATAAAATTAGCTTTTGTTGGCACTTCTACCCAATTAGCTGATATTTTTACTAAACCATTGTTGGAAGAAAGATTTTGTTCTTTGAGAAAATTACTTGGCATCATTTGTTTTTTCAAAAACTTTTAGGACCAAAGTGTTATTTTTCAAAAACTTGTCATAATTACTCATTTTCAGTGTATTAATTACGCAGTCGGGTTTTCCCTCTCTTTTTATTCTGTTTCCCATCAGTCTGCAGTCGAAGTTGGAAAGCCAATCATCACGTCGCTTCGACTGACACTCTTTCCTTTTCTGTACTCAACCGTCAAATCTCTTATCTTTAAGTTAAGCCTTTTTCGGTCCCTTTCATCTCCACCTTCTTTCTTCAATCTGTACCAACCCTCCCCTTTTCCATGGCAAAATCTTCCAAAAACCCCTCTGCTTCCACCAAAAGAAGTACCCGCTCAAAGGCAAAACCCTCTTCCGCGCCTCCTGAGCAAGTAGATTTAGGGTCTGATCGTTCTGAGGGTTGTGCCTCTTCTCAAGGAGCGTACTCTGAACACTCTCAACTGCTAGGAGAAAAAGCCTCTGGTAAGCGTCCCATGGAGGATCCTCCTGCCTCTTCCACTCCAAAGAAATCGAAGTTTGATTTCTCTGCCTCACTCGATTCCGACCTAAACTTCTGGGACACCCCAAATAGGGATTTCTTTATCTCTCTCAAGGACAAGCCCATCGCCCATGGAAGAGTTGTGGATCTTGATGATATGGAGTCCTCAACTGCAAGGTAAAGGATCTTTTCGTGTATCAATGGTGGGAAAAATTTCTCTCTATTTCTCCGCCTAAAGTGTATGAACCCCTTGTCCGTATGTTTTATGCTAATCTTCGTTCTAGTAAACCTGATAGGCTTGAAACTCTTGTTCTTGGTAAACGCATTGTTCTTGATTGTGGTCTGTTCGATTCTCTTTTCTTTTGTCGCTGCTCCGGTTTCCCTACCCTCTTTAAGAATGTATGGCCTGAGAATTTTGGAATCACCTTTGACCAAGCTAAACAGTGTATTGCTGAAAATCCCTCTGAAACTCTTCCCAATCAATTAGGGCCTAGTGATATGAGCTTTGAAACTAGGGTTCTTGCCCACATTGTTGCAACCACTCTTCTCCCCAGAACTAGTTCCTTCTCAACCCTCTCTCAAAGGGACACCTTCTTTGTCTACTTTCTCATCTCCAAACTCAAAATCAAGCTGTCCTCCTGGGTCATAAATTTTATGATTGAGAGTGCTGAAGATCCAACCAGTCTTCCTTTCGGTATGGCCATCACCCACATTCTGGAAGCTCATCAAATTCCGCTTTTAGACTACCCCTTTATTCCTGTCTTCAAGTTCTACAACTCTAGAGCCTTCTCGAGTATGGGGTATGTAAATGTCAAGGGTGCCTGGGTTAAGAAGGGGGAAAGTGATGCAAAGCAAACTCCTGTGGAAACCAAGCCTTTATCTGTTGTTCTGCCCTCTCCCATTCCTGCCAACCTAAGTGAAAATCTCAGCTCCATTGACTCCCAACTCTTAGACATCAAGTCTCTTCTGTCCTCCACTCAGTCGACTGTGGATGCTATTCATGCTATTTCAAAGGAAACAGGGTCAGATGTGTCTAAAATCAGGGTAGCTGTGCAAAGGGTACGGGAGAATGCGGTTAAAGCCTTCAAGGAGGTGCACGACAGGCTGGATGGAATGAGTATTGCTGCCAACACCAGCTTTGATCAGTTGAAGGAGGCGATTTGCAACACTCTTACTTACTTTCTGCGTCGCTGAGATGGATGTGTTTTTCAGACAATATTTTTTGCTTAAACCTTGTTTTGGTTGTGGTTGGGCTGTGCCCGTGGATGTTTTTCTTTCTTCTTTTGCTTATGTGGATAATATTTTTGCAAAAACTTGCTGATCCCTCTTTGCTGATGTCAAAAAGGGGGAGAATATATATATTCTGGATTATTAACGGTTTATGTGCAGGTTCACGTCGACTATGCATACATAGGGTCCACATATGTATTCTTTATTTGTTATACAGGTTAAGTCGACTATGCTACATGCATAGACAGTACTTCTTATTCTTTGAACAGGTTAAGTCAACTATGCTGCCCATGCATACATAAGACTATATAGGTACAAGTCGACTGCACACATTGAGGGGGAGATCAAGTTCAGTTGACTACACACATTGAGGGGGAGCCAAGTCGGCTAGTACTAAACAGGGAAGTCAACTGTTGGTTACATCCTTACATTTATGTATATTATTTTGCCATCATCAAAAAGGGGGAGATTGTTAGATCATATTTTAATGATGCAATTAATATGCATGTGCAGGAGTTCAAAGAAGTAAAAAGGAACTATTGGAACGGCTATGTCGAACAAGGAAGGAAATCATTCAGAAGGGAAGCTGCCTGAAATACTTACGATGTACAAGGAAAGAAACAGTACTACATCAGCAAATCAGGATTAGCTCCATGATTTTGGGAAATCAAATCTGCCATAATGGAATAAAGATTCAAGGCAATCTGTGATTGACGAGTCAGATCAAATCACTGAAGAGCTATTAAAGCTAGAAGATCCGGACGACGGTCAAGATTGGAAGGTCCAACAATCAAGGAAGAATCCTGTCAAACTCGTTATCTGCCAAAGGAAAAGGTCTGAAGAGAAGCAACGGATAGTTCTTTATTCTTGGAAAGAATCAACTCTTTCCAAGGATCAAAACCCTTGGGTTGACAAGCCTTCACCATTGATCCTTGTATAAATTCACAGTGTAACTCCATCCTTAGCATACTTTGATTAAACCAAAATAACTCTCTTCATTCTACTGCAAACAAGCATAGTAGCCTATATAGATCTGCTGTATAACAAGCCAGGGATAGAAAGAGGGCATACAACTGGTGAGGCATTGTATCAAACGAGTGCTAGAGAAACTGAGCGACATACATCAAATCTGTACTCGAAAGAAAACTTATTCACTTGAAGAGAAATCCCTTGCAACCCAAGGGGACTGGATTAGGATTCACATTGAATCCGAACCAGTATAAAAATTCCTGGTGTCTTTAAATTTTTGCATTTACTTTCTGCTTATTACCTCGAATTACTATATCTACAAGATTGCCATATTTAGTCGACTAATTAAGTTTTAAGTCAACTTGTTAACGATTAACTTTAATTATCTACAATTCACCCCCCTCTTGTACTTTCAAGTGGGTCACTCAGGGAGACCCGTTCAGGGGAGAGGGCCATCAGGGCCATCCCAGTCATATGCTCAGTCTTCAGCGAGCGCACCTTAATCTGTGCACAGTCATCCGCAGAGCAGTCACTTGAGACCAGGTTCAGGCAGTAGGAGACCCTATCAGTCCGGTCGTTCAGGAGGGAGATCACGGCAGCAGGGGAGGGCTCCATGCCCTACGTGTGGGAGGTTCCATTCCGAGACTTGTTATTTGGATATCCTGGTGTGTTAGAGATGCGGGGTGAGAGGTCATATCCAGCGGGACTGTCGTGCGACTAGTCAGGGCATGGGTAGGGGATTTGCTCAGTCATACGGTTATTCAGCCGCCACATCATCCGTGCGTCCTCCAGCCCCAGCAGGGCGTGGTGCAGTTAGGGGTGGGGCTCATGGTAGAGGTGGACCCAGCCGGTTTTATGCTTTGAGTGGACGTCAGAGTGCAGAGGCTNTGGATTAGGATTCACATTGAATCCGAACCAGTATAAAAATTCCTGGTGTCTTTAAATTTTTGCATTTACTTTCTGCTTATTACCTCGAATTACTATATCTACAAGATTGCCATATTTAGTCGACTACTTAAGTTTTAAGTCAACTTTTTAACGATTAACGTTAATTATCTACAATTCACCCCCCCCCCTCTTGTACTTTCAATTGGTATCACCCACAATACTAAATCATCCATGAACACTTCCAAGAAGTCCTCCACCATGTCCGTAAAGATAGCCATCATACACCGCTCGAATGTAGCTGTTGCATTACACAAACCGAATGGCATCCGTGAAAATGCAAAGGTTCCATACGGGCATGTGAAGGTGGTTTTCTCTTGATACTCCGGTGCAATCAAAATTTGGTTGTAACCCGAGTACCCATCCAAAAAGCAGTAGTAGGCACGCCCAGCAAGTCTATCCAACATTTGGTCCAGAAAAGGTAATGGAAAATGATCTTTGCGGGTCACCTTATTCAGCTTCCGGTAGTCCATGCATACCCTCCATCCGGTGACAGTCCTAGTGGGGATCAATTCATTTTGCTCATTCGTGACCACAATCATACCACCCTTCTTTGGCACACATTGTACCGGTGAAGTCCAAGAACTATCCGAGATCGGGTACACAACCCTTGCATCTAGCCATTTGATCACTTCCTTCTTGACAACCTCTTGTATAGCCTCGTTCAACCTCCTTTGATGTTCCACGGAGGGTTTGTCACCATCCTCAAGTATAATCTTGTGCATGCAAAAGGCGTGGCTTATTCCTCGAATATCAGCTAGAGTCCATCCAATTACCTTCTTCCTTATTTGAAGCACCTCAAGGGTGGCATGTTAGTTAAGCAAGAAGAAAGAATAACAGGTAAAGTTGAACTAGGACCCAAGAATTCATACCTGAGGTGTGAAGGTAAAGGCTTCAACTCCAATATGGGAGGTTCCTCGATTGAGGGCTTTGTTGGTGGAGTCTTTCTGTTCTCAAGATCTAAGGAGAGTTTAAGGGGCTCATAGGAGTAAGACCCCATTCCCTGCAAAGCATTGACATACTCCACCAAGTTTCCATCCTCAGTCACATCATGGTTTAACAATACAGCTTCCAAAGGATCCTCCATATTGATCATGGCACTTGTGTCATCAACTATTACCTCCGTCACCCGATCCACAAAAGAAGAAACCCTAGTACTATTCGGCTTCCTCATTGATTTGCACACGTTAAAGACAACTTTTTCGTCACCCACCTAGAAAGTGAGCTCCCCTGCTTCCACATCAACCAATGCCTTCCCCGTTGCTAAGAAAGGCCTTCCAAATATTATAGGCACCTCATAGTCGACTTCGTAGTCGAGAATCACAAAATCTGCAGGCAAAATAAACTTGTCAACACGGACAAGAACATCATCAATAATACCAAGCGGCCTCTTCATTGAGCTTGAGGTACAAGAGGGACCTCATCTTCAGCATTATCATCTACCTCCTCCCCCGGAAAATTTCCAATATCATTATTGTTTGTCATGTTGTACCTGAACCAATTAACTCACACAAGTTAGTAAAATAGAAGGAAAGAAAAACAAGACACACAACTATTCAGATAGATAGCCAAAACCGTTTAGCTCCCCGACAACGGCGCCAAAAAGTGATCGGCTCCAACCCTATACCACTATAAGATGGCAAGAGTGGTCGATGAAGCTTTTACCCGAAAGTTTGGAATCGATATCCACAAGGAGCTAATGTTGGTTGGGAGTTGGGTTTCTATCCAATCTAGCTATACGTGTTGCTTTTAATTGCACTTCTAAACATATTTGGATTTGTTCTATTCTACTATTGATGCTACTAATTGCTGGAAATAACCTAAGTACAATATTTTTGGGGTTTTTCTCAATTGATAAAAAGTACTAAGGAAGTGACTTACACCTAGGCGAGTATCTAATGGGGTCTAACGGTTATGACAAGATTGTTATAATTGGGATCATGATATAACCTTTGCACATAATTACTCACTCTATACCTCTCGGTAGTTTGAGTGACTTTTCCCTAATTGACTTTCTCAACCCCAATTGGGTGTTCAAACAATGCAAGTAAAATTGGCTCAAGTCGGGTATTACTATCTCTAGGTTTAACCCTTTAATTGGGGCTATCCATCTCTTGAATGCACCGCAATTCCTTGTTAGCTTGAATTTCCTAGACTTAGTCTCTCTTTCTCAAGAAGATTCTAAGTCATATAGGCACGAATCAGTGTTTGCAACCACCAATTCAACAATTAAAGCATGATTCTAGCTAAATAGCATTAACCCATAAACAACTAAGCCCTAAAATTGAAGACCCGTTAATCACTCACACTAGGGTTGGGTCACAACCCTAGATAATGGGTTTAGTTACTCATAATCAAGGTAGAAATCAAAGATTGAGATGAAATATAAGCCATAAAAGTTGATTACAAGAATAAAATCTAAGATTAATAGTTAAAGCTACTCTAAAATTACTCAAAATAGCTAAGTACGGCGGTTCACGAGCTCCTGAATACAAAAGATGACCTAAAAATATGAAAAAGAACTATTTATACACAGCTGAAATTTCTGGACAAAAATACCCCTACGGAGGTTCCGCTGTCAGCACAATACTGAGCGCCTCAGCGCTTGAACTTTTGCGACCGCGCAAAAGCAAGTGCGGACTGCGTTTCTTCCATTTTGGACGGGGGATGGGCTTGATTTCGCTGGAAGCGTAAAAGAGACCACCTAAGCGTTGTCTTCAACCGCGACTGCGTAAAATGTTCGCGGACCGCGTTCTTCCTTTGAGCTCAGATTTCCAGGTCTCTGATTCCTTATTTCGCCCTCAGCGGAATTTGCACCGCGGCCGCGCTATTTCACCCCGGTCAGCGGTATCTGTTGTACCCCAAAATGCCTCTCTGAATCTCGATTCCGCTGTCAGCGTAATTGTGGCCGCCCCAACGGTGGACCTTCCGCGGCCGCTCTTTTCCTTTGCTGTCAACGTTTTTATTTCAGCTTTGAACTTGTACATGTTTCAACTTCTTTATGAGATGGTTATGACTTTCTTGCTTCATTTTGACCAAACCCTGCAAACAAGCACAATAAGTTAGTTTTCGGGAATACTTTTACATATTTTTTATCCAAAACCTAAGCAAAAGGAGCATAAGATAGGCTAGAATCCCTAGTTATCAGCGCCCGCAGACCCTGGAGTTTCTTCTTAGTCTTGTTATTTTACTGTTTCTTTTCCTTCAGAACGGTGTATTATCTTTCAGACTCTGCTTGTAGTATCTCGTAGTTGCTCGTGAGTTGTGTCTCCAGATCCTAAATGTTTCAGATATTTTGGGTTTTATAATATTCCGCAAACTCTGTTTAGCTTCTGTTTAGCTTAATTAATTCTGGTCTTAAAAATTGGCTGAAGTTGATTTTGTGAATCCTCTAACGTTTCTAGTAATAATCGACCATCCGGCAAGTTGCGATTTTGGAGGTGAAAATGAAATGAAAATTGTCTAGAAAAGACGTCAAAGTGTGACATATGAAGCCATCGCCCTATTTGTCTGGTCCCTCTTTTAAATCGTCAAGACTGTAAATATTGTCAGTCCAATATGAACGTGCCAAAGGAGGAGTCCGGAACCAAAATGTGGTTCTTTTGGACTCAAACTACACAAATAGGTGTAAAAAAAAAAGTTACCATAATATATATAACGCCAGAAAACCTGGCGCTATACATTAACGGTNATATAACGCCAGAAAACCTGGCGCTATACATTAACGGTAACTGCACCGTTAATGTATAGCGCCAGAAAATCTGGCGTTATATAAAAAAAATCTGACACAGCTGATATAGTGCCACAAAAAGTGGCGCTATATGTTCTTCTAGAGCTACGTGCTCTTTCTTTTTCTTTTTGGTAATTATTAGACATATGAAATAACTATGAAATATGTTGTTGTCAATTTATTTGCACTTTGAATATATTGTACTACCACAAAATGCCATAAGATTAAAATTTGTGCTAGCAAGTAGCAGTTCATGATTATTATCATATATACCAATAATAAAACTAAAATTGCCGCCATTTATTAAAACTAACAAGAAATATTACGGACGTCATGGAAAAAAGTGTTGTTGTCAACTCCTAAAAAAAAGAAGCTAACACTCTATTTGGATCACTGTTCCCCATCGTTTTATAATGTATCGTATTGTACTGTATTGTATTGTATCGTATCGTTTTATGAATACAATGTTTGGATAGATTGTATTGTTTGTTGTTGTTAAATAACATTTTGCTGTTTGGTTTGACTGTATCGTACTGTACTTTAACTGATAAGTTTACTATAATACCCTCAATTATTTTAAATATTTAATTTATCAAAAATTACACATAAAAATTATTTAAGAAAACCACTTTCTACTAACTAATCACTAATTCTGTCTTATATATAAATTAAGCAATTAAATTCATGCAAATTCAAACGAAATTAGTTGAACAAGTTAATAATATTAAAAATAATAATAAGTACACTATATTTATAATTAGATCATAATAATAAAAAATTTTAAAAAAAATATATAAGTAGACTCCATTCAGACAAAAGTAAAACAAAACATTTACCTGAAGAGTATGGAGAAGCGACAGAAGAACAAAATGAGTTTTTCACGTATGTAGGTTATTATATACTAGGTTATATTTGGGATGTCGTTTTGAGAATTTATATCGGTTATTAGACTTCATGTAGAATTCTATTACAAAATTATGTGAGAAAAGACTTTGCTATTATTTAAAATAAAAAAGGTAAAGGGTAAATAGAATTATAAAATAATAAGTAGGGCATAATTAGAAAGAAAAATAGGAAACATCCCACCACGACTCTAATTTTTCTTTCAAAAAATCAATAATTAGTGATGAACTTTTTATGGTACCTAATAATTTTATAGGTTAAATAGAGATGATACAATGATTATCGATAATTTGTTTATGCTATTACTGACAAAACTAAGGTTGCAAAAAATATAAAACGTTTAGTGCAAAAAATATAAAACGTTTAGTGACAAATTTTAATCTTGTGGTATTTTGTGGTAGTACAATATATTCAAAGTGCAAATAAATTGACAACAACATATTTCATAGTTATTTCATATGTCTAATAATTACCAAAAAAGGAAAAAGAAAGAGCACGTAGCTCTAGAAGAACATATAGCGCCACTTTTTATGGCACTATATCAGTTGTGTCAGATTTTTTTTGTATAACGCCAGAAAATCTGGCGCTATATATTAACGGAGCAGTTACCGTTAATGTATAGCGCCAGGTTTTCTGGCGTTATATATAGTATAATAACTTTTTTTTTTTTACACCTATTTGTGTAGTTTGAGTCCAAAAGAACCCCATTTTGATTCCGGACTCGCCAAAGGAGCCATAGTCAGAATTCTTAGAAATTGACAAGTTTGAATATAGTACCAGTATGAGGAAATGTTAAATTGCAAAAGCAACAAAGTAGATCTAAAATAACAATGATGGTAGGAACTAAGTTGACATGATCATGAGATGGCTTAACCCTAAGGCAAGAACGTGCATAGATTCATCAAAGTTTGTGGAAATCAAAAAAGATCGTGCTAGTACGAGATTTTTTATTTCCTAATTGTCTGACTTGAATAAAAAAGAACTTAATTCCATTTCAATTTTGCAAGTCCACCCACATGGATAGTCTGTGTGTGTATTTTGAGTGAAAAAGGAAGAAACAGATGAGATGCAAGTTTGCATTGGATCTTTCGCCAAAGGAGAACTACTATTATGAAAGAAGCAACTTGCACCTTCTAACACACACACATCTAAAACATTGAAAAAGTTTTAATTTAAAACCAAGTAGATTAAACAAAGTTTAAGTTTAATTTCTATACAGAAATGGAAAAGATATATTTATATTATTATCACGTCATTTAAAGATAATTATATGTAAGTTTTTAAATAAAAGTAGGATTAATAATTTAAATAATTAATAAGAGAAGTTACATGTTACAACATATTAAAATGCTAAAAAAATGTATTAACTGTCGATATATAAGTTAAGTCTAATAAAAGAACAAAATATTGTTAAAAATAATGACTAATACTTTAGCACAAGTTGAACTACACAAATTAAATAGTACAAAAAATCATGACAAAATCAGTATATATAGAGTAGTTTTATTGTGTGTCTCACACAACTGATATTAGTTGTGTGAGGCTCCTTTTTGTCTCACAAATTTGTGGACCCCAATCTTACACTTCTGGATCCACAAAAATCTGGGTCCACAAAACTGTGAGACAAAAAAGGCGCCTCATACAACTAGTGTCAGTTGTATGAGACACAAAATAAAATTTTCCGTTTATATACACATTAAATCCTATCACTATATATAACTCTTTCTTTTTCTCCCAGTTTTCCTTGTATGTCTTAAATTCTTTTTTCTCTTAGTAATCGCGCCGGCATATCTTTCTAGGGTGGTGGTTCTTGTTGTTGTCTGTTTGTTTAATTTCTCTTCTCTTTTCTTTCTCCAGACGTTATATATATATATATATATATATATATATATATATATATATATATATATATATTTAGTCCCCTAATTGTCTACCTCATTTCACTTTCATGCTCTCAAAATTTAACTCATGTCCAGTCATGGTTGAATCAAGAGGCACTGTTGATTTTCGAAATGGGTGCCAAAATACTGCAGCCTTAGAAGACACAAGAGTACAAGAAGAATTACACGATCAACAAGAAGAGTACAAGAGAGTAATAGTAGTACAGAAAGAAGAGGAAATATTTGAAGAGTTTTTGCTTTCTTCATTGGCTCATGTGAAATTGCCGAACGTAGAAGTAATAAATAATAGAGTTGAAGAGGAAGAAGATGGATTGAGAACTCCAACATCAAACGAACACAGTATTCCATTAATATTGATGTGTCCAGCAGCTCCGAGGAAGCCCAAGTCAGTTCCAGTACTATTTACAAAGAGAAAGAGAAAAATGTTTGTTGATGAAGTGCAGTCACTCTTTCCTCCAGCTTTACTCGCAGACCTTGGTAAAAAAATCAGGAAAACAAGTAGTAGTACCATTTTATGATTAATTGTTTCTAATTATGTAGATTTTCAATATGCATGTAATCCTGCTTAAGTGCTAATTTTAATCGAGAGAATAAAATTTGGGAGATCCACGAACTTTTTAAATTTGATTCCATATATATGCAATGTTTGACAACAATCTGTAGTGTTGTCGTCACTCAAGTGTATCTCATTTTTTTCATCTATTGGTTGTGCAGCCTCGTCATAAGTTTTTCACATGAATTTTTTATATATATTAGTTATCATTTTTATTTTATTAAATATTATAGGAATTTTTCGTAATTGCCTTATAAATAATTTAATTATGTAAGTTAATATTTTCTATACTATCACGGGACTGCATTCCCGTTTGGACATAAAGTTTCTTTTTTCCTTTTTTCCAAAAAAAAAATTTGTCTTTTTTGGAAATCAACGTTTGTTCATAAAATTTTCAATTTTCAATTAAAGATACAGTTTGGAAATTTTTAAAAATTTGAAAAACTCCAAAAAGTTGTTTTTCAAAATTTTCACTCAAATCACTCACAGAACTTCAAAAACAACCCAAACTGAAATTTATGTCCAAACACAACTCTAAATTTCAAATACCATTTTCACTTGAAAAAAATTTTCGCCATTTTTTGGAATTTACAGTTCTTATGTCCAAACGCCTACTTAAACTCTTTGACATTATTTCCATTAATATGAATGGCCAATCTAAGCAACCTAACCAGTAAACGAGATTATCATAGCTTCCTGGTAATTCAAACAAAAATGGAAGGAATAAAAAGGAGAAAGAAACATATGATTGGAATTGAGTTATCATGTCGGATGAAGATGGAGAAACACAGACAGCAATTGACTTCACCAAGACGCAAACATGCTGCTTAAACAATATAATTGACGGAGGAGTCCTGAAGAAAACCATTAAAGGGATAGTATATTCTTCGCCAGAAATATACAGTAAATAATGGCTTCCCCAACTCCAACTATGTGTTGCTTACATATTTAATTTGCTTGTTACTATTAAAATATTACTAATAGTCTTCTATATTTATATATAACTATTGCTGCTTTTGGTTGGCCTTACTTACCATGGACTCATCATGATTTTCTACCTTTTGTCGCATGGGGAAACTTTTTAGTACTAGAGGTCGGCCACCATTTATTGTATTACTCTGTAACTTATTTGACAGAGCTAAACAGATTATAATTACTCCTTCTCTCTCACGCTTTACGACTTTAAATTACAGCACTGTAGTTATATTTAATTTTTAAATCTTGTAATAAAAAAGTTAATTCAATTATGTCAAATAAATTTGATCAAACTACTATTTAATAAAACAAGTATAATTTTTGCTCAATTCGGATAAATTTGATATTAATTGATTTGGGTGGAGTATATATCCTAAATACTAATAATCCACAAGGTGCGCCGGCCGATCGTATTATTAAAAGTGAAATGGATCTTGTGATTAACCCTACTTACATACACACATGATTGATGGTCAACGCTAAAAGAGGGTATAAACAATAAGTAATATGTAACATCTAGACTAGCCGAATGAACACCCAAATGGCAAGTCTCCATTAAACTCGACAGGATTGTGCCCTAATTGTAGGTCACGTAAATTTTTGTTTATTTTTCAATCTCTTCGAGCAATATTAAGTCTGCTATAAATTATGCTAAGGTTGTTATATCTGCATCCCGTTATCATAGATGTTATTAAGGATGAGCATAAAACTTCTTAATTATTGTTTCAACATGGGTTACTATTACTTTCCTGACAAGATTTGCTCTTACCACTGATAAATATTATTATTATTATTATTATTATTATTATTATTATTAATTATTATTATTATTATTATTATTATTATTATTATTATTATTATTATTATTATAATAAAGCAAGTTTTCTGCTTCCACATTAAAAAATAAGGTCTTTACATAAATGGCCGGTCGAATTCTATTTATTTTTCCTACTAGGTATATATAGATTGTATACGGCTCTCTCTCTCTATATATATATAGATTATATATATAGATTTTATATATATATATATATATATATATATATATATATATATATCTATATATATATATATATATATATATATATATATATATATATANATAACTTTATATTAAGCATAATAACGTATAATAAAAGGACATAACCGGAATTCTAGATATTAGCCTTATAATCCTATTAGTTTTAAGACATAATACTACACGTTACGAATCCTATATGATTACCTTTAGGAATCCTATTAGTATAATTACTTTCGGGCTATCTAATTCATATAAAATTGAATAAGTAAATATTTTTAGTCAAGTAATCCTATTACCTTTAGGATACATAGATATATTAATATTAATTTAACCAAAGAATGTAATTTTTTTAATGAGTTCGAAGTCCTAAGGACTCTAAACAACTGAAACACTTTTACAGAAGAGATAAATTCAATATTTTAACAATACTTTTGTACACTAACACTTCTCATCGTTGTAGTCCAAATATAATTAAGATTATAGGTATATATGATTCAAAAAGAACGCCTATGTTCGAAAAGGGATTACCGATAGGAATACATATGGCCTAATGTGTAGGGTTTAAGAAATATGTCCTAAAAGTAATATGATTACATGGCTAACGTATAGTATTCCGGTTATATTCTTTCATTATGAGTTATTATGTCTAATATTATAAGTATATTTTTGTCAACCAACATTGTAATTTGAAAACGTATTATAATGTCCTATTACTAATTTAATTTGAGAATGTATTACATTGTCCGAATCCATTTAGGAAAAAGAGAGCCTATATTATTATTATAAAAGCATAAATACAATATTAATATGCCAAAATAGTCCTAAAATATTAAACGGAAGAACTCATAGGGAAAGGACATAACTGCAATAGCCTATTTTTTGGACTACAATACCTTCTATGCTCATTTTTAATATTTAAGATTTTAAAATTAATAAAATTATCTATTAAATTCTTATTAAAAATATGTAGGAAGGTTTAATAAAATTAATTTCATATCCTCCGTATTGGCAATACGTTACCACTCCATAATGTCCAATACCAAGAAAAAATAAAAGTAATATTAAATGGACTGCATAAAGAGTTGAAATTGAGAAAGAAAATACCCCCACGATAATATATTTTTATATTGAACTATTTTCCCACTCGAGTAATATTTTTTTAATCAATTTTTCATGTAATATTAAAAATATCCAATTATTAAACAATATATAAGAAAATATTTAAGAATATAAATATGTGAGAAAGAGAAAAAAAATAGTTTGTGAGACCACTAATGATTCTACAGATATAAAGATCTAAAAGTGAAATGTCATATCATATTTTACTCTTTAAAAATAAAATTTATGGTGGATAAATTATAATTAAGATTAAATATTCAAAATAAGAGATGAACTAATATTAAGATCTGTATCAACATAGAATAAATTATTTTTATGTTAAAATCAAATACTTATATCTTTTAATTAATTATATAGTAAGAGAATCCAATTCAATTATTTTTCAAATTCATCATATGAGTAAAATTCTTATTCAAGTAAAAAAAATCTTAGGGTACATAAACTTATTATATAAAAAGTGCGTTAGAACATAAAGTAAAAATGTTAGTATATTATATTATTAAGAATCAAAATGCTATACGAGTGTTTGAGGAAGCACAATCAAAGTTAAATCCTAAACAAGAACAAGCTTTCAAGACTATATTATGAAGAGTCGACTCTACTATAACGAGATTATTCTTTGTAGATGCCTCCGGCGCAATCGAAATAATATTTCTATGTCATGTGTTACTTGCAAATATCATATTAAGATGCATGACAATGTTAGTAATAATATCAAGTGGTGTACCAACAACGATTTTATTGTGAGGCCATCCACTTTAGATCTGATATATCTCTTCAAACAACTTAAATAACTATTACAAATATATCAAAGCAGAGCAATGGTGCTAAATTTATAAGGAAAGCGAAATTGATAATAAGGGATGAAGTACTTATGGCTAAGGGTCAAACGATCGAAATAATTTTGTGGAGTTATAGAGATATATTGGATATTAATGAACCATTTGGTGGAAATTAATGATTTGGGAGGTATTTCATGTCAAGTACTACCAGTAGTTCCAAAATCGACAAAAGCAGAGACTGTAAAAGCTAACTTGCCAAAGTTATACTTCTGACCTCAAATGAAAAAGATTCAACTGACAAGAAATATAAAGAAAGAACAGATCCATTATTCAATGTCTTCTTCCTTCGTGTCGGAAACGAAGAAGAGAATCCAATAAATGATGATTTGGTTCTCTATGAACATTTAGTTATCAATCCCAATGGTAATAGTAGTGCATTTAATAAGAGAAATATTTTTATCATTAGATTAAACGCAATTTGTTCAAATCGCATGATAGAATTAGAAAGATATCTTAGCTAGAAAAAATGACTATGTTGATCAACTAAATAAAAAGGTTGATTAAGAAATTTATAGTAAAAACAGAATATTTTCTGTTGACTCAGCAGAAAATAATACCAATAATTACTACCAAGAAAAATACTTAAATACTCTACTACCAAATGACCTTCTATCATACATGTTTGTTGTCAAGTTTATTATATCTTGCATAAGTTAGTGTCACCGTAATATATAATAGACAAAGTAAAAATTTGTGACGACCCGCAATTCCCACCTTCGGGACCGTGATGACGCCTAACATTTCACTTGCTAGGCCAGCCAACGTTAGAGGATTCACAAAATCAACTTCAGCCAATTTTTAATACCAGAATTAATTAAGCTAAACAGAAGCTAAACAGAGTTTGCAGAATATTATAAAACCCAAAATATCTGAAACGTTTAAGATCTGGAGCCACAACTCACGAGCTACTACGATTTACTATAAGTAGAGTCTGAAAGATAATACACCGTTCTGAAATAAAAGAAACAGTAAAATAACAAGACTAAGAAGAGACTCCAGGGTCTGCAGACGGCAGCAAATCTACCTTGGTCTCCTGAGAATCAAGTCTAGCAGCTAACCTCACGATCAGCTAGGGCCGATACCGAAATCTGAAAAGAAGTGTAGTGTAGTACAGTACAACCGAGCCTATGTACTTGTAAGTATCGAGTCTAACCTCGACGAAGTAGTGATGAGGCTACAAAAAAGACACATACATAATAACTCTGTGCAATTTAACGGTATATATACAAACCAACGGCAAGTAAGAGATAGATAGATAATATCGGGAGGGAGACATGCTGAGGGGGTTACAAGATAGAGAATCACATCAGCAATGAAACTTGATCAACTAATATACCTTGAACCAATAATAACAAGTAAACACAGTAGAGGAAAATGCACGGCATCACCCTTCGTGCTTTTACTCTCAACCTCACCAGATAATCAATAGGAACGGCACGGCATCACCCTTCGTGCATTAACTCTCTCATAACATGGCACGGCATCACCCTTTGTGCATTAACTCTCACAATATGGCACCGCATCACTCTTCGTGCATTAACACTCACAAAACATGGCACGGCATCACCCTTCGTGCATTAACACTCTCCCTCACCAAAACAAAGAACAATAACAACAGGGAGATAGAAATATCAAGAAGAAGTCTTACTTCAACAATTGGTTCCACAATACCAACCTCAACTTTGAGTCAATACTCAATCAATTCTAAAATCCGTAAATACGATAAGAACGATCAACATAACGATAAACTAGTTTAAGCACGGTTAGTACGATCACGGAAAGCTAAAATTTCATGAATAAGACTCACTCGCATGCTATAACTTGACAACATCGCATAGGTGCTCGTCACCTCACCTATACGTTGTATCTAACATTCAAACACATAGCAAATAAGCAATTAATACCTAATCGCTCAAGCCAAGGTTAACCACGATACTTACCTTGCTCCAACGGCCAAACTCAAAGCTCAACCACAACTTTTCCCTTCAAATAAGCCTCCGGACCAACAGAATCTAGCAATTTACCAATCAAACGATTCAATTTAAGCCTTAGGAACTACCCACGATTGCAAAGAATTCAATTTAGGCCATTTTTTAAAAAGTCAACAAAAGTCAACACCCGGTTCCGCTTGTTCCAAACCCGAAATTCGGATCAAAACCCGATTAGCCATTCACCCCCGAGCCCGGATATATAATTGGTTTTGGAATCCGACCTCAATTTGAGGTCTAAATCCCCAAATTTCGAAATCCCTAGTTTCAACCCAAAAATCCCCAATTCTACCATGAAAATATTATATTCTAGATTGAAATCTTGTAAAATAAAGTGAAAAATTGAAAGAAACTATAAAATCAGTTACCTATGATTTGGGGAAGAAAAGGTCTTTGGAAAATCGCCTATTGTGTTTTAGGTTTTGAAAATTTGAAGAATGGGAGAAAAATCCCATCTAAGTTTCTTTTCAGCAGCTGCAGATGTCGCATTTGCGACCTGGGCTTCGCAAATGCGAAGCCCGCAAATGCTAAGGAAGCATCGCATATGCGCACCCCTTCTCATTTCTGCATAGTTCGCAAACTGCGACGAAATGTTCGCAAATGCGAACACTGGATGACCGCAAATGTGACACAATTGTCGCAAATGCGAAGACTACCCTCCCCAGACCAACTTCGCAATTGCGAAACCTGTGTGGCCCAACTCCTCTTCGCATTTGCGATGAGAAGCTGGCAAATGCGAATCTCTTAGATATCGCAATTGGATGCCTAATCTCGCAAATGCGAGATCAGAGGCCTATAACAAGAGCAGTTACACCAACAAATTTTTCCAAGTTCAAATCACTCTGCAGCCTATCCGAAACACACCCGAGCCCTCGGGGCTCCAAACCAAACATGCACACAAGTATAAGAACATCATATGAACTTTCTCGCATGATCACATCGCCAAAATAACATCTAGAACTACGAATTTAGCACCAAATCAAATGGAATTCTCAAAAACACTTTAAAATTTCTATTTCCTCAACCGGACGTCCGAATCACGTCAAACCAACTCCGTTTCTCACCAAATTTCACAGACAAGTCATAAATAGGGCATTGGACTTATACCGGGTTCCGTAACCAAAATACGGACCCGATATCCAAAAAGTCAAACCTTGGTCAAACACTTCCATTTCATTAAGCCTTTAACTTTCAAAATTGAACAAGAAGAAAAATTATAAAATTGAACAAGAAGAAAAAATCAATAAGGTTTGTCATTTCCCAGATAAAATTTACACTAACGGGGCAAGACAGCTGTGACTAAACTCCCTTTCTGTGAGAAACCAACAACTATTATACCATCCCCTAATGGCACTCAAATAAAGGACATACACGTGGTGCCTCCAAGCTATGACCTTACTTACAGACTCTGTATGGGTCAGAATCTGACCTCACGGTAATTAACGGAGTTAATCTCCTCTTGAGCTAATCCATAATTAATAAGTGGTATGGCCACTTATTTATAAGAGGATTCGACTCTTGTCCGATTGAATCTACGAGGGCACGGCCCATTCATTCCCCCACGGGGACGGAACCTCAGCGTGGCCACGACCATTTATTGCCAGCTCACGAAGCTCACATCTACAAATACTAAGAGTGGAAGCCCTAGAAGGAGGGCTGCTTCTTCACTACTATAGATAGGAGAGAGAAGGGAAAAAAATACCCATCTTATGGGAAGAGAAAACACCATTGTAAGGCTCTGAACCTCTTCATGGAGAGGCAGACCAAACAAATATTATCAATAAAGGCTTTTAATGTTTCTCCCCCTAATTCCGAGTACTTATTTTCGTTTCTTTCATTTGGTCCAATGGATTATTACGATTTGCTATGATTTTTCGTGATTATTTGTATTGTTTTGCACTCATAAGATATGTGATAACTTTTGAGCAAACAAATTGGCGCCGTCTGTGGGGATTTTATAGCAAAATCGCGTAGTTCTTCCATGGACCAAAAGGAAAGAAACGCCGGAAAAGGAAGAACAACCCAGCTTAAACAAGCCAAAGCGGCATATCAGGCCGATGGAACTCGAAGATCTCGAATCGAGATCCAGTTCCTCTGTCTCTCATCTATCGGATGGTGCAAACAAGAAGAAGAAGCCATCCCCCCTCTCTTTTGGGGAGAATCTTCGTAAGAGACCTCTCACATCCCTGATAAGGGCTCCAGCCGGAAACCAGCACGGAGGAATCTCGAATCGAGAATTGCCTCAAGACAGCCTATAAACCCTGGTTGGGAAGACAACGGATGAGCCGCTCAAGGTCTCAAATCCAAACCGAGCTTCAGCACTCAATACCCACAATATGGGACTCAGGCCATGAGCCTTCGTCATCAAGATCGACAAAGTTCAACAACAGTTGAACTGGGACTCAGGCCATGAGCCTTCATCATCAAAGATCGACAAAGTTCAACAACAGTTGAACCGGGACTCAGGCTATGCGCCTTCGCCATTATATCAAGGCTATGCGCCTTCGTCAAAAAGTTCAACTACGGTTGAACCGAGACAGGCTACGCGCCTTCACCAGAAAGTTCAACTACGGTTGAACCGGGACTCAGGCTATGCGCCTTCGCCATTATATCAAGGCTATGCGCCTTCGTCAAAAAGTTCAACTACGGTTGAACCAAGACAGGCTACGCGCCTTCACCAGAAAGTTCAACTACGGTTGAACCGGGACTCAGGCTATGCGCCTTCGCCATTATATCAAGGCTATGCGCCTTCGTCAAAAAGTTCAACTACGGTTGAACCAAGACAGGCTACGCGCCTTCACCAGAAAGTTCAACTACGGTTGAACCGGGACTCAGGCTATGCGCCTTCGCCATTATATCAAGGCTATGCGCCTTCGTCAAAAAGTTCAACTACGGTTGAACCAAGACAGGCTACGCGCCTTCACCACCTCCAGAAAGTTCAACTACGGTTGAACCGGGACTCAGGCTATGCGCCTTCGCCATTATATCAAGGCTATGCGCCTTCGTCAAAAAGTTCAACTACGGTTGAACCAAGACAGGCTATGCGCCTTCACCAGAAAGTTCAACTACGGTTGAACCGGGACTCAGGCCATGAGCCTTCACCGTCAAAATCGACTAAGTTCAACAACGGTTAAACCGGGACTCAGGCTATGCGCCTTCGCCATTATATCAAGGCTATGCGCCTTCGCCAAAAAGTTCAACTACGGTTGAACCGAGACAGGCTACGCGCCTTCACCAAAAAGTTCAACTACGGTTGAACCGGGACTCAGGCTATGCGCCTTCGCCATTATATCAGGGCTACGCGCCTTCGTCAAAAAGTTCAACTATGGTTGAACCAAGACAGGCTACGCGCCTTCACCAGAAAGTTCAACTACTGTTGAACCGGGACTCAGGCTATGCGCCTTCGCCATTATATCAAGGCTATGCGCCTTCGTCAAAAAGTTCAACTACGGTTGAACCAAGATAGGCTACGCGCCTTCACCAGAAAGTTCAACTACGGTTGAACCGGGATTCAGGCCATGAGCCTTCGCCGTAAAAATTGACTAAGTTCAACAACGGTTGAACCGGGAGACAGGCTATGCGCCTTCGCCATTATATCAAGGCTATGCGCCTTCGTCAAAAAGTTCAACTACGGTTGAACCAAGACAGGCTACGCGCCTTCACCAAAAAGTTCAACTACGGTTGAACCGGGACTCAGGCTATGCGCCTTCGCCATTATATCAGGGCTATGCGCCTTCGTCAAAAAGTTCAACTACGGTTGAACCAAGACAGGCTACGCGCCTTCACCAGAAAGTTCAACTACGGTTGAACCGGGATTCAGGCCATAAGCCTTCGCCGTCAAAATCGACTAAGTTCAACAACAGTTGAACCTGGACTCAGGCTATGCGCCTTCGCCATTATATCAAGGCTATGCGCCTTCGCCAAAAGTTCAACTACGGTTGAATCAAGACGGGCTACGCACCTTCACCAACAAGTTCAACCACAGTTGAACCAAAACAGGCTACGAGCCTTCGCCACCAAATTTAACAAAGTCTAACAACAGTCGAACTGGGACTCCGGCTGCGTGCCTCTGCCAATAAGTCCAGCCACGGTCGAACCTAGACTCAAGCTATGTGCCTTCGCTATTGAATCCAACGAGCTCGACCTCGCTCGAACTACAAGAATGGACGCCTTCGTCCTCAACTTTAGCAAGTCCAACCACAGTCGAACCGAGACTCAGGCCAAACGCTTTCATCTGTGAAAGCAAAGCCCGACCTCCAACAAATCAAAGCGCAGGATAGGCACCCTCGCCATTTCAAGTAAGTTCCCCCAACTCGAATTAAGAGTCGGTCCACGTAAAGTTCGGCCCTGGTCAAACTACGAGGCCGCGTTTTTTACTATCACGACCGGTAGTTCGACCGCGCCCGAACTGGGACTAAGGCTAAGCGCCGCTATCGCCAAATAACGGCTAAGACTCGCCCACACCGAATTGAAAAAGCAAGGCCATCAACCATACCATGGCTAAGGCCGTCGCCGCCAACGGTCGACCTAGATTCGACTGTGGTGGATAAATAGTTCGACGACAGTCGAAGTTGCCTTTATGGCTAAGGCCTCCGATTCCTTCACGACTAAAGCCGTCAATCTAAATTCGACTAGGGCCGCCAACGCCGATAGTCAACAAAATAAGCACAAGGCTGGCAATGGAAAAGAAAATTTATATATTTACAAAGTCAATGACGGGTCATCCCCGCTTACACCCAGCCAAAGCCGATCAATACAAGAAGTAAAAAAATAATAATACAAGAAACGCCGAAAACGCCAAGCGGCGAACAAGACAAGAAAAAATGCACAGACATCTTTCTACTCGGTGCCGTCTGCGCCGTCGTCTGCACCAGCGTCAACCTCCGGCGTCGCCGCGTCAAAACCACAATCGGCATGTGCCTCACGAGCCTTCTGACGCGCCCCCTCGAAAGCAGCTTCGGTCACGACGCCAGCCTCCCACAAACTCTTATATACATCACGCTGGGCGTCGGCAAAGACCCAAAGTTCTCGAGCCTGGCTGGAAGAAGCGGCCTGATCCCGTAGCCGCTGATTCTCTTCTTCTAAGGCTGTGATCCGGTCCACCATGACCTGGGCGTCCTGCTCAAAGACACCAATCCGCTCCTCAAGACTCGCCTCTCTAAAGGCCGCAGCATCCCTTTCCAATGCCCGTTGGGATTCATGCACGCGGATAGCCTCCTCCAACGCCCCGGCCCTCGACGAAGCATCCCTCACTTGAAGCTTCAATGCCGCGACCTCACCCTCCAACGCGGTCACTTTCCTGCTCCATGCCGCAGCGGCCTCCACCGCCTTGGCCTCGCCCCGGCGCTCGCACTCAGCTGCGACCCTCTTCACCGCTTCGAGCTCCTCATCCTTTCGGCGGAGCGCTCCTCGAGAGCACTCGTCCGGCCAAGTATTTGCTGCATCTGAAGCTCCCGCCTCGCCAGCTCTTCGACCAAGGCCCGACTGCGAGGATCATTCCTCAAGCGCACGCGCAACTCTCGGCACTGATCTCGGTAGCGGTGATACTTCTCCAGCGCCCGCAAAAATATCCCCGAGCGGACCTTGGCTCGACGGATGCTCTCCACCTCAACAGATAAGACTGCAAAGCAAAGACAACGATTAGAATAAAAGAATAAACCTAAGGCAAAGAAGAAGCGAACCGACGTAACAGTACGAGCATAGCAGCTCGAACTTCAATTCCGTGGGAACTTCGATAAAGCGAGATCGCCCCCCTACACGCACCGCTGAATTGGTGGAGCCTTCCTGGAATGCTTGGTCCTGATGTAGAAGCAGTGCTCGAAAGGGCGAGGGTCGACCTCGTCATCCAACCTCATGACCAGGCCCCTCGACCCACGAGGGCACGCCTGAATCATGGTGCCGCGGACTCTCTGGGGAGCGTAGAGACTCAGCACATGCTGCAGCGTGACCTCCCTACGGGCCAATTCCGCGTACTTGATGAACATTGCCAACAATTTGTAGAGGGAAGGAGTGAGCTGACCCGGGCATACCCGGCAGAAATCCACCACCAGCATTGGGAGCGGGATCTTGAACCCCAACCTAAAAGGATAGGCGTAAAAAATGCAGTATCCCCAGCGATCGGTGTGGACCCTCTCCTCGCTTCTAGCAAGAACAATGTCTGCATGGGTAGGAACGACCCCCTGTTCCCGTAATCGGGCCATCCCAATCTCCCCCATTAACGGGGCTTCATCCACCGGTTCCTCTCCACCGTCGGCAGTGAAATCAATCGCCAGACCTCCGGGCCGGGGAACCACCTCGTCAACCGACGGAATTTCTCCGGACTCTATCTGTTCTGCACCTCCCATTGCCGGAGATGGCCCTTCAACTACCGAAAAATCTATCGGAACAGCATCATGGGAAGAGCTGCCTTCCATTGTTGATCTACTAAAGACAAATGCTATCACAATCAAAGGAAAGAAAGGAGAAGATGAATTAGCAAAATGAAAAAGTTTCCTCAGAATCTCTCTCAGATGAACAATGAAGATATGAGAAATGAATGCCTTAACCCACCTTTATAGGCAACATAAATGGCTTTCGCAAAACCCAATAGCCATCATTAACTGCACGACCAACCGTAAAACGGTTCGATTCTGCCGAAGCAAGCGTCATTATGACAAGCTCCGCGAAGCGGCTTCTCAGCCATCCGCCAACGTCCCGCCGTCAGAATAATTGCAACGGCCTGCAAACGCTAAAAGAATGCATCGTACGCTTTCAAAATTCTGGACGTGACCAAATACGTACCCGGCGCATACTCATTCTCCACGGCCATCTCTAAAATATGAAAGGCTACGGCCACCCCCAATATATGAAAGGCTACGGCCATCTCCAACATATGAAAGGCTACGGCCACCCCCAATATATGAAAGGCTACGGCCATCTCTAATGTATGAAAGGCTCTCCAGCATATGAAAGGCTACGGCCATCGCCATTATATGAAAGGCTACGGCCATCGCCATTATATGAAAGGCTACGGCCACCTCCAATATATGAAAGGCTACGGCCATCTCCAACGTGTAAACGACTAAGGCCGCCGCCGTCAATAAGTCGACCCCCTTATTCGAGTTTTTTTTAAAATCACAATCGATGAAATCCGCTCATCGAGCTCGGCCGAAACACGACCTCAATAAGCGGAGGGACTAACTGTATGGGTCAGAATCTGACCTCACGGTAATTAACCGAGTTAATCTCCTTTTGAGCTAATCCATAATTAATAAGTGGTATGGCCACTTATTTATAAGAGGATTCGACTCTTGTCCGATTGAATCTGCGAGGGCACGGCCCATTCATTCCCCCACGGGGACGGAACCTCAGCGTGGCCACGGCCATTTATTGCCAGCTCATGAAGCTCACATCTATAAATACTAAGAGTGGAAGCCCTAGAAGGGGGGCTGCTTCTTCACTACTATAGACAGGAGAGAGAGGGAAAAAAATACCCATCCTATGGGAAGAGAAAACACCATTGTAAGGCTCTGAACCTCTTCATGGAGAGGCAGACCAAACAAATATTATCAATAAAGGCTTTTAATGTTTCTCCCCCTAATTCCGAGTACTTATTTTCGTTTCTTTCATTTGGTCCAATGGATTATTACGATTTGCTATGATTTTTCCGTGATTATTTGTATTGTTTTGCACTCATAAAATATGTGATAACTTTTGAGCAAACAGACTCCATTACCAAATACTGAACTTAAAGGACATAAAAGCAATTACATAACTTTCCTTGAATGACAATTCAACCTCACAGTCATTATTCTTAACTATCCCTCTCTTTGAATCACTCTAACGACCTCGTTACACAACATCTCATTCCCCTTCAAGAACCTTGATAATTAAGGTTGAAATTCAGGGAATTGTGAAGAAAGGTATAATCCTCCTAGGTTGCATCTTTCGGAGCCAAATTAGCCCATTACACTAAAACTTGAGTTATCGCTCGATTTCTTCTCTTTACCATTCACTGATCTAAGATAGCCACTGGTTCTGCAATAATCTGCCCCTTAGGAGTGCTATAAGGAGGTTCTTTAGCAGAAATTTTCTTCGGCCCCAACTTTTTATTTAGTTGCGACACATGAAACACCGAGTGAATACGCGATTCAACTGGAAATTGGAGCTCGTAGGCCATTGGGTTGATCTTTTTATTACTGGGTAGGGACCAAAATACTTGGAGGCCAACTTCATATTCTTCCTCAAAGCTACTGAAGTTTGATGGTATGGCTGCAGCTTGATAAATACTAAATCCCCCACTTCAAAGGTCCGTTTACTTCTCTTGCTATCTGCATAATGTTTCATTCTAGCATGAGCTTTGACTCAGTTGTCCTTCAATTGTTTGCTTATCACCTACCTTTCTTTCAGTAATTGATCCATAGATTCAACCTTAGATTGTACAATCAGTTCGAATCTAGGCAATGGTGTATCATACCCGTAAAGAGCCTTAAAAGGGGTCATATTGATGGCTGTCTAAAATTTGTGTTATACCGCAACTCTGCCGATGCTAACCATTTTCCCCATTCCTTGGATCTTTTCCCTGTTATACGCCTAAGATAAGACTCTATGCACCGATTCAATCTTTTTGTTTGCCCGTCTGTTTGGGGATGGTAGGCTGATCATAGTTTCAGCTGGACCTGTATGTTCTTAAAGAGTTCTTGCCAAAACAAACTGACAGAAATTGGATCTCTATAAGAGATAATAGAACAAGGAGCCCCATGTAGTTTAAAAATCTGATCAAGGAATATCTGGGAAATTTGGGCTGTAGTGTAAGAATGACTTAATGCAATAAAGTGAGCGTATTTGGTAAAGCTGCCAACCACCACCAAGATGACCTATTTTCCTTGTGATTTGGGTAGTCCTTCTATGAAATCCATGGGATTATGCTCTGAACCTTTTTTCGGAATCGGTAATGGTTGTAGTAACCCAGGATAAGCCACACTTTCAGCTTTATTTCTTTGGAAAATTTCACATTCTTGTAAGAAAGATGTTACATCCTTGATCATCCCAGGACAATAGAACAAAGCTTTAAGCCTTTGATATGTTGCATGAATCCCGAATGTCCACCCTAAGAAGACGAGTGCATATCATATATTAGTTTTAGCCAAAGGCCCAACCGATTTCCATTCCACAATTTCACCAGAAACCTTAGCAAACCAGATTATAGAGACACATTAGTCATTGCTTGAGAGTCAATGCTCAGTTGTGAGATTAAGTCTTGGACTTCTTCATCCCATACATAGCTGTTTATTACCTCTTGCACCCACTTGGGTTGGATCACAGTGAGACCCAAACATGAAGCTTCTTTTTTTGATTTACTATAGTAATTTCCTCTTCCCTTTGAGACAACGCATCAACTACAATGCTCTCTTTTCCCAGCCGATAATGCATTCATAATTGAGGCCCATAAGTTTTGTTACTCCTTTATGTTGTAAAGAGGTGGTGATACGTTGATCTCTAAGGAACTTAAGACTAAAGTGGTCTGTTCGAACGATGAAGTTATCTAGTTGGAGGTAATGCCTCCATTTTTCAACAGCCAGTAGAAGGGCAATCAATTTCTTCTCATATATGGATAAACCAAGGTGCTTTTGACTTAAAGCTTGACTCATATAGGCAATGGGTCTGTTATTTTGGGAAAGAATAGCCCCAACTTCAGTGACGACCCAAATTCCAATATAAACCGTGATGGTGTCCAACGTCGTTGTTAGGCAAGCCAACATTGAATCTCCAACTTAATTATCCCTTTTAAACTTTAAAATCATGTATTTTATTAAATAGATAGAATTAAATCTCGACTCATGGAAACCAGATGTCTTCTTTACCAAATTACCGAGTACGAATAAATCATAAAGCGAAGTGCTAATAATAATATTAAGTACAACTGTGAGCATCCACTAAAAACCCCCAAAATTTGATGTCACAAGTGCATGAGCATCTATTAGGAAGTAAAATACTAATACAACACCCGTCTGGAATATAAAATAGACAAGAAATAATAATTGAATAAGATGGGGACCCCATGTGTTGCGGATCGTAACATGGGATGCAACTCACCACAAAGTCTCCTCAGTAGCTGCGCCTATGCGCCAAGATGACCATCAAATGTACCTGTCTCAGTACCCGTACGATCAATGTACAAGTGTAGCATGCGTACATAAATCAACGCGTTCCCAGTAAGTATCTAGCCTAACTCCGAAGAATTAGTGACGAGGGATCGACATTGATACTTACTAGTGGTCCAATAAATCAAGTACAATAAAAGTAGAGAGGTATGAAGCATGACAAATAAAACAGTGAAAATAGATATAGGTAGGTAATACGATCCTCAACTGAAGAGTAAACACGAATTCCACAAATACCAGATTCTTCCTCAAATGGAATACATAATGGTCAACACAAAATAAGAAGTCACATCTCAAGACAGAAAGACTCATAAGTTTAGTGACTCCATTAATAATAATTTCGCACGATTCTGCCGAGGCGAACGACCCGATCCCATAAAAGTGTATCATAGAACTGCCGAGGCGAATGGCCCGATCCCATAAGAATATGATACATGATACTTCTGAGGTGAAAAACCCGGTCCTATAAGAATATGTTACTCTTCCAAGGCGAACGATCCGATCCCATAAGAGTGTGTTATATGTTACCGCCGAGGAGAATCGCCCGATCCCATAAGAGTATTGCTAAGGCGTTCAGCCCGATCCCATTAGAATATGAAACATTGATGGGTGACTAGCCCACCTCACGAGTATACGTGCAAGTTATAAAATTCAAGAAAAACTTTCGGATGAATACGCACAACGCGGAAGAAAACCGTAAAGGCAAGTACAATTTCCACGGCTAATCAAGTAGCTCGTCAAGTATGTAAAATAGCAAATTCAACACCCTACACGAGTCTAGTCTCAGGCTAAATGTAAATTAAAGCATTTAAACAGGCAAAAGTAACATAAATAGTACAATTAAAGTATGACGTAAGTCTAAGTCTACCCGGACATAATCAGAAATTCTAGCATATGTACAGACACTCATCACTTCATACGTGGGCGTAGCTCCCACAACATGTAGCACATAACAAATATTACACCTACAAGGTAAATTCCTTCTCACAAGGTTGGACAGGAGACTTACCTCGCTAAGAAATTTGATAACCGGCTCCAACGCCTCTCTAGTACTTCAAACCAATGCTGAACGATTTGAAACTAGACAAAGAACATGCAAACTAATCAAAACATACTAAAGAACCTATAATTTATCATTTAGAAATAATTTTCAACTCCACATGAAAAGTCAACACAAAGTCAACACTAGGCCTGCGCGCCTGGATATAAAAAATTATCAAAAATAAATATTACCCATAACTTATATAGTCCATATCCATAAAGTCATCCAATTTCGTCCATGAATTGACTCTCAAATCAAGAATTTACCATTTCTCAACTTTGGGGCTCAAAATCCCAATTTCTACAATTCAAACAGGGATAAAAATAATAACCAACAGAAATAATAATGGAAAAATATCAAATTAAATATTAGATATTTACCCCTTGTTGATAAGAGAACAACGCCGCAAATATCACCTCAAACAGAGCTCTATTATCAAGATATGCTCAAAATACTAAAATACTTGGTCTACCTATTTAAAATACTTCCCAGGTGTTTTTTGTTCTTCGCCTTCGGGGGACACCTTCGCATCCGTGAAGAGAAATTTTTCCCATTGACAGTCAACCCAGAATTCCTTCTTCGCATTCACGGGACTACTCTTGCGTTTGCGAAGAACAAAAGTTCGCACCAGAAACCAATAATCTTTTCTGACACGGAAATGGGCATTACTCTCTCATACGACCTCGAAATTCGACGATTCTTATTGCTACGGTTGTGTAATTATGATACAGATATAATGGTTTAATATTATCACAAATCAAAGGTCGTTTGCACAAAATGGTACCCTTTATGCCCAAAGAAACGATGCCGAAACATCAAATAAGAGCGCGACACAACCCAACTCATCTGAAACACACCTGAGGCTCCCGGGACCCCGTCCAATCACACCAACCAGTCCTAAAATATAACACGAACCTACTCGAGGCCTCAAATCACACCAAACAACATCAAAACTAAGAATCACACATCAATTCAAGCCTATGTACTAATGAACTTTTAAACTTCTAAAACTCATGCTGAACCATGCCAAATCAACACGGAGTGACCTCAAATTTTGCATGTTAGTCCCAAATAATACAAGAGACCTATACCAACTCCCGGAATCATAATCTGAACCTGATATCAACAAATTCAACTCTCGATCAAACCTATCAACCTTCTAAACCTTCAATATTCTAACTTTTGCCAAAAAACATCAAATCAACCTAAGGACCTCCAAATCCAAATTCGGACATAAGCCTAAGTTTAAAATCACCTAAAAACTCCAATCCCAGGTCGTTTACTGAAAAGTCACACATTAGTAAACTCTTCCAACTTAAAGCAACTTCGATCCCAGGTTGTTTACCGAATTGAGAATTATTCTTCCAAATCAACTTCGATCTTCCTGAACATCTAATCTGACTACATGTGCAATTCATAATACATGAAGTGAAGCAACTCAAGGTCTCAAATTGCCGAACGTCATGCTAGAGCTTGAAACGATCGGTCGAGTTATTATATTCTCCCCCACTTAAAGATACGTTCATCCTCGAATGTGCCAAGAACCGTTCCAAAGTTGCCAAAAATCACTGTATAACACCTAGTGCAACTAACCGTTCCATAACAATCCCTATGAGCACATTAGCACACCTTCAGTTGGAGATCCTCCATGCGACCTTAGCCCACAAGCCTTAGAACTAAATTCCAACATCCAAAAATTCCTATAAGGTCTGATTCATGTGTACATACGGTGTATTAAACACAACGAGCCGTACCAAAGATGTAACCATATAATATACCGCATAACTCGTATTCCCATATCAATAACTTCCAACCACGATAGTGGCAAATTTTTGAACCCTGTACCGGTAATAAATGTCGTGATACATAGAAGCTCTATTTCAATCCTTGCAATACTGCAAAAATAAGAGATGTGCAGAATCTCATAACCTCATGTCAAATAAAAAATCATGGATTTTTTTCATTCGATAAGGACCATAGCCGTATTCTGAACTGATTAGCAACATCCCCCTCCAGACATACATTATACAAATCCTTTTACACTTATTCCTGGTCCAACAACCTCGTCTCACCTTGTACAATCTCAGATACCATCTATCCCATACAACGCGATTCGTGTGCCAAACAAGCCACAACTCAAGTATGACCAATAAGGGAAGGAACCCAAGTACCAGAACTATCCAGTACGGGTAACAGATATAAATACCCAACAATATGCTATGAATCTACCCCATAAAAGAGAAGTTAAACACACAGGATAAGCATAGGGAATTATACCCAACACCTCACCGTTGCAGCGTGCAAACCGATCCAAATATCATACCCATGGCAGCGTGCCACCCGATCCTTACATGATACTCCGCATGGGATTATCCATCGAGCCAAAAATGCTCACACTCACTAGACACACGTACATATGCTGATCCAAGCCACTGCTAAACTGGCCCAACCTCTTCAGATTTCCTCTTGACTTGCTTTCAAAATAACACTTCTTTTCCCAACATACAATGGATTTCAATCAACACTCATCCCGAGTGACCCCAAATCACAAGACCACGCCACTCAATACCCATATGCCATTTTACACCCTCTCGTGCACTCACTAGTACCTCCAACTAATACACCCGTTCTGAACAGACTTTCTACGAACCAAAGTTGTTTCTTCCACCTCACTAACACCACATCGCAGAACCAACAATGATGTAGAATTACCCCAAGTCTCTCTCACGCTCCGCTGCCAAACTCAATCCTTAGCCACGTGACAAACTCGAAAATCCTTAGGCATAACACCATAAATCATGAACCCACTAGAACTATTATTGAGTGTCGCTCACTCTAAGCTAGTCTCGAGTATATAACCAAACAACAAATGCTCCGTTAGAACACGAATACTCCAAAGAACCAACCGAATGGATATCCATCAAGTTACATTCACAATGAAGTATAAAATCCAAGTCACTCCACGAGCTTCGCCTAAATCAATAATGCAAAATGTAATGAATATCTATCTAATTACTTGCTCAAATTACCCTTAATGTTCTCTTCCTCGGTCATAACTAATACATCGATGTACATAAATCATGAAACCACAAAGACATATGACCATGTAACCCAATAATCAACGGTAGGCTCCCCCACTTGGCTTTTAAGCCACAACCATATAACTGAAGGACCCACAATGACTTCTCCTCCTTAGTTACCCCAATCTCGTATTGTTACTCAGCTAAATTCCTTATAAGCACATGTTTCTCTAAGCATAAGCATAACACATCCCGAGATATCAGCCCCAAAATGCACACTCAACCTCCTAATAATCGCGCTATCTTCCTCAAGCGAACCAGACCCACATTATAGTACCTTCACCCCATTTGATATAGGGTGAAAAGCTTCATAGGAACTTCATCAGAAATCATGCAACCCCTAACTTCTCACAAGAGATAGTCCACCTGTGTAACCTCATATCGATACCTATGATCTACATTGACATGGTTATAACCACTATGAAATCAGTTTATCCTCCCGAGTCCAGACTCGTTAACCAATAATAAGAGTCCGCTCATTTCATTAACATCAACTGAAGGTCCAACAACACGTTCAAAGCTCGAGACCATATTGCATCCTAATATGATAATCACGCATTCACATTTGCTCTGCATCCCGAACAACTCCCTTTGTCACATTCGAACTTTCCAATTATAGAAGCCACCATCTCAAATGAAATACACAGGCTTAGTCACTTGCCACCATGACCCCAAACACACTAACCTTTCTCAAGCATGTGGATACCCTACCACAAAATCCATATGACACGCTACCGCTTCACCTCCGGTCTAGCCATCTTCTGAAGCAACCTACTCGATCACTACTACTCATACTTGACCTACTAACAACCCAACCACCACGAGACATATCCCACCATGTCCTTTCTCATGCTCCACCACCAATAATGCCGCCCCAAATCATGATCCATCTCCGTAGCACCTAGACGAACACAATGCCTCCTCAAGGATCATCTCCCTCGATCTATCAACACTATAAACACTGATTCGACCCTGAAGTTGCAACACACAATTATCTTCGATAACTCCTTCTTAGGCACCACTTCGCAACCCCGTGCCCCAAGGAAAAACAAATAAGGACCACCATACTAACGAGCCTTAGTACACTCAAATAAGGACGACTACACAACAACACAAGCAAGAACTTCACCAAATTCGGAAATACCCAATCCCGCATCTTCGTAAACCAAGTCTTGAACATCCGTAGCCCAAATGCTTCTCCTGCACTGGAACGAATACCAAACTCCGCAATCATGAACCGAAAAATCCTCGTCAAGAATCTTTCACTACCGTGACACATAAGTAAACACCTTACCATTTGCACCAACATTGTGCGATAACAACGCGTGAAATATCACACTACACCGTGCATAGCCCTGAACCCACGGGCAATACCAACACTGGACCGGAACGATCGAACACTCTCCCACGAGGCAATGGTAGTAGTCTGCCCTAATAATGAAGGGAAAAACATTCCATATACACTTTTAGTACCACCAAAACTCCCCGATGCCCAACTGATATCAAGTGCTTAATATCGTGTTCGGATGAGCAAGAAGGAACTGAAGACATAAACTCTAACGGGAATCAAGTTGCACGATAAGGAATCAAGAAAGGGAAGTTCTCCTAACAGCCCTGTAGCCTCTCGAAGATAAGTATAGACATCTCTGTACCGATCCGCAAGACTCTGCTAGACATGTTCATGACTCATGAGGCCTAAGTAAACCTAGTGCTTTGATACCAAACTGTTACGACCTACACTGTGATGGCACCCAACGCCGTTATTAGGAAAGACAACAATGAACCTCCAACTTAATTATCCTTTTTAAACTTTAAATATCATGAATTTTATTAAATAGATTGAATTAAATCTCAAACTCATGGAAACCAAACGTCTTCTTTACCAAGTTACCGAGTTTGAATAAATCATAAAGCAAAGTGATAATAACAATATTAAGTACAATTGTGAGCATCCACTAGAAACCCCCAAAACCTAGTGTCACAAGTGCGTGGGCATCTACTAGAAAGTACAATACTAAACAACACCTGTCTGGAATATAAAATACAACAATAACAACAACAACAACCTAGTAAAATCCCACTACTGGGGTCTGGGGAGGGTAGTGTGTACGCAGTCTTACCCCTACCCCGAAGGAGTAGAAAGGCTGTTTCTGAAAGACCCTCGACTCAAGAAAGAAAAAGACAAAAGGAGCTAGTATTAGTATCAGCAAAGAAATCATATGAAAAACAGGGACAACATAAAATTCAGAAGAAAGATGCAAAGCAAATGCGATAGCTAGTAAATAGTTCCTGTGCTGAAAAGTGCAATAGTAAGACACAACATTGGCACTAACTATCTTAGAGAAAAACCCTACCAGACTGGTCTCGCAATGGTACAAAGAAAGGAAAGACTCATACTACCTCCTAACCTACAACCCTAATACTCGACCTCCACATCTTCCTATCCAGTGTCATGTCCTCGAAATTCTGAAGCCTCGCCATATCCTGCCCGATCACCTCTCCCCAATACTTCTTAGGCCGCCCTCTACCTCTTCTCGTGCCCTCCACAACCAACTGCTCACATCTCCTTACCGGCACATCTGGGTTTCTCCTCTGAACATGCCCGAACCATCTGAGTCTCACTTCCCGCATCTTGTCATCAATGCGAGCCACATGCACCTTCTCTTGAATATCATCATTCCTAATCTTATTCATCCTAGTGTGCCCGCACATCCACCTCAGCATCCTCATTTCTGCTACTTTCATCTCCTGGATATGTGAGTTCTTTACAGGCCAACACTCAGCCCCAAACATCATGGCCGGTCTAACAACCACTTCATAGAACTTACTTTTGAGTAACGGTGGCACTCTCTTATCACACAAGACTCCAGATGCTAACCTCCACATCGTCCATCCTACACCAATACGATGTGTAACATCCTCATTGATCTCCCCTCCCCCCTGGATAGACCCAAGGTACTTGAAGCTGCCTCTACTTGGGATGACTTGTGATTTAAGCCTCACATCCACGTCCAATTCCCCCGGCTCAGTGCTAAACTTACACTCCAGGTATTCCGTCTTCGTCCTGATCAGCTTGAAAGCCTTGGACTCAAGAGCCTGTTGCCAAACCTCCAGTCTATCATTAACACCGGCTCACGACTCATCAATCAGAACTGTGTCATCGGCGAATAACATGCACCATGGCACCTCCCTTTGAATATGCTGTGTTAACGCGTCCAGCACCAGGGCGAACAAAAACGGACTGAGGGCAGAACCTTGGTGTAATCCCATTTCAACCGAAAAATGATCAGAATCGCCCTCAACTGTCCTAACTCGAGTCTTTTGCCCCAGCATACATGTCCTTAATTGCCATAATGAAAGGAACCGACACACTTTTTGCCTCCAAGCATCTCCAGAGAACTTCTCTAGGAACCTTGTCATACGCTTTCTCTAGGTCAATAAACACCATGTGCAGATCCTTCTTTCTCTCTCTGTACGGTTCCACCAACCGCCTAACAAGGTGTATAACTTTCGTAGTTGAACGACCCGGCATGAACCGAACTGGTTATTGGATACAGACACTGTCATCCTCACTTTTGCTTCAACCACCCTCTCCCACATTTTCATGGTATGACTCAGTAATTTGACACCCCTGGAATATAAAATAGACAAAATATAATAACTGAATAAGATGAGGACTCCGTGTACTGCGGATCATAACATGGGATGCAACTCACCATAAAGTCTCCTCCGCAGCTGCGCCTATACGCCAAGATGACCATCAAATGTACGTGTCTCAGTACCTGCACAATCAGTGTAAAGTGTAGCATGAGTACGCAAATCAACGCGTACGTAGTAATTATAGCCTAACCCCGAAGAAGTAGTGACGAAGGGTCGACAGTGACACTTACTGGTGGTTCAATAAATCAAGTACAATAAAAGTAGACAGGTATGAAGCATGACAAGTAAAATAGTAAAAATAGATAAAGGTACGTAATACAATCCTCAACTGAAGAGTAAACACGAAGTCCTCAAATACCGGATTCTTCTTTAAATGGAATACATAATGGTCAACACCAAATGAAATATCACATCTCAAGTATGGAAGACTCATAAGTTGCTAACTCCTTATCAATTATTTTGCATGATTCTACCGAGTTGAACGACCCAATCCCATAAGAGTGTTTCATCGAACTGTCGAGGCGAACGACCTGATCCCATAAGAGTGTGATATATAATCCTGCCGAGGCGAACGACCTGATTCCATAAGAATATGATAAATGATACTGCCGAGCGAGCGACCCGATCCTATAAGAATATGTTACTCTGCCGAGGTGAATGGCCCGATCCTATAAGAGTGTGTTACATGATACCGTCGAGGCGAACGACCCGATCCCATAAGAGTATTGTTGAGGCGTTCAAGCCGATCCTATTGGAATATACTTTGATGGGTCACTGGCCCTACTCACGAATATACATGTGAGTTATAAAAATCAAGAAAAACTTTTGGAAGAATACGCACAGGGAAGAAATCCGTAAAGGGAAGTACAATATTCACGACTAATCAAGTAGCTCATCAAGTATCTAAAATAGCGAGTCTAATACTCTACACGAGTCTAGTCTCAGGCTAAATGTAAATTAAAGTATTTAAACAGGCAAGAATAATCAAATAGTACAATTAAAGCATGACGTGAGTCTAAATCTACCCGGATATAATCAAGAATTCTAGCATACACACGGACACCCGTCACCTCATACGTGCGTAGCTCCCACAACATGTAGCACATAACAAATATAACACCTACGAGGTAAATTCTCCGTCACAAGGTTAGACAGGAGACTTATCTCGCTGCGAAATTCGATAACCGGCTCCAACGCATCTCCAGCACCTCAAATAAATGCCAAATGATCCAAAATTAGTTAAAGAACATGAAAACCATTCAAAATATAATTTATCATTTAGAAAGAATTCTCAACCCCTCACGAAAAGTCAATACAAGTCAACACCAAGCCCTCGCGCCCGTATTTCGAAAATTATCAAAAATAATTATTACCCATAAGCTATATAGTTTATATCCATAAAAGCATCCAATTTTGTCCATGAATTAACCCTCGAATCAAGAATTTACCATTTCTAAACTTTGGGGTTAGTATCCCAATTTCTACAATCCAAACATGGATAAAAATAATAACTAACGAAACTAATCATGGAATAACATCAAAATAAGGGTTATATATTGAGACAAGAACAAATCCGCAAAAATTACCTCAAGCAGAGCTCTACAACTCAAGATATGCTAAAAATACTAAAATGCTCGGTCTGCCCATTTAAAACGCTGCCCAGGTGATTTATGTTCTTCGCCTTTGCGGGACACCTTCGCGTTCGCTAAGAGCAATATTTCACGTTGACGGTCAACCCAGAATTCCTTCTTCGCATTCGCAAGGCCACTCTCGCGTTTGGGAAGAACAAAAATTCGCACAAAAAATCAATAATTTTTTCCGATACGGAAATGGACATAACTCTCTCATACGACCTCAGAATTTGACGATTGTTATTGCTAAGGTTCGTAATTATGATACAGATCTAATCTAATTACAAATCAAAGATCGTTTGCTCAATATGGTACCCTTTATACCCAAAGAAATGACGTTGAAACATAAAAAAGAGCGCGATACAACCCAAACTCATCTGAAACACACCCGAGGCCCTCAGGACCACATCCAATGACATCAACCAGTCTAAAAAATAATACAAACCTACTCGAGGCCTCAAATCACACGAAACAATATCAAAACTATGAATAGCACATCAATTCATGCCTAATGAACGAATGAGCTTTTAAACTTCTAAACTCATGTCGAACCATGCCAAATCAACCCGGAATGATCTCAAATTTTTCATGCAAGTCACGAATGATAAAACGGACCTATAATAACTTTCGGTACCATAATCCGGACCCAATATCAACAAAGTTAACTCTCGACCAAACCTATCAACCTTTCAAACCTTCAATCCTCCAATTTTTGCCAGAAAGCATCAAATCAACCTAAAGACCTCCAAATCCAAATTCGGACATGCGCCTAAGTCCAAAATTACCATACGGACCTAGCGAAATAGTCAAAACTCTGATCCGAGGTTGTTTAATTAAAAGTCAAACCTTGGTCAACTCTTCCAGCTTAAAGCTTCCGAATTGAGAATTATTCTTCCAAATCAACTACAATCTTCCCGAAAATATAATTTGACTACACTTGCCAGTCATAATACATTAACTGAAGACGCTAAAGGTCCCATACCTCTGAACGATATGCTAAAGCTTAAAATGACCGATCGGGATCGTTACAACTTCTAACCCACTAGTATCGACTTCAACTACAAAGGGTAACTTAAAATTTGGTAAGGCCAAGACATGTGCTCTACTCATGGCTTCTTTCAGAGCTTCAACGGCTTTTGTTGCTTCTATACTCCACACAAAACCTCCCTTTTAAATTAATGATGTTAAGGGCTTACAATAATAACATAGCTTTGGATAAACCAATGGTAATATCCAGTAAGCTCAAGGAATCCACGCAGACTCTTAACAGAACTTGGCTTGGGCCAATTTACCATGGCCTCAACTTTAGCCCTATCAGTGCTTACCCCGTCACCGGCGATCACATGGCCCAAGTACTCAACTTGTTTTTGAGCAAAGCTACATTCAGAATGGCATATAACTGAGCTTAGCCAGTAAATTCAAAAACAATTTTAAATGATCTAAGTGCTCCAATAATGAAGCTCTATAAACCGATATATCATTAAAAAACTAACACAAACTTCCTCAAATGGGGGCCAAAAATCTGATGCATAAGGGCTTGAAATGTAGCCGTAGCATTTGTCAATCCAAATAACATCACTGTAAATTCCCACAATCCATGATGAGTTATGAAAGTTGTTTTATGTTCATGGCCTGCCTTCATTCAAATTTGATGGTATTCGGGCCTTAAGTCCAATTTCAAAAAATAATGAGCACCATGGAGTTCATCTAGTAGATCTTCCACCACCAGAATCGAATATTTATTTTTTATGGTATATTCATTGAGCTTTCGGTAATCAACACATAATCTCCATGTTGAATTTTTTTCTTGACAAGGATAACTGGTGAAGCAAAAGGAGATGTACTGGTGATCACTGTCTTAGCCTCTAACATCTCTTAAATAATTCTTTTGATGACATCCTTTTGCTCATGAAAATATCTATAGGGTCGTTGATTGACTGGTGCAACTCCTAGAACCAATTCAATAGCATGATTGTAAGGCCTAGCTGGGGGGTCAGGTGGTGGGTTCATCAAACACTCTAGCAAGTGCACCCAAACGTTTTTCCACCACAACTGGTGGACTTGACTGATTTCATTTGAAATGTTTGTGCCACCCAATTGCAACCATATCTATTCAGTAACCCTGAAATCTTTTTAGAATCCACTTGCGCCATTAACTATGAATTAGGAAATCCCACCAGTGTCACCATCTTATTTCTTCTAAAGAAGGAAACAATATATGGTCTAGTGTTTATAACCATAAGAGCTACCAAGTCTATCCATCCCTAAAACTATATCACACCCTCCAACCTTCATTAATCTCAATTCAAATTGGAACACTTCACCCTGCATTTTCCAATACACCTTAGGACAAAATATATTACTTCGCATTATCCATCCATTAGCTACTCAAACTTTCATGGGCCGAATTATTTGTTGCATGTTCAATTGCAATTTTTTAGCTAATTGAGGGTCTAAGAAGCTATGAATTTCCCCTGAGTCATTGAAAATTATCAGCTGTTCATTATTTAAGATCCCTGGAAGTTTAATTATATTAGGGCCTCTTCCTGGGCCATCTAGAACATTGAGGAAAGCTTCTTCCTCTTCCAAGCCTACCATCATATTAACTGTAGCATCTTCCATATTTCCCTCCACTTCTTGTTCCTCAATTACTCCAGAGCCTTCATGTCACGCCTTAACCTCGGGAGGCGCGACCGGCGCTCAATCGAGTGAACCCAACTGAGCAAGCCTTTTGAACACTTTCTACCCAACTCACTATGACCAAGAAAACCATGCTTTTTCAATTATTAAACAGTAGGAAAGGTCGTACATATAACATTGCTAGTTCATTCCATATTACCATATTTAAACCATAGTTAAGTTTCCAAGATTCCATACAGATACAATTTAGAAGAACTAGAGTTTAGAATTACAACATAGTTCATTCACCCGTACATAACCCACACAAACGTCTACGGAGCCTCTAAAGATGCAAATGACATTTATGATAATGCCGGCAACAAGGCCCCGACTATACCTCAAAATGTGGTAATTTATAACAAAAGACATACTGCATAACCCTTGGAAGAGAAGGGGCTCACCAAGGTTGCTGAGTGGAGGATGCTCCGCTACCTACGATCGACACTGTCTGGTATGGAGCCACGTACATCCATTCAAAGATGTAGCACCCCCGACAAAAGGGACGTTAGTACCATGGAATAGTACTAGTATGTATAACTAAACGCCATCTCATTAGCAAGAACTATCATACAAGAACAAAGAAATCATAAGGATCAATCAAAATCTTTAAACGATCACCACATCATCAAATAAAAGGATTATATAACTTTCACATAATTTCCATAGCTTTAGGTTGGGACACTTAATACTGTTCATCATCATTCACAATACCATCGCTTTATTGTGCGGAGTCCGATCACGACCCGATCGGCTAGTTGCCTCATTTGAGACATGTATCTCAACCACAATCTCATTCTCACTTTCCGGATTCAATATCAGCACAATACCACCATGTGTGCGGTATGGCGTCTGATCACGGCCCGATCGGCTAGGCTGTCTTACCAAGACATTGTTCCTTTTTCATTAATCATCTCATTTCAATCTTTATTTCACATATATCAATTCATAGGAACTTGGGACCACAATATCACATCGTACTTGGCACTAGGCCACATTTCATATCTCAAGCTCTTTTTCCCCACATTTCACATCATTTCCACTTTCAACGTTAACCTTGCAATTTAAGATAATAGGCACATACAAGAGCAATTCATGTTGTAACTGTGTACGGCAAAATCGGAGGGTCCAATTTCTCGTCTTTTAAGCATTTCAGAAGATCGACTCAAAGCCTCGAGGCTGCAATGATGCGCTCGAGTCTTTTCCCTCGGGGCCCATCGGCACCCGGCCTCGAGAGGATATTGATCAGGGCTAAAGCAGAAGTAGGAGTTCCCAATACACGGCTAAATCTATCACGGCTAAGTCTGACAAAACATAGCCAGGCTATTCTGAGCCCTACTCGAGGCGTCATTTCCAGCCGTCCCATCTCCACACCCTTACAGCTAGCGGATTCCTTACCGTATAAGTTTCCCCCTTCTATATAAAGGGAATTTTCACTATTTTCTAGACGACGGATGTTGCTCCAAAGGCTCTATATGAAATATATGATAACTCTCTCTCTTTCTCTCTAAGATACTCTCTCGACACTGTTGATTCTATCTCATTATTTTCATACTTGTTCCACATTCATTGCTCATTTATTGCTTATCATTGGCTATAAAGAGCCTCCTTTAATATTATTGCATCCGTTAGCCCTTCCCCGATTTCCCCCGATAGCTCGAGCCCGAGTTCGAGACTCGACCTCGAGGCCCCAAATCGACCAGCTCGAGGCCCAGAACGGCTATCTCTCGGTTCGATTACTGTTTTATTTTAGCTCGCGCCTCACCTTCAAACTATGCATTCACAGTATCAACTGCTCCACGACTAACATAAAAATAGATCACGTATTTTTAGAGTCCCATCTACAAATTTAATTGTTATTACAATTTTTACAGTAAACAGTAAGCATAGAGTAGATTTCACATAGTTTGGCATAACAATCTCAGTTTAAACTTGACTTGAAGTCTAGGCATTTCAACACATGGTTCACATTCTTCACACATCCTTAAATCACCAAGAATAGTATATTGAACACATTGAGACACACATTTCACATATATATTTGTAACACCAATTCATGTGAAATAACAATCAATACATCAATCAAATTTCGGTCTTACAATATTTGCATGGACACCAAAGGAGCTCAATTTCTAAGAAGAGGGGGTTTTAGCCATATATACCTCAATAGAGCTTTTCTTTAATTTTTATAAAATTCCGGAACTCTTTGCAACTTCGATCTATTTTATGAAAATTACAAGTTGAACCAAATATGGGAGAGATGATTAAGATTCTAGCTCATTTGAGTATATTATCAAGCACTAAGTGTGCATTGTGATTTTAGGACCTTTTTGTGAGATATTTTTATCATCCTACACCCCATTTGTTATATTTTTAGCTCACAATCTCCCCATACCCTATTATCATTCATGCATGCAAGATAATCAATCCTTATACCCATGAACCCACTTGTTAATCACTTATTTTAATAGGAATTTCGAAATTAAGGTTAGGGCACAAGTTCTTACCTCTTAGGATGAAGGCCTAGCAATTTTACTTGAAAATCTTCAAAGATTTGGGCAGGGATTGTAGTGACTTGGTGAGAATTAGTTTCTCCCTCTAGAACTTCTTCTCTCACTCTAAATGCAGTAGAATATAGCAAATACGGGTCTAACGGGGTATTTTTAATGAGATGGGGTCGGGTTTTAAAAGTTAGAAAATAGGAGCCCCGACTCAATTTGCGGTCGCATATGCGACCGCATAACTGATATGAGCCCCGCAAAAGGGACCGCAAAATGGCCTTCAAAACGTATACAATCTATCCGGATATGCGACAAAAATACGGTCCGCATACCTGTTCTGCGGTCGCATAATGCACCGCAGAACTGCCCCTCGCAAAATTCCAAGGAGGTTATGCGATGATTATGCGGCCCCCATATTGATTATGCGATTGCATAATTGGCCGCATAGTTGACCTCAAAACTAACCAACATCCTGCCTCACTCTCCGACAACTATGCATTCCGCATAGCTATTATGCGACCGCATATTGACCGCAGAAACGCGCTTTTTTGAAAAACATTTTTTCTTAACTTTTTAATGCAAGATCAATCCAAAAGGTCCGAACCGCGGGGAACTTGCTCGCCGCGAAGAATTTTGTAAATTCCTTACACATTTTCCTAACTTGGCACTACGAAATTTCGGGTTTTTGAGTAAGAATTTCACGGGGCCTTACACTTCACCTACTTCAAAATTTGTTTCCCCTCTTATTCCTTCTATTGAGTTAAGAGCCTTGGGCTTACATTCCCTAAAAAGTACTTATCATGGCTTATGTAACATAACTAATTTTTCCTTAACATTTTCATAGTTGGGTAGTTCGGTGAGACCACTGAATTTCTGGTCACAACAGGTGGCAAACTCTTGATGTTTTGAGCTGAAGTTGTTTTTGGGCTGGGAAGAAAGGTAATTCTTGGTTGTGTGGAGGACATTTTGGGAGGCTAAATATTTTTATAACTAGAGGCTAATATTTTTTCATGGAGTTTAGCTACTTCCAGTGCATCAGTCATTGTTTGAGGATTGGATACCCTCACCATGAACTGTAAATATGCCTTTAATCCTCCAACAAAGCAGTACAAAAAGTAAGTTTCATTAAATATTGGATTAATTAGCAACAATTAGAAACGCAAGTCCTCAAACTTGTTAAAATAGCGATCCACATCCGCCCACTGTTGTAGTCTTTTAAAATCAATAACAATATCCATAGATCTGATGTTGCCATATCTACGGCACACATCCAAGCAAAAGGTCTCGAATGTGACAGTATCACCATGTTCCATCATGTAGACATCGAACCAAGTATCAATTTTCTCATTAATGTGCATAGCCACATAGCTCATCTTTTCACTTGAAGTCACTTGGTATAATTCAATGTATTTCTCATAGCGTCGGATACATTCTCTAGGGTTATTACAATCCAATTTTGGAAATATTAATTTGGCTTTTGGGCCTTTGAATGAGCCCAAAGTATTGACTGGTGTCAGGGAGTTCGAATTGGATGTTGGGCTACATATTGGGCTGAATACTGGGATATATAGAAGAGCTGTTCATAATGGCTTGATAAGCAAGGGGAGGTAAAAAGGCGTGGCTCACGGGTATTTGTGTAGTAGTCGGGTTCCTCTAAATGGCATAAGTGGGTAAGCCTATGTTGGAAACAAAGTATGGAAAAGCAATATGTACAGATGAAAAGTTGGTGGTCATTCTGGACGGGTAAGTGACAAAGGAGCCGCTGGATATATGGATGGACCGATGTTATATGGTAATGAAGCAAGATGCGAAGAAATGGGTAAAGTAGTTGTATTACTGCTAGGATTGAAGGGAGCAGCAGAAAAAGACATACCCCTACTTGCTTGTGGAAAAGCTGGTGTTACCGGAGAGCTAATGGGTCTACTCGTAACACCCAGTGAAGAATCGCCCCTTTCTAACGAGGAACCTCCAATAACCAACACATCCACCGATCTCCCCGAAATCACCGAATCAATCCTTCGTTCTGACTCAAAATGGCTCAGCAACATATTGAGCATGTGATTTCTTTCTTCCTGCCTTTGCATGCCCTCAACATTCAAACGAGCTTGACTTTTTTCAAGCATTTCCATTCTTCTTCTTGACTCACCAATATAAGTTTGAAGTTGTTCATGGATTCTACGCCAACCATTGTTGGGAGCTTTTTCTTTTTGTGATTCGTGTTACCACAGTTCACCCTGGCTCTAGATACCAATTGTAGCGTTACAGCTACTGAGAATAGAAATAGAATTGTAAAATTGAACAAGAAGAAAAGTTAAATAAGCTTTATCATTTCTCTGATAGACTTTACATTGACGGGGAAAGGATATATACTGCTATTGTTAATGCTATGACTAAATTTCCATCCAATGAGAAACCAACAACTATTGTACCACCCCCTAACGACACTAAAATAAAAGACAGATACGTGTCGCCTCCAAGCTATAACCTTACTTATAGATTCCATTACAAAATACTAAACTTAAAGGACTTAAAAGTAATCACACAACTTTTCTTAAATGACAATTCAACCTCACAGTCATCAGTCTTGACTATCCCTCTCTTTGAATGACTCAGACGACCTCGTTACACAACATCTTTACTCAGATCTAATTCTGCTAGTTTTGTCTCTCTCTCTCCCTCTCTCTCTCTATTCTTCCCTAAGGGATATTTTATTTTCTTTTTCTGTCAGGGATTTTGGCATCAATATTTGGTTTAGAAGAATGTTCTTTAATTTTGGTTATTCGATGCCATCATACAGTTGCCTTTCTAATGATTATTGCCATTGAATCAGGGGACTAAAAGAATCTTGGGTTGTGATGCAAAAACAGAAGGAAAAAGTCGGAGGGTTGTAGACAATTTTTGAGTTCGAAATCAAAGTAACAACTATTTTAACTCAATCGACCAAAATACGTGCAAAAAAATGCTGAATCAATTTATATATAGCGCATATAATGTATGCGTTATATGTTAACAAGTTAAGTTACCCCGTTAACTTCAGCTTATACGCTATACCTCAATATTTAAACTTCAGCCTTCTTCCCCAGACGCGAATGGTCCCCTCCCCTTCCCGCTTTTCTATTTTTTTTACTGCCATTAGATCCAACAAGGGCCCCACAAAAAGCACGTGTACCTAAATTTTACTCCAAAAATATAAGATTCAAGGTATATTCATTGCGTAGAATAAGATTGGAGGTTGAATTGCTAGGAAAGAAGGCCTACATTCATATAGAAAGTTTTCAAAAAACTGCAAAAATATAGGTATTTCGCAAAACCCTTTTCGTATAAATTGTAGACGTTATGTGTATTACGTGTATATTAATTAATGCTCACGTAATTTTCAGAACTATAGTGAATTTCGTTATTTTACTATCTTTTTAAAAGTAAATCCAGAAATTAAAATAAATAATTGGATTATTTTTCTATTTTTTTTTAAATTCAAGAAATAACAGAAAAATTAGGAACATTTTTTTTCTAAGTTTTAGAAATAAAAAAATTTTGGATTATTTTATGTTTTTTTTCAAAAAAATTGCAGAAAAAAGGGATTATTTTTCTAATTTTTTTAAATTCCATAAAAAAAATTAAAATTATTTGTAATTTGTGATATTTTGTGGTATTTTTCATTTTTTTCTATTTTTGAAATTTTGTTAGAATTTATGATATTTATTGATTTTTTTGAATATTTTCTAATTGGAGAAATTTCTGAATCTTTTTGTTTATTAATAACATTAAATTTATTTGTTTAATTGAATTTAAATAATCAGATGTTAAATGCGGAATAATAATTGTTTGTCCGCCATAAACATAGTCCAATGTTGTATTTCGGTTGTTGAACTAAAGTATGATCATATACTGATCAATTAGAGCATGATAAGTTAAACAAATAACATATTTTAGGATTCTTGTTGTTAAATAAAATATTGGATAGTTGTCAGTACAAGGAGACTCTGCCGATTTTTTATCGTGAAATCCAAAAAACTAACATATAAATGGTTATGAATTAAATAAGTAATAATAATTCGTATAGAATTAATTAAAATATTTAAGATATCCAGATAAGTTAAACAAGTAAAATATTATAGGGTTCTTTACTGCCGAATAAAATTTGAATGGTTGTTAGTATAAAGGAGACTTTGTCGAATTTTATCCTTAAATATAAAAAACTAACGTATAAATTGTTATCAATTAAATAAATGATAAATAATACTTCGTATCAAATAAATTCATAATTTATTTTAGATAACGTATAAACCGTTATGAATTTAATAAATAATACTCTATAGGTTAAGATAATACTCCATACAATCTCAAACAACCGTAATAAATAGACTTATCGTTATAAAAAAAAAAGAAGATAACTTCATCCATTTAATTAACATTATTTAATATACAGACATCATCATGGATTGCCTTCAATTAACAAAACGAAAGAGAATAAATAAGATTCTCTTAGCTCATTCGCTGTTCATCCCGGACGCATTTCATGTGAGCTACATATGCTATTTGTGGGCCATAGGTCTTTGCATATATGAGATGGAGATTTATTTAGTCATAAATTCCATCCACAACGCATTAATAATTTTTTGGGAGCTTATTAGGGAGCGCACACACTACATCACTGCACTATTGAGTGCCTGACTCGGACTGGTTTTTACTGATCGCAAAGATCGGCTGATTACAGTTCGACTAGCCATTGATCACGGCTTTGATTGAGCTCTCGAGGCCGGAGACACTCTCCTATGTGGGCATCATGCTCCATTGTCAATGTTGGCATCATGCTCCATTGTCAAATCCGGTTCCTCATAGTTATTCTAATCTGTGAATGATAGTTCCTCATTGTCTTTCTCAGCTGTGAAGGATGCTTCATTGCCTAACTCATCGGTGTTGTCATAGTCACTGTCATCTTTCTCACTCTATGCATTTTCCATATCCTAATTTAGACTATCGTCTTCGCCCAACTGAATTAGGACAACATTGTCATGTTGCTCATTTTACATGCACAACCAATCGAATAATTAATATCTTGTACATCTCAACACAATTTATTAACTTTAAAGCATAAATCTACCATTCATAACTGTAGATCGCACATAATGCAGCCTCCCGGATGAAACAACATTATCCATCCTACCAAAACTAGGAAAATTCCCAAGATTGTCAAATTATTGATGACTTGAGGATGAACCAGCACGATCCATCCCTCCAAAAGTATATAGATTCTCACTATTGATTTGTTCATAACTAGTAAAACTTATATCTGGTCGATAACCCCTTGATGCGTCTAAATCCACTACTAAAAATAAATGGACACGGTCGCATGCAATATAATTTACCCAACTATGAGTCGGGGTCGAATCCTACAGAGAACAATATGTAGGCGATTAGGAGTGTAAGAGAATTATCACTTATTATGCTAAACCAAACACTTAGAATGATTTTGAGAAAATATTTATAACTAATTGCGAAAATGTAAACTAACCTAGAAAGCAAGTAAAATGATCAATGGCTCCAAGCATGGATACAATGAGAATTACTCTCAAGTAACATCAAATGCCTTTCACGATTTTACAAATATAAGCGAGTTTATGTTAATTAGCCCCGAATGTCGTCCAAACTCACACCACAAATATAGGTAGTGAGGCGGTCGAAGCAATAATAAAACCCAATGCGAGTCGGGGTCGAATCCTCAAGGAGTTAGAAATGGGATTAGGTATACATCTAGTATAATTGTATAATGTGCCTCAAATTGCACTTCCACATTCTTGTTTGTTGTTTCTATTTCTACTTTAAGCTATTGATTGCAAATAATAAACTAGAAGACAATGTTTTTGGTTTTGGTTGTTTTTCAAATGATAAAGGATCTAGGGTCGTGACTTTCACCTAGGTGGTTACCTAACAGGTCGTAAACTCAAGGGCAAATTTGATTAGTCGGGGTCGTAATATAGCAATCACACCCAATTACGCACTCTATACCTCTCGGTAGTTTGAGTGATTTTGCGCAATTTGGCTTTCTCAAGTCCAAATGGGTATTGCACAAAACAAGTGATATATGCTCAAGTCGCGTCTTACTATCTCTAGATTTGACCCTTTAATTGGGGCTATCAATTTCTTGATTTCACCCTAGTTTCTTGTTAGCCAAGTTTTCTTAGACTTAGTCTCTCTTTCTCAAATAGAGACTAAGTCAAATAGGCATGAATCAATATTTGCAACCATTAATTCTTGAATTCAAGCATGAACAAGGATAAATATACCCTAACCCAATCACAAACAAGACTTAAATCAAACACCCATAAGTATGCACACTAGGGTTGGGCCACAACCCTAGCTAGAAATTTAGCTACTCATGAAAATGGAAGAAACTACGAAAAAATTAAGATAGAATGCATAATAATTGATTAGGAAAAGAAAATCTAATGTTTAGAAGTTAATCTAGTACAAAATTACTCAAAACAGCAAAGAAAACGGCTCGGGTGCTCTTCCAAAAACTAAACTTAACCTAAAAATGACAAAAGGTTCTATTATACTAAGCTAAAAATATCTGACAAAAATGCCCCTACGAAGGTTATGCGGCCGCATAATTCTGCGGTCCGCACAATGAGCTGCTGCGGCCGCACAATTAGCGTGCGGTATGCATTCCTGGTGTTGATACCCAATTTTTTCCTATGTATTTTTGTACCCAAAATACTTCCAAAATAGCATATGTGTGCATATATAAGCACACCCATGAGTTTTGGTATTTTTCATGATTTTAAACCAATTTATTGCCTGTTTTAATACCACAAAAATCCAAAATTATTCCCAAATTATCATTTTTGGTGAGTAACTTATTTCATTCTCATGTTTACACCAAAATATAAGTAAGGTAATTTTTGCATATTTTTTACAAATTCATTTGGCATTTTTAAAGCTAAATTGCATATAATTGCAATCATAGCCTATCTTGTAATTTTTATCATTTTATAATTATAAAATTAATCCCATCATTTTTAAATTAATATTTATACAATATTTATTTACCCAGTACTCTTAATTTACTTTTAAAATTGTGTTACTATTTTATAAAAAATTAAAAAGGGAAAATTGGCTATTTACGATTTAGCCCCGATGCATTTCAATTATAGCCAAATTGATAACCCAATTCAGCCCCAATTTGAGCCCAAATCACCCCAGCCCAATTACCCAATCAACCCGACCCAGTACCCATTAAATCAAACCCGCCCGCTTTCTTTTAATCTGAACCGTTGATCATTTTTGATCAATGGCCCAGACCTCCCCTTTCCTTTTTTAATTTCAAACGACCCCAAACCCTACCCCATTCCTCACAATACGCCGCCTCTGAATCCTCCTCTTTTATCAATTCTCTCTCAACACCTCTATGTTCTTTTAACTATGGTTTTAGGTTAAGTTATTTCGAAGTTCCTCTCTTATTCTTGGTGATTGTTTGAGTCTGTTTGTTAAGATTTCATTCAATTCATACGCTGATCATCTCTAGGTTTGTTTGATGTTATTAAGGGTTTCACTTGGGACTCTGAAATTGCTTGTTGTTTCACCTGTTTGTCGTCTCTAAACTCAACTGATTTGAAAACCCTAGTCTCTTTGGGAGGCTATTCAAAGTCCTGTGAGGTTGTTTGTGCATGCTTGTATGTTTGCCTTGTTTCAACATTTCTTTTCTCTATATGTTCTACGCTTATGATTCTCACTCGACTCTCTGCATGTTTTCGACTCCTTCTCTCTCTATTACACCTTGAAGCCTAACTAACATGCTTTGGATTAAAGGGGAGTCTTATACTAATTGATTCTGATTTGTGACCATGCCATATTTGTGTTAGATTTGTACTTGTTACCTTATTTCTCTACACGTTTTCAAAGCTATAAATATCTCCTCCCTTTTTTAGTTGACATTTGTTTCTAGCATATTGTAACATGTTCCCCTTAAATTATGTATCCTGTCAGTTGTTTGTCATGAATTTGATACTTTATGAATCCCAAACCCTCATACCCCTTTATAGGTGAGTTATGGTTCGGGGCTCTTTGAATCCCAAACTCAATCAGTTCCCATTCCCTTTCCCCCTTTATGTGTTGTTGAGCTTTAGACTTGGGTCTGGCAGTGTCCTAATCACTGTCCAGACTCTGGTCTGACCTTCAAGGGTCTGCTCTTAATGTGTTTGACCAAGCAGGTGGTCAGGGGTGTGCCAGCCTACTTTGTAGCCCTGTCATGCCCCCCCCTCCCAATTCCCTTTCACTTTGCACTTACTCTTAGCTATAAGTTCTGCCCCTCTCTTGCAAGCCATGCTTTGGGACCCCCGAGCTCCCTCTGAACTTGGATGCATGAGAGCCGGCTCTTCCACACTGCACTATTCTAATTCTGGTAGTATCCTGGGTCCAGTTTGATTCATTGGGTTGTAATAATTTTGTATGAAACTCGGGAGTATAGTAAAAGGGTGTGGGAGGGGTCTTTACTTTTCTTGTATCCAGGGGGGTAGAATTCATCTATAGGGTCTTTAATACTGATTCAATCACATAGAGACCATGCCTATAGGATTTAACGCTTAACTTTACCGCAAAAATCACCTAGAAAGGTTCTGTAATGACACATATAGAGATCATGTCTATAGGCTCTTGCATTTCTGCATATATAAATGTCATTAGGCAAAACGCCTTCGCCAACAAAATTCAACTACGGTTGAACCAAGTCAGGCTATGCGCCTTCACAAACAAGTTCAACTACGGTTGAACCGGGACTCAGGCCATGAGCCTTCGCCAACTTCACTTGCATCTTTTCTGAAACTACTGGTACCTCTTTGCATCATTTTCCTGAAATTAATAGATCCTACGCCTAGGTTTTTTTTTTATTTCAACTCATAAACAAGGGTTGGCTAATTAATAATTGGGTCAGTCCCTGACAACGTATCCGAGTTGGCTAATGCAG
>NC_031994.1:83721763-83758892 GCF_001879085.1 Nicotiana attenuata
ACTCTCTGTTTAAATACATGTGTTGAACCAGTCCGCTCGCTGCTTAATTTAATCTAAGACCAAATCAGTATTTGTCAAGGCATGCTAAACTAAATGATTGTTTGACTTCTGGGGTTAATTTGAGCCTTGTATGCTTGCTTGTCCTCCCCTTTTACTTGATACTTGTTTTGAATGTCGAGCTAGAATTTTATCCTTTAAACTCCACAAAGGCCCCCATCCCTTTCTTCCCCTTTAGGATTAGAAGTCCTAATACCCCGGGACTAATAGGATTGGGACGGGTAGTAGCATGCGATAAGTAAACGATACCGTTCCGCGCTTTAATACCTTAACAGGGTGGGAAGGGTAGACATGGAGATGATGATTACACGTTAACACTCCGCGTACAATTGAGTACCAGTGTTGTGCGAATGATCCATGTAATGTATAAACCTAGGACCCCTTTCTCCTTCTTTATTAGTTTAATAAAATTTTCTGAATCTTTAAAGCTATTGCATTTTCAATTCCTACTTCTCACATGATCTTTTCGGATTATTTGCACTAAGTACTTCACCTTTTTCTCCACTTGCACTTTTTTTACAAAATTGCTCCTTTAAAATTCAACACTCCTTTAACCTTTTGTGCTTCTTGTACTTGTTTATTTTTTACATCTAAAGTCACAATTGTAGCATGGCCGGGAACCACACTAGTGGATCTTGAGGGGTGCCTAACACCTTCCCCTCGAGATAATTTCAAGCCCTTACCCAAAACTCTGGTCTGCATCTTTAATTCTTCTAAAAGTGTCCTAATGCACTATAATCATTAGGTGGCGACTCTCCAAACTCTCAAAAAACCCAATTCCCAAAGTGGGAAAAGAGTTGTCTTCCCAAATGTCGTGAACCCGATTCTGCGAGGAAAAAGGGGGCGTCGACACATGGAACTTGGGGCTTGGTACTTCGGAGCTTCTGCGGTCAGCATCAAAATGAGTGCGGTTGCGCTTCTGATTGTGCGGCCGCACAAAAATAGTGCGGTTCGGATTCCAGCTTGACTCTAAAATTCCCATATCTCTGATCTTTGTCTTCTGCGGACCGCATAATTTTGAATGTGGCCATACTTGTCCTTCTGCGGCCGCACAATTATGGTGCGGTCCGCACTGTAGGCCTTTTTGGCCTGTTTTGGTTCTTGTTCACTTTTGACTCCTTTATCAGTTGATTTTGACTTCTTTGGCTTGTTTTCCCAATATTCTTGTACAGAAGCACATTTCTTTAGTTCTCAGGAATACTTTAAGCATTTTTGAGCTAAAACGCAAGTAAAAGAGAGCAAATAAGCAGTCAAAATCCCTACTTATCAACTCCCCCAAACTTAAGCTTTTGCTTGTCCTCAAGGAATTAAGGAAATTCCCACCTCCACTAGAAAAAGGGATATTTCAGCTGGCCTACGATGAATCAGTCACTCATCAATAGGACCAACAATTATCCACAACACATATGAATCATCAACAACACAATGATTTGACTTTTTGAGTACAATAGTTCTAATGTGGCACTAGAGCATCAAGAGTTGACTCTATTCATCAAGGAAGCTCGCCTCTTTCATGTAGGTCATTGTGGATCCCAAACTCCTCCTCCTCTACTCTCCATTAGCAAATCTCACTTTAGAATGTAACACTCGTATCAAAGATTGTGAAAAGTTCGCTCATCACTCTCAAAAGAATGTCACAAGTCCGACTCTAAGTACCATAAGCTTGTCCCTCATGTAAATCACCACTAATGTAAGCTCACTCAACTTGAAATCATGTAGGGCTTTTTCGGGATGTAATGAAGGCTTTTGGATCAAGGTATGACTTGTTAGAATAGAATGATTTCATCTTTCCTTAAGCACTCCATTTTCTATTTTTGGCTCATGCTTTCTCGACTCTTTGAGTCATTTTCTTTTTCCTCGCGTGAACTAGAGAGACGTAACGTCACTCTTTCTTGATCATGACATTCAATTTTCTCCTTTTCTATTTACTTCATTCCTTTCATCCTTGTTTTCTTTTGAATTCCCTTCAACTCTTCACTTTATTCACTTTCTTTTTAAAAATTTTCTTTTTGTTCTTTCTTTATTTTCTTTGCCTTCCCTTTTCTTCATTTCTTTCTCTTCGTTGTACCTTTTATCACTTTCAAACTCCTCGTCTCTCCCCAAAACTTATGTTTTTGCCAATTGTTTCTCAAGAATGCTAAGGAAAGATTGGGTGCCTAGGAAGGTCATTATAAAACGGATAAAGGCTTGTAACGTGGTTATTGAAAGAAAAAATGGCTTATGCTCAAACGGGTTGACTAGGGATATCACATTGGTAGGATATAGAAGATTTCAAACTTCAAATCGGATCACGGAGAGCCTAGATTCATTTGTCAAGCCAAGCTACACTTAGAATTTTGCCTAGAAAAATATCCGGGGAAAGTTCTAGACTATAAGCACGGATACTTGGACTTGTAATTCAATACCTCACCTCCGCACTGTTGGATTGCTAAAGAGAACGGAGTCGAGGGCCCATAAAAACCCTAGTTAGATTGAGAATCCCAAATGGCTTGACTGAACCACTCGATAACTGTTTAAGTCAATACAAGAGTTATAAGGTCACAACTAGAGCTATTTTCTGCCAACAAGTTGTTTTTAACCATAAGGCCATAGCTAAATGTGTTGGTACCAAGTGAAGCATGCTCGAGACTCCTTTTAGTCATTACTACTATATTTGCCAAAACATAAAAGAAAATGGACTCAATCCCTTAAGAAGGTTGTCACGACATCCATCGTTGGGAAGAGCCACCCTGTTCACACAAAATCTACCTTTGGAAAGAATCGTGGCATTAAGAAAACCAAAGGATTATTGTTCACTCAAACATAAAAAGAAGTTAACAAATTAAAAAGAAGCTACAAAAGTAAATAAGAAGTTATACTACTAATGAAAAACAAACTAAAGAAGTTATAAAGTAAACTACAGAAGGCAAAATGAATATACAAACCGAAGTCAAATGAATATATACATATGCGAAACTGAATATGTACATCAGGGGAGATTATATACATCACCAAATAGAAAATAGAGATAAAAGAAGAATAGTATCAGATTATTACAGGCCAAATCCAAATGTCAATGTCAATCAATCAAAATAGACCACCCCCCAAATGAAAATAAGAATTGTCCCCAATGCTTATCAAAAATAAGAATAGGGAAGGGTAGAGAGTTAAGAGAACTCCCTATGTGGTCGCATTCTACATGGGATCTGCAGCACCCTCGGTCTCCAGCTGTATCTCATCATCACCTAGATGATGGAAAATAGGGTTGCTGAGCATCTGGATCATCTCGCCAGCAGTGTGGGCAGTCGCAACTGGCTCCTCAGACTAGACGACTGCTGCTGGTGCCTCAGGTACTGCTGGTACTGCCTGTGCTGTTGGGGCTGCTGACTCCGTGAGCAGGTCCAATGGTAAATCACTGGCAGATGTAATCTTTTCAATCACTTTTCTTATCTTTTCCACTTGCTCTTTGATGCTTGACACTTCCGCATCTTCTTGACCTGTTTGACCAAATCCTCAATGACTTTCCCTTGTGCCACCACTTTAGCCATGATAGTCTTCTGGTCGGCCAGAATCTTCTTCAATGTTTCCTCCACTGACGGAGGTACCTGTGGCTATGCTGGGGCTGAGGACTGTGCTGCAACAGCACTGGATATGTCAGTAAACTTCGTAGTAGTTGTCTGCATCCAGTTGTTAAGCCCCGCCAATGTCTGTGAGACTCACAGCACAGTCTGAGGATAAGTAGATGAAGCCGGCACTGATAATAGCACTGATATTCTAGCAGAAGCAGATGGTCCGACAGAGAAAGATGGTGGTATGTCCGCTATCCCGGTGGAAGGGCCGGCTGCGTGGAAGGTATGGCAGATGCTGAAGGCTCAGCAGCCGAATCACTAACTACTACCGCTGCCTCCTCAGACTAGCCAACGGAGGTAGTAGTCTTACCCTTGAACTACAGGTTGTCAGCTCCCTGAAGGTGGTACCATGAGAAAGGCTTCTTGGCCTTTACTTCGGTGTCATAATGCTTCGGCTCCACCCCTTGATCCTTGAAGTATTCAGTGAGGAAGTTCGGGTACGGATAGGATCTTTCACCCTTCTAGACAGCTAAAGTGATGTTGGTGGACATGATGGCACCAACATTTGTCGGATACCTAGCCATAATCGAAGCCACCAAGACTGCACGAGGAAGTAGGAGTTGGTTTTCATTGAGGCATGGATCAATGCGGCTACACACGAATGTTTGCCACCCTTTTGCTTCAAAATTTAGGGTGGCCCAAACAATTGGAACCCCTGTTGTGAACCACGGAGTTGTTGATCCTCGAATTGCCAGAATCTCAGCTATCCATGGGCGAGTTGCATCACCCACAACCAACTTCTCAAAGTATTGGACTGCCTCCACTTCCTCAAACCCCACATATGAATTCAATGCACAGGAGTCGAATCGGACTTTCAGATTTCGCACTTTTGTCACCTTGGCACCCTTTTTGATGTGAGCTTTGTTTGCATAGAATTCCTTGACCAGGTGCTCATTTGCATCTAGGACGCTGTGGGTGAACCATTTCCATACTTTTCTCTCCTGGAATTGCCTAAGACATTGAGGTTGTGCTTGTTCAGATCTTTCATCAAGCATTGTCGCTCAAGAGTGAGTGACCTTTGCGGCCACCATTCTCTAAATTTTGCAAAGGCATTGGCACTGACAAATCTATCTTCCCATATCTTTGGGCTCCTTGACCTCTCTAAACCTCCAACTACAGTATCGCCCCCTCTACCATCATCTGGGACATCATCATCATCGTCTAAGTTGATTGGAGCAGGTGGGGCATGTGAGGAAGAGGGCTCAAAATCTTGACTGCCCTCCTACGAACCTTCAGACAAACTAGCAGCTGAAGATGACTCATCCACCAAATGAAATCTACCCGGGATTTGTTATGATTGGGCTTTTGGCTGTGCTTGCACGGAGTTACCCTCAGAAGCTTCCCCGGATGGAAGATACTCACTGGTCTCGGAGGGTTCAGGGGCTCTATTGGTTGTGGCTTTCTTGCTTATTACTCTTTGAAGTGATAGAGGAAGGTTGCTTCTGCCTCAACCCCGGCCTCGGGAGGGTTCTGCCCTCCCTTTTGACATATCTCCCTTGACACGTGATCGAACCATTGTCTGCAACATATAAGTAATAGAAATAAATTAGAATTGAAGCTCATAATGTGTACAAAAGAATTATTCAAAGTTGCAGGAAAATTGTCTCAGAAGGGGCAGTGCGGACCTCACAAAAGTGAGTGCAGCCGCAGACTGCCGAGTGCGGACCGCACAAAAGTGAGTGCGGCCGCACAACCAAAAGTGCGGACCGCACAATTTTGAATGCTTCCGCACAACCTCAGGTACAAACTACTGGGCTCTCTGATGTTTCATCAGTGCAGACCGTACAAAAATGAGTGCGGCCGCACAAATCCACTCCCGACCGCACAACTTTTAGTGCCAATTCATGAACATACTTGCCCTAAATCAGAGAGCTGCGGACCGCACAAAAATGTGTGCGGCCTCATAGCCTCTAGTGCAGACCGCACAAAAGTGTGTGCGGCCACATAATTTGAATTTCATGGGCACTGTGAGTACGTGATTTTTGCCCCGTTTGAATTACTCCTATAGAATTCTTAAAATTAGGATTTTTCTTTTATTATTTAAATTTTAGGGAATTAATTGCATGATTTTGTGTTTGCTTGCATTTTGTGTGCATTTTTAGGTGATATAATTCATAAAAAATACAAAAATATAGTACCTTTGCATTTGGGACTCAATTTTATATTTTTAGTTTTATTAGTTAATTAATATTACAAAAATAAGAGAAAATAACAAAATAGTCATTTTGCCTTTTTTTACTTAGTTTTCTTTTTAAATTAGGATTTAGTTAATTTTAGAAAAATTAATTCAAGAGTTAAATCAGGTCTTTGTTATTTTTAATTTTGTATTTAACAAAATCAAAAAAAAATGGAAAAGGAAGAGAAAATGAAAAGAGAATTAAAAGAAGAAAAGGTCTTGATAAAAGACCCAGTATTGGGCCAATGCTGAATAGCAGCCCAAATTGGACTAAAAGCCCTCCCCAAACCGGTCAAATTCAGGCCCAAATGACTCCGCCCGGTCCAGTCCCGTTAATATCCAAACGACGTCGTTTCTTAATCTCTAAATCTTGACCGTTGGATCTCATCAATCCAACGGTCCGGAACTAACTAGGATGTTTGATATATAAGTGTCTTAATAATCCCCCCTACCCTCCATCTGATCATCTCTCTCACACCCCTATATACACCACCGTTAACCACCGTCCTCCGTCGTCCGCCGCCAGCCGAAAATCGCCTCTGTGAGCACGTGATTTTTGCCCTATATGTGAATTACTCCCATAAATACTTTCAGTATTTGCAATTTTGTGGATTTTCGTGGCATTTTTTGTTAATTGTTTGTATTTTGTTTGTGCATTTTAATTAGTGAAAAATACAAAAAATGTGTTGCATGTGCATTTAGAAGTTAATTTTGCATTTTAAGAATAGTAATAAGGTTGTTTTATAAAAAGGAAAATTACAAAAAAAAAGTCATTTTGCGCCTTTTAATTCCAATGTGGATTTTTAGTAGTTTTTCTTTAATTTCTTAATTATGGTAATTAATTTGCTATGATAATTTGAGTAGGAATCAATTTAGGTTTATTTTGAAAAGAAATTAAAGAAAAAAGAGAGTTAATTTGAAAAGAAAGAGAAAGATAAAATAGGAGTTGAATTGTTTTTGGGCCAAATCCTTTAAATTTTCTTAAAGCCCAAACGGACTCCCACCCCCAAAACCAAACAAGCCAGGCCCAAATACACCCAATACCCGGTCCAATTCCCCTTCACAACCAGACGGTGCCGTTTCTAGTACGGCAGATCTGGGCCGTTCATTTTGATGCATCAAACGGTCCGGAACCTATCTCTTCAAACAATTAATATGTCCGAGTCCATTAAACCTAGTACCTTGTTCCCCCTTTCATCTCCCTCTCTCAGAGAACGTTTTCCATGGTTCACCCCCACTGTTGCCGGCGTCCCACCCCAGACCTTTACCAAAATTAACACCAGATAAACACCCAGAGGTCCCCTCACTCCCCTCTTCTCGAGTCTTAACTCCTTTTTCTTCAAACGCGCTTTGACTGCGTCGAATCTGAGTCAAAAGTGAGACCTGCAAATGTCAAATATCTTGGAACCGGTAGACTTGGCATCGATTAGGACCAGAACGGGCTTGGGTCATGTGTATTTATAAGAACACATGTGATTGAGGCCCGTTCTGGTTAAAATCGAATTCTTGAAAATCTGCAAAGTCTGGGCAATCCGTTTAGGTATTTTATTTTTTAGTTCGTCTTTCGTTGTTTAGAATCATCTTTCTTCACTTCGCTTCTGCGCTTAAGTTTTGTTCCTTCATAATAATTACCGATTCAATTCATTATTGCATCTCATCACTAATAGATTTAGGGCTTTAACTTAATTAAAATACAGTGATGTTTTAGTTTGGTTAGTTCATCAAATTCTGTTTTTGTTTTGGTTGCTTGTTCAGAAATGGTTTTTGTGTAAAGAGTATGGGTCAGGTCCCACCCCAGGGTCTTTGGGGTGATAGACCGGTTTCTAGGTAACAAGAGGCCCAGTTAGAGATTCGATTTGGGGTCTATAGCCCATTAAGATTGGCCAATTGACCCGGGTGGTTCTACGGTAGTTTCAGTGTCTTTAAAGGGTAGTTTAGGCATTTGAGGGTTAGGGAATCTTTCATAACAAACTGAGAAGCTTCTAGGGTGGGGTTGAATTTGAATTTTCAGAATTTGGGTGGTAGAACTTGGGGAACAAGCTAAGAATCTAGGGACCCCTAAGCTAAAATGAAAACTCAAGGGGGGGGGGGGGGGTAAAGGGTAAATAAATGGTCTGCAGGGCTGCCCTATGATTGAGCCTATATAAGGCACTATTTTTGCCTTTCAAGGCAGGGATTAGAGGGCATATAATCCAGAAAATTAAAAAGCGGCTAAGAATTTGAGAAAAACTACTGTTCCATTGAACTCCTTCCCTGATTTTTTTTTAGTTTTCAATTTGCTGAAGCCATTCCTGATTCATTTAGTGTGAAGATGGATTGAATTTAGCTGTTTTAAGTTTGGACTGAAATCAGTTGAATTATTACTTGTTTGAAACTGTTCTGTGGACTGGCTGAGCATCATTTGGTTTAAAACTGGTTCACTGGCTGTTTCCTGCCGTTGATCTCTGTTATTGTTGCTGCTAATCTTTAATCCTTCTGTCCTTCCATTTCCAGGTACACCTTAAGCCTTATTGAGTGTGAAGTGTGGATATGAAGAATATAAATGAAAAACAGCGAAGTATTTTAAGTTGTTCATGATTCAACCGGGTCTTCTTTATTTCTATGTTTTAATAGCTTAGCTTTATCATTGTAAGGTATTATAGAATTGTTAAAAGTGCTGCATCAACATGTTAATTTGAGTGTTTGAAGTTTAGCTTTGATTTGTGAAATGGGTATTCTGATTGGAGATGATTTAGGTTTGAAATAATCGTTAGGATAAATATAAGTTGGAAAAAATGAATGATGTATAGCCTGTCATGTTTAAAGCACTATAATATTTTGTTGTATGCAGAATTAGTTGTTAAGCGAGATTCAGTTAGGCATCCACGTTAAGGGTAGTTTGAGTTGCCTGATTTGTTTTAATTCTTCATAAATCAGTATGACGTTTTGACATTTGTAAGGATAAGGTCAGACCTTATGATTTCAAGTTAGGGCCTGTCGCTATTTGAAAGGCTGCAGCATACGCTGCTTTGGCCTTTGGGGAGGTTTGATCTCAAAGTATTGATATCTTTTGAAGAACTGAGGATCGTGTTTGGTCTCATTTGGGCCCAGCGTGCTTATTAAATATAATGTGTCCATGGGGAAGGGGATTTGAAACAGATTTGAGCTCCAAAATATGTTAATAAAAATCAGAAAGTCAGTGTTGTTGGTCTGCTTTTAACTGATCATAGATTCATGAGCCAAGTGTTGATTTAATTAGATATTCCATATAGTTTAGATAATTGGCATCCTGTGTAATTGTCTGCTTATGAAAACTGGGCTTAACAACGGCCCAATTGATAAAGTCACTACAAATTCGGCATCTTGCCATACGTTTTGGGCACATTTCTTGCCAGTACGAAATGGGGCTCACTTTGAGCCCAATCCTGAAAGGTAACTGCAGTCATTAATTGGTTCTTGTAATTAGACTGACACGATTGTTCTGAAGTGACTCAAATCCCTTTGATGCTTAAACACCCGTATTTCGTTAATTAATAATTGAGGTGCGCCATATTAGATAAAACAAGTAGTTTATGGTCCTCCGAATGTAGTTGAATTAATCCTTTTAATTTAGAATTGAGGTGTGCCATGCCAAACAAAAATGACATTGCATGNCATGGCCCTCGCTTTATTTAATCTTGAATTGATCCTTAGATTCCGAGGCGTGCCATTTAGCAAATTCCATGGCCCTCGCAAAGTGCGAATGTGAAATTACTTTAGGCACGTTAGTTAATAATATTACTTTCTTAAACTCGGGTGCGCATTTATGTGACCCAAATCCAAATCCCAACGAAGTTAAAATATGTCAAAAACCACGGGTGCATTTATGTGACGTGGTTCGAGATGTATTTTAACGACGTTGCAATTCTTTTAAAAAATGACTAAAAGCGGTTAAAGTTAAAATTTGCACATAGGTTCATAATTGTTTTAAAATCAGATATCTAGCCAAATATGACAGTTGAGCGACCGTGCTAGAATCACGAAACCCGGGAATGCCTAACACCTTCTCCCGGGTTAACAGAATTCCTTACTCGGATTTCTGGTACGCGGACTGTTAAACAGAGTCATTCTTTTCCTCAATTCAGGATTTGAACCGGTGACTTGGGACACCATAAATTATCCCAAGTGGCGACTCTGAATCTCTTAATAAACAATCCCGTTTCGATTGTCCTTTAATTGGAAAAACTCCCTTTATATACTCCCCTTCCGGGGGTGTAGTGAAAAAAAGAAGGTGTGACAGCTCTGGCGACTCTGCTGGGGATACAAATCCAGAACTTTGGTTCAGGGTTTAAGAATTCGAGCTTAAAATAATTGTTATGTTTGGCTTTATCTGATTTTCCTACATGTTTCATGCTAATGTGCTGAATGCTTTACCGCTTTGATATTATTTGAACTGTATATATAAACTGTGCCGAAACCCTTCTCTTCTCACCTCCGGGATGTGCTTACTGGTGGAGACTCCCTATTCTGTTAGTGTCATACCTTAAAATAAGAAAGAGGCCGGACAAGTTACTAAGCCGGACGATCCCACAGGTCCCCGGTACGTAGCCCCCTCCTCGACTCGAGTTGTCCGCTCGGGTACACAGTCTAGAACCTATACCCAGGTTTTGAACTTAGAATAACTTGACCTCATGCCGGATCCCTAGTAGGAACACTTATTTGCATCACGTGCATTTTGACTTAGGGGACTCAACACAGGGGTTGGGTCCGTCTAGGACAGGTGTACCCGGAATAATGGACCATCCTGATGCATCCTACTTGTGCATTTATCTGTTTTGGACCCGCATGCTGACCGGCTTTGAATATCTGGAAAATTGAAAAGCGAAAACGGAAAAGAGAAAATAGCAGTGTGGAAAGTTAATTACCTATATTAGAAAAACCAATGTCCGATTAGTGCCGAAATTCTGCCGGATTTTTGAGGAAAATGAGAAAAGTGTTTTTAAATAGTTATTTTTATGTGCCAATGAAAAGGAAAAACAAAGAGTTTATTTTTAAAATAGTGTGTTTTATTTGCCAATGAAAAGGAAAAACCAAAGAGTTTTATTCTCAAGTAGTTTGTTGAAAAAGAAAATAGAAAAAGAGTTTTGTTTTCGAAAATAGTTAGTTTATTTGCCCGAACTACGCAGGTTTGATTCTCACCGGATGTGAGATACGTAGGCAACCCTCATCGGGTCCAACCTCCCCTTTTCAAAAATAGCCAAAAATGATAAATTTCTTTTTTAATTTCGTCATGAATAAGTCGGGTGCCGCCATTCTTGTTTAAAATAAGCCGAATGTCCCAAAAAGGGCGTCGGAAGGCTGTTTTTGCAAGAACAGCCACCTTAAGTCAGTTTCAACGGTTAGCAGGCACAGCCTTAAAATCTTCCCTCGAAGTGCTGAAAGGCCGTAGCTGCAAAACCGACCATTTGTTTTAAATTGGAAATTTGAACAAAAATAGTGTCAGTTTTTTTTTCCTTTTAGGTCAAAATAAGTGATTAAATCACCTTAATGAATGTGCAGGATGAGCACGACTCAAGATGAACCTTTTTCAATCATGCATAAAATCCCTTTGGAGTTGTGTCTGTGGTGGAACGACTTAGGAGGAGAAGGGCAAGATGAGGTCAAAAAATATTTGAAAGGGCTTACCGGTTTGTTGGAGATTGTGCCTTGTGGAGACATCATCAGAGCGTTGGTCACATGTTGGGACCCGACACATAACGTCTTCCATTTCTCGGACTTTGAGCTAACTCCGACACTAGAGGAAATAGCCGGCTACATCAGAAAAGATGAGGTTCCTTTAAGGCATAAGTACTTGGTTGCCCCGAGAACTGTGGCTGTGCACAGATTTTTAGACTCACTGAAAATAAGCAGGACGGTCCACAATGCAGATTTTGGCAAACGGCTTTTGTACTCCACACTTCATATATCACAGATATGGCCACATAGGAGGTTTCAACAACCCGGAAAACAAGATATGTAGCAAAGGGAACCGCCAAAAATGGGAGGAGCATAGACATTATGCTTTTATGGTAGTTTTTCTGGGGCTTGTGGTATTTCCAAGGAAAGACGGAAACATTGACATAAAAATAGCCGGGGTCGTCAGCACTCTCCTCACTCAAGCCAAAAGCATTCTTGCGCCCATGATATTAGCAGAAATTTTCCGCGCTCTTACAGCCTGCAAAGCCGGGGGAGACTTCTTCGAGGGGTGCAATCTATTGTTGCAAATGTGGATGACCGAACACTTGTGCCGTCGTCCTCAATTCCTGAGTTATGGTTCCACAAAGAAGACATGCATAGAAGAGTTTTACACAAGGACTAAGGGGATCAGCTTGCCCGAGGGATTCACGGGCTGGACTTCATACTTTCGGTCCCTCACTGCTAGTCAAATAGAGTGGACATTTGGATGGTTGCCTGTCGATGAAATCATATATATGCCAGCAACGGGGCTGCACTTCCTTTTGATGGGTCTTAAGAGCATCCAGCCTTATGCCCCGTATCGGGCTTTAAGGCAACTCTGGAGGTGCCAAATAGTGCCAAAGGATGGCGATCTTAGTGCTCAGGTAGTTGAAATTAGCCCTGATGGACAATTTCCCGAAGCAAGAGTCCGCCAGATCTGGAATGAATGCCAATACTTAAAAGCGGATACTTGCGTACAGGATCGGGCCAAAGGCGAAGTGTCGCCAGGATACCTTGCTTGGTATATGAGAGAATATGAGCATGAGAGGCTAGCTAAAAGAACTCACATTCAGGATTTTGCTGAATCATCGCAAGAACAGTGGGCTTGGTTAGCTAAAGAAAATGAATACAGGGCCCGCATAGGAGCATTGGAAAAACAGGTCCAAGACCTCCAGTTTGAAAACAGCGTGCAAGCCGCGGCTGATGAGGGTGAGAGAAAGAAATTGGCCAAAGAGAATGAATTCTTACGAGCCCAAATCCAAAAGATGAAGCTAGCGGTCGAAAATCCCGTCTGGAACGCCAAAGATGCAAAGCTTATAGAAAATCTAAGGCAAAAAGTGAATGACTACAGTTTTGATCTCAACAAAGCAGAAAGGGAATTAGCTGGGGTTCGAAAGCAATTGGCTAAAAATGCAGAAGAACGGGCCCGCATGGTTAAGCAGTTGAAAGAAGAATACGATAATGAGGTCACAGGATTAAAGAAAAAGGTCATTGCCACAGAGAACAGAATGATCAAATAGGCAAAAGAATTCAAAGTTGAAAGAGAGCACTGCTACACGGCATTGGCACAACTAGAAATGGACTTGCAACAACTCCAGGAACAAAACCAGCTAGCCGAGCAAACTTTGGAGGCTAGGGCCCAACAAATCGGGCGGTTGCTTCAAGAAAAGGCAGAATCAGAGAGAGAATCTTAACCGTTGCCCACTCCATTACTAGGAAATGCCAAGTGTGCGAGACTATGACTCGTACCACCTTCTTTGCATCAGTGATGATATTTGTGAAGTAGATAATGAGTGACCTGGACAGACTTCAAGGGGAACTTGCATATAGGCCCGCGGCGAGACCGAACGATGTCCCGCGGGCACCAGGAGCTTTAATGTATTCATGATTATCTTTTGAGTCTGTATTTCCTTTTCTACCAGAGTTTGTCTTCTGAGTCTGTATTTCCTTTTCTAATAGAGTTGGTCATTTGAGTCTGTAGTTCCTTTTCTATCGGGGTCTGTATTTCCTTTTCGTTTAAAGTCAGTCAGTCGATTGATTCTGTATTTTCGTTTAAAATGGAATGGTGGAGTCTGTAGTTCTTTTCTGCATTAGAGTCTGTTAGCTGTTTTGAGTCTTATTTGCTATCAATAAAATTAAAATTCCTAAAAATATTTTGCTTCTACTTTACATTTATTCTGCAAGAACTACGCTCGGTCTGATTCACGCGGGGTCGTGATACGTAGGCAATCTCCATAGGATTCGACCGTAACTAAATGAAAAAGAAGGAAAAACAAGAAAAGAATGAAAGGAAAGAGGTGAAAAACAAGAAAGGAAAGAAAAACAAAAGAGGGAAAAAGAAAAACAAAAGAAAATAAGGAACCAAACAAAAGAAAACAAGAGAAAATAAAAAAGGAAAAGGAAAGACAAGAGTGGAAAAATAATTTTGAGGAAAGGAGCGAATAGGAACAAGGAAAAACCAAGGCAAAAGAAAAAGAAGGAAAAGAAAGAGGGAAAATAAGAGAGAAAAGCAAAAGAAAAGAAGGAAAGGCAAGAAACAAACAAAGGAAAACACGAGGGAGAATTAAAGGAAAGGCTTGGTAAATAAAGCCGGGATGACGCATGCAATCCAAGCAAAAGCATAATAGGAACTGTTAACTGCCTAGGTGCATTCACTCCCCAAATGTGCGGGTGCCAATATGTTAAATGCCCTAACGCTAACGTGATGGTTTCATTTTGTCATGTCATTCCAGAAAGGTGGTTGGTTTGTGGTTTGAAAGTGGTAACTCTTCTTTACAACACAAGGACAAAAGGCAATGGCAAACAACAAGAGAACTGAGTTGGTTGATACTGGTGCTCGACAACTGTTGGTGGAACGGGATAATGGGTTGGCTGAAGAGGTGCGGATGCTGAGACAACACATGACAGATATGTATCAAGCCTGGATGACTGGGAAGGCACCACCCCCGCCACCACCAATTTTCCTGGACGCTACCCTTACCCAAACTCCCAACACAATGCCATATGATCCTCCATATTCTCCAGATACACCCGCTTATCACAGTTTTCCCAACCACCCTAGTAGCTCCATCATGCATCCTCCAGTTACTTCTCCCCAATATTGCCTTCCTGTCATATCCACTACCCTAGACAATGAATACCCACTCAAAGCGCGTAATGCTCAATTTCGCCGTCCAGAGGTTGCCCACAGGGTCCTTGATCCATACAAGAAGAGCTCCCGGGATGAGCAGTTTCATGGTAGAAATGAAAGGGTTACAGGAAGAGCAAGGCGAGATGAGGTACCCAGGAAGTTGACAAGCACAGAACATTCCTTAAGGGACAAGCGAAGAGTGGAAGGCCAGGGTAGCATGACTTGCAAAGAACTGATTGCGCCATATGTCGCCCGCCTGCCCGCAGGATTCAATGTACCAAAATTTAACTTGTATGATGGGCGTGGAGATCCGGTAGCCCACCTGAGGGTCTATTGCAACGAAATGAGGATTGTTGGAGAGAAAGATGACGTGATGATGGCATATTTCAGTGAAAGCCTAACTGTGACAGCTTTGGACTGGCATGGTTGTCAAAATGTTGATGAGTGGCTTACATTGGGTGACATGGCTCAAGACTTTGTCCGATACTTTCAATGCAAATCAAGTGTTGCCCCAGACCGTACCTCGCTATCTAAGATGGAAAAGAGGCCGGAGGAAAGGTTTAATGAGTTTGGGCTCAGATGGAGGGAGCAAGCTGCTCGAGTCAGTCCCCCGATTAGCGAAGAAGAAATGGTTAAGCTTTTTCTACAGGCCCAAGGACCCACTTACTACAGTCATTTGATCCCGGCCCTGGGAAAGCCTTTCAATGATGTGTTAAAAATGGGGGAGCTAGTGGAAGAAGGAATCAAGTCAAGCAAAATCGTGAGTTGTTCGGAAGCCATTCAGAACATACCAATAAGCTTGGTTGGGGGAAAGAGGAACAGAAAAGACGATCCGATAGGTTTTCCTGATCAACACTTCCAACCTCGACATCGTCCCCGTGGTTATCCTTGTGCATTAGATGGCCCTCCCCGACGCTACCTCTCTCCACAGAACTCCCAAAGTCGCGCATCACATTATCAGTACCCAGCTCCTCAAAATGCCCATCTACCCCCGCGAGCTTACCAAAAACACCCCGGATCAGGTTTTTGTCCCAATCCAGCGTTTGAGAATGAGAGGTTATGGAAGAAGAAGACCTTCACTCCATTGGGAGAATCATATGCCAGTTTGTTCCAGAGGCTAAGGACATTGGACATGTTGAAGCCGATTCAGATAAAAATGCCGAACCCTCTCCCAAAGAAGTTTGATCCTTCTCAAAAGTGCGCATGTTGCTCAGGTGCCCTGGGGCACGACATAGAGAAATGTTGGAATCTGAAGAATGCAATTCAAAAGCTTATTGATGCAGGCGACATCATCGTGCAAAATCCAGATGCAACAAACACTGACCAAGATCCATCTCCTGTGCACAATGAGACGCCTATGGTGGGTATGATTGATCGTGAGAGTGAGCCGGCAGAAGAAACTTAGAAGCAGTCTGCTCAGAACAACGTGATGAAGACTTGTGAAAATTCCAGCAATCCTGGTGTGAAATTAAATGGCTAAGACGCCGTGCTTGGTAATTGGGAAGATGCTCCATCTCTTGGAGTTTTGGTGGTTTATTTTGTTGTCATTTCTGTTGTCCGGGTTATTTCAGGGTTGTAATCCGGATATTGTCTTGTGACTCAAACCCTTCCATCCTTTCACTTTGTCTTGTTTGTCTCGTCGTAGTAGCTTGTGTAGTGCTGTTTAGGTTGGTTCAAGGGTTGTAACTCTAGTCTAGTTTGCTTGTTTCGTTGTTTAAACCCTTTCTCCGTCAGTCTAATGCAATTCTCTGTTTCCCGCCATTTCTAGTTATTTTATCTAGTTCCTTTTTCCTTTTGCAATTCTTTTCATGCTGGTTCTGGTGACATGACATGCACGCATAATTCTCAGCTTGGTTTTAAAAGTCAGAAGCAATAAGACAATGTTGAAGATGTAAGGACAGTCGAGGGATTTTGAAATCTCTTCGAGCCCAAATTATGTGAAACTGGGGCAGACGGAACATAAAGAAATACTGTTGAAATGCATCATGCCACATCGGCTTGAAACTAAAGGCAAGTTTGCCCCAAGTCTGCAGGAGCCGTTCATGGTACCGTGATTGTTGTCCAATGGTGCTAGGTAATTGACAAATGTATGGATATGGTTAGTAATTCTGGTGTAATCAAAAGATGTTACGTATGTTTTCCCCATGTTTGTTTAATTGTGTAGTTTGTACTTGGCATGTTTTGGAGATTAGAATGACGAAGGCATTTTGTTCTGCCATCCAAAAACTTTATCCTTTGTTACCCCTTTGAGCCTTGGTTATTTTCTTGCATAACCCTCTTTCGGAATCAATAATAAAACTCGTAAGCCCGAGCGGGGAAAGAAAGTGGAGAAATAAGAGAAAAACAATGAAAAAGGGGAAAGAAAAGAAAAGAAAAGAAAAGAAAGGGAAAAGAAAAAAAAAGAAAAAAAAGAAGAGAAAAGAAAAGAAAAGAAAAAAGAAGAGAAATGAAAAGAAAGAAAAGAAAAGAAGAAGAAAGGAAAATAACAACAAAAGTAGTCACCTGAACTACGTTTGACTTGATCCCGAAAGGGTACGTAAGCAGCCTCTCTCTGAGGTTCAATCACACCGAAATAAAAGTCCAAAGTCCCCAAGGAAGAAACTGGGGTAGAAGTTGTGGTTATTGTGGGAAATCTGATTCCGAAAGTTGTAATTTTGAACCCATGTTGAATTGTTTTGAGCCTTTGATACCCTTTCTTTCTAACCCTATCCAAAAGCCCACATTACGGTCCAAAGGAAGATCTTCTGATCAGTCTTCGAGAGATGCCAAGTCAAGCGAGTAGAGCTGAATCATATCAGGGGCAACACTCCGGTCCAAACGAAGGAAATGAAGAATGAGAGTGTCTTGTTGATGAGAACCCTCACGGGTATCCCAAGGCGACGAAAGCTGAGAGAAATAAAAAATGAGAGAGTCTTATTGGTGAAAACCTTTACGGGCACCATAAGGCGATGGTGAGGTGAGAGAAAAGACCAAAATTAGAGAGGCTTGATGGTGAAAACCTACGGGCACCACAAGTCGAATGTGGATTGAGAATCAGATGGGAAATCACCAGATGAAGATCGTGAAAGACGACAGAGCAGCGAGGCCCAGTTTCACAGTTTGGGGGTATAATAGGGGCTGAACTTCAGATTTGCCTAACAGGATAGGCCACATGTGCATTAGAGTCGGTACCCACATCCGATAGGTTTCTACTTTGTAGTTTTCTTGTTAGGAATCATCTCCTTCCGTTGTCATCTATTCTGTCCCTTTTGTCTTGTTTATTTCCTCTTCCTGAGTCTATTGGGTCAACACAAGTGAGAAATGACTTTAAAATTTGCCACCAGCTTTCCAATTGCACAAAACGGTATCTGGTTAGCACATTAAAGCGTCATAAGTTAGGAAAGAACAGCAAGCACACTGAGTTCGCAACAATCAACAAGCTTTCAGATCCTTGTGAAATGCAAAGGCTTGGTATATATTAATTCATGAACAAAGCAACAGATGAAGGATTGGGGTGAAAAAATCAAAGGTATTTCCTGTGACAGGATTGACAAAAGGTGGTAAACCAGTGACGAACAAAATCCTCCAAGCAGAAATCAAAGTTATCATGGCAAATGAGGGAGCCGTAGACCTCAAGGACAGGACCAGTGGCTTAGAAAGAACAATATACGCAATGAGGGGGTGACAAGTGTCGTGCTTTGGGGTTTATATGAGACACAAAGGTTGGGGAGGTACCAGTTCATGCAACGCAACAAATAGAAGATATTGGGTCCGAACGGAAAAAAGAAATTTTATGTGATGGGGACGACAGAGAAAAGGGTTAGCCCACAAACAAGCAAGGTCCTCGAGTGGAAGTCAGTCATCATGGGAAGCGAAGGAGCAATCGCAGCAAAGTCAAGGCCACAAACCAACCACCATGTTTAAACTCACAAGTTTTCTTTGTCCGAAACAGGGACGGAAACATGTTCATACCAAAGCTGGGAAGCTTGAAATTTTCAAGTGTAGTGCCCCAATTCTGGTTACGCAAAGTCTATTGGGAAGATCACACATCACCCCTAGGAGAAACACTTCCTAGTCGGGGTTTTCAAGTTATATTTTGCCATAGGAGACGCACTTCCTAAATTAAGAGTTCATTCATAGGAGACGCACTTCCTAATTTGAGTCATTGAAGTTTCACCCCTAGGATACGCACTTCTTAGTCTGGGTCTTTCAGGATACACCTGTAGGAGATGCACTTCCTAAATTGAGTTTCACCCCTAGGAGATGTACTTCCTAGTTTTGGGTCATTTAAGTTTATTCCTAGGAGACGCACTTCCTAGCTTGAGTCATTGAAATTTTACCCTAGGAGACGCACTTCCTAGTTTGAGCCATTGAAGTTTCACCCATAGGAGACGCACTTCCTAAATTAAGAGTTTACCCCTAGGAGACGCACTTCCTAGTCTGGGTCTTTCAGGAATTAAGAGTCCATAGGAGATGCACTTCCTAGTTTTAGTCACTGAAGTTTTCACCCCTAGGAGACGCACTTCCTAGTCTGGTTTATTAACGTTACACCTTTAGGAGACACACTTCCTAAATATTGAGTTCATTCATAGGAGGCGCACTTCCTAATTTTAGTCACTAAAGTTTTCACCCCTAGGAGACGCATTTCCTAGCCTTGGTCATTTAAATTCACCCTTAGGAGACGCACTTCATAATCTGGTTCATTCAGGTTTTATTTTAGCAGACGCATTTGCTAGTCAAAGTTACTTGGTTTTACTCGTAGGAGACACACATCCTAATCTAGTCTTTAGTTTACACTCATCATTGCATCAGTAGTATAAGTGGTTTACAATATTGCTAACAACTCACAAATCTTCCTAGTGCAAACTGGGGCAGAAAATTTTCTTTGTTGTTTATTTTGTTGCTGTCAGGAGCCCAGTTGGAGAATAAGGGAATACTTTTCAAGTTCAGCAATCAGGAGCCCACCTGGAGAACAAGGAAATACTCTTCAAGCTTCAGCAGTCAGGAGCCCACCTGGAGAACAAGGGAAGTACAATTCAAATTTTAGCCTTTATATTTTCATTATTGATAACATGATGTGCCCAGTCACCAAACTGGGGCAGAAAATTTTCTTTGTTTGTCTATTTTGTTGCAGTCAGGAGCCCACCTGGAGAACAAGGAAATACTTTCCAAGTGTTGCAGTCAGGAGCCTACCTGGAAAACAAGGGAATACTTTCAAGCGTCAGCAGTCAGGAGCCCGCCTGGAGAATAGAGGCACGTATTTCAAACTTCAGCAATCCAGCATCACGCAGAGGAATGGCAAAACATCTCCAATCACAATGCAAGGCAACAACGCAAGAGTTCCAGTGGAAGAATACAAGTTCAAGGCAATACAAGAGCAAGTTAGAAGACAAACATAGGACCTTTTTGTAGATCATAGCTTAGGCTAGCTTCTTTTTATTTTAACATGGTGTAATAAGGAGGTCAGCAAGCAGTAGCAGCAACAACAACAGTGAAATCATAGCCCTGGTAGTCCCAGCTACCAAACCTTCCCGAACTACACTAACCTGATTCCTTTTTAGCCAAGGATATGTAGGCAACCTTTGAAGCAGGGTTCGGTCAGACGGTTTTCAAAAATGCTTCACACGAAGTATCCGAACAGGCAAAATCGCTCGTTTTCGCTCACTTATCTTTGCACGAAAACTCTTCGTATTTCCGGGATAAGAGGGGCAGCTGTGAGCACGTGATTTTTGCCCTATATGTGAATTACTCCCATAAATTCAAAATAAAATAATTTCTTTCAGTATTTGCAATTTTGTGGATTTTCGTGGCATTTTCTGTTAATTGTTTGCATTTTGTTTGTGCATTTTAATTAGTGAAAAATACAAAAAATGTGTTGCATGTGCATTTAGGAGTTAATTTTGCATTTTAAGAATAGTAATAAGGTTGTTTTATAAAAAGGAAAATTACAAAAAAATAGTCATCTTGCGCCTTTTAATTCCAATGTGGATTTTTAGTAGTTTTTCTTTAATTTCTTAATTATGGTAATTAATTTGCTATGATAATTTGAGTAGGAATCAATTTAGGTTTATTTTTAGTTTTATTTTTAAAAGAAATTTAAAAAAAAAGAGTTAATTTGAAAAGAAAGAGAAAGATAAAAGAGGAGTTGAATTGTTTTTGGGCCAAATCCTTTAAATTTTCTTAAAGCCCAAACGGACCCCCACCCCAAAAACCAAACAAGCCAGGCCCAAATACACCCAATACCCCGTCCAATTCCCCTTCACAACCAAACGGTGCCGTTTCGAGTCCGGCAGATCTGGGCCGTTCATTTTGATGCATCAAATGGTCCGGAACCTATCTCTTCAAACAATTAATATGTCCGAGTCCATTAAACCTAGTACCTTGTTCCGCCTTTCATCTCCTTCTCTCAGAGAACGTTTTCCATGGTTGACCCCCACTGTTGCCGGCGTCCCACCCCAAACCTTCACCAAAATTAACACCAGATAAACACCCAGAGGTCCCCTAGCTCCCCTCTTCTCGAGTCTTAACTCATTTTTCTTCAAACGCGCTTTGACTGCGTCGAATCTGAGTCAAAAGTGAGACCTGCGAATGTCAAATATCTTGGAACCGGTAGACTTGGCATCGATTAGGACCAGAACGGGCTTGGGTCATGTGTATTTATATGGACACATGTGATTGAGGCCCCTTCTGGTTAAAATTGAATTCGTGAAAATCTGGGCAATCCATTTAGGTATTTTATTTTTTTGTTCGTCTTTCGTTGTTTAGAATCATCTTTCTTCACTTCGCTTCTGCACTTAAGTTTTGTTCCTTCATAATAATTACTGATTCAATTCATTATTGCATCTCATCACTAATAGATTTAGGGCTTTAACTTAATTAAAATACAATGATGTTTTAGTTTGGTTAGTTCATCAAATTCTATTTTTGTTTTGGTTGCTTGTTCAGAAATGGTTTTTGTGTAAAGAGTATGGGTCAGGTCCCACCCCAGGGTCTTTGGGGTGATAGACCGGTTTCTAGGTAACAAGAGGCCCAGTTAGAGATTTGATTTGGGGTCTATAGCCCATTAAGATTGGCCAATTGACCCGGGTGGTTCTAGGGTAGTTTCAGTGTCTTTAAAGGGTAGTTTAGGCATTTGAGGGTTAGGGAATTTTTCATAACAAACTGAGAAGCTTCTAGGGTGGGGTTGGATTTGAGTTTTCAGAATTTGGGTGATAGAACTTGGGGAACAAGCTAAGAATCTAGGGACCCCTAAGCTAAAATGAAAACTCAAGAGGGGGGTAAAGGGTAAATAAATGGTCTGCAGGGCTGCCCTATGATTGAGCCTATATAAGGCACTATTCTTGCCTTTCAAGGCAGGGATTAGAGGGCATATAATCCAGAAAATTAAAAAGCGGCTAAGAATTTGAGAAAAACTACTGTTCCATTGAACTCCTTCCCTGATTTTTTTTTAGTTTTCAATTTGCTGAAGCCATTCCTGATTCATTTAGTGTGAAGATGGATTGAATTTAGTTGTTTTAAGTTTGGACTGAAATTAGTTGAATTATTACTCGTTTGAAACTGTTTGGTGGACTGGCTGAGCATCATTTGGTTTAAAACTGGTTCACTGGCTGTTTCCTGCCGTCGATCTCTGTTATTGCTGCTGCTAATCCTTAATCCCGGTGTCCTTCCATTTCCAGGTATACCTTAAGCCTTATTGAGTGTGAAGTGTGGATATGAAGAATATAAATGAAAAGCAGCAAAGTATTTTAAGTTGTTCATGATTCAGCCGGGTCTTTTTTATTTCTATGTTTTAATAGCTTAGCTTTATCATTGTAAGGTATTATAGAATTGTTAAAAGTGTTGCATCAACATGTTAATTCGAGTGTTTGAAGTTTAGCTTTGATTTGTTGAAATGTGTATTCTGATTGGAGATGATTTGGGTTTGAAATAATCGTTAGGATAAATATAAGTTGGAAAAAATGAATGATGTATAGCCTGTCATGTTTAAAGCACTATAATATTTTGTTGTATGCAGAATTAGTTGTTAAGGGAGATTCAGTTAGGCATCCACGTTAAGGGCAGTTTGAGTTGCCTGATTTGTTTTAATTCTTCATAAATCAGTATGACGTTTTGACATTTGTTATGATAAGGTCAGACCTTATGGTTTCAAGTTAGGGCCTGTCGCTATTTGAAAGGCTGCAGCATACGTTGCTTTGGCCTTTGGGGAGGTTTAATCTCAAAGTATTGATCTCTTTTGAAGAACTGAGGATCGTGTTTGGGCTCATTTGGGACCAGCGTGCTTATTAAATATAATGTGGCCATGGGGAAGGGGGTTTGGAACAGATTTGAGCCCCAAAATATGTTAATAAAAATCAGAAAGTCAGTGTTGTTGGTCTGCTTTTGAACTGATCATAGATTCATGAGCCAAGTGTTGATTTAATTAGATATTCCATATAGTTTAGATAATTGGCATCCTTTATAATTGTCTGCTTATGAAAACAGGGCTTAACAACGGCCCAATTGATAAAGTCACTACAAATTCGGCATCTTGCCATACGTTTTGGGCACATTTCTTGCCACTACGAAATGGGGCTCACTTTGAGCCCAATCCTAAAAGGTAATTGCAGTCATTAATTGGTTCTTGTAATTAGACTGACACGATTATTCTGAAGTGAGTCAAATCCCTTTGATGCTTAAACATCCGTATTTCGTTAATTAATAATTGAGGTGAGCCATATTAGATAAAACAAGTAGTTTATGGTCCTCCGAATGTAGTTGAACTAATCCTTTTAATTTAGAATTGAGGTGTGCCATGCCAAACAAAATGACATTGCATGGCCCTCGCTTNGCGAATCTCCAAATTACCCCAAAAATACACCATAGCACCTCCTCCTCCTCCTCATCCCGAATCTAGCCTCACTTTCTTTCAAACCCCCCTCAAACACCTCGAATAATCCAAACCCTAGCGCCGCCTCTGCCGTGCACGGCGCCGCCGCCTCCCAAACCATCCCAAAATTATTCCCCAGACCCTCCTCACCTTCTTTTTCCCAAATCCCAAACCAATTTCCCTCAAATCCAACTACAATTACGCGAATTTTAGATCTAGGGTTTGTTCAAGACTGGTCGAATTCCAAAAGCCTACCAGTGTTAGAATTGGGTTCCAAAATAAGGTTATGTGCTTGTTTTTGGCAAGAACAAGCATGTAACATTATTTGGGGACTCGATTCAAGGTCAGTCCAAACTATAACCCAAACAGTAAGTTTCTCAATCTTTTTCTTTCTTTCTTTGTTTTTCTTTCTCTTTGCATAAGTAAATATTTCTTTAATTTTCTGTTCTTCTGTCCGTTCATTCCCTGTATTTCTTTTATTTTGTTTGAGTTAGGGTTTTTCGATTCAGGTCTCTGATTTTCGTATATTGCAGTCATATAGTTTAGTTCTTATTTGATTGTGTGTTTGATTCGATTGTATGATCCATGATTGTTGCTGTTAACTTGATTTTAGTTTCAGTTTTATTTGTTGCTATTAATTGTTAGTTCGATGTTAATTTTACCCTTAGGACATAGTGTTGATTAGTGTTAAATTCCGGTTTGGTTGATTAGTTCAATTGTTAGGTTTTCTATTATAATTAAATTGTTTGGTTATAGCTGAACCTTTCCAGTCCCTGTGATTAATTAACTATGGTTATTTGATCAAGTTGAAAGGGGCTGGGGTTGGTTAGTAACTTTAGGATTAATTAAGGGTAGTATAGGTATTTTAAAATAGAGAATAGTGCAGTAACTGAAATTGGAAACCCCTAGAACTTTCTAGATGGGGTTCCAATTAGAATTTCAGAAACTTGGTAGTGTTACTTGACCAGCAAGTCATAAACTAAAGGACTAATTAAGCAAAAAACTGAAAATAAAAGAGGGACTTAGGGTGCAAAAGAAAAATCTGAATGCTTCCCTAATTTTGCTTATAGAAAGGCATACCCCTTGCCTTGTTTTACAAGTTTTTAGAAGTTTTAAAAATCTGAAAAAATTTTAGAAAATTTCAGATCTGAAAAAGTTCAAAATTCGAATCCTAGAGCTTAGAGAAATCAGAAAATCCAAAACAAAAAAAACAATTCAAATTCAAATTCTTAGAGTGATCTTAAATTCCAGTTGTTGAATTAACATTCCAGCTTTTGTAAGGTTGAAAATAGCTTGAATATTCCTGGTATTTTGGTCGTTGAAGCTTCAGAAGTTCCTGGGTTTATTTCAAGTCTATTTTGGTTCATTCAAGTCTATTTTTGGCTATTTGCTGGTGCTTTTCCTCTGCAATTCACTCTTGGGCTGCTGTGATACCATTTTGGGCTTAAAATTGATCTTATTACTGCTGTGTGCTGCTGATTACTATCTGCAGATCTTCTGATCCAAATTTACCTTTTGTGTGGCATTATCCAGGTATTCCTTTGAGCTATGTATGAGGATTATTTTATGCACATGTAAAGGATTCAAAAATCAATTAAATGAAGAATATGTTGAAGTTGAATTGATGTTAAATATGCTGTAGTTATCTAATTATGATCCTAGTCTAAATGTAGAGCCATATATGCCAATTGATACATGTATTTGTCTAGTATAGTTTTAGCTTTGGTTTGTACTTACATGAACAATGGACTGTGGACTGGACATATTTTCTACTGGATGTTTCGTTTGACTAATTTAGCTAGAATTTATGGGCTGATGTTAGTTCAAATATAGGAATGGTTTGGGGTACACCAATGCTTACCTCTGTATGTGCATATGATTTTACCCCTCAAATGCTCATTATCAGATTTTTTTTAAGTTTAGTTGAGTTCTGTACGATTCAGGTGTTAGGGCATAAAGGGATTAGGTAACTCGTGTTAGGTTTTACTCCTGCGGATGTTAATAATCTTTGTTTAGTGCTACAATCCTGTCACCTAGATTTTAGAAGATCTGCAAAAACATAAAAATATCCAGTTGTCCATATTTTAGTTTCAAACCTGTTAATGACTGTATTTTGTCCATCTATTTTCCATTAAAAGTGAGGACAAGAGTATGATCGATTTTACATTTACGTGTTAATCCAGTGTGAATAATCTAGCATTGATGATCCAGTATTATTACTGATTCTATCTCTGCCATTGTTCATGTTACTTGAAGTATGAAAAAAACTGGGCTAACGTTTGGGCCCAGCTATTTAATGAGGAGTCCAAGTATTTTCAGCCTTGGGCCAATGCACTTGGTAGTCCGTTAAGGACAGACCTCTTCAAATTGGGCCTGTACTCAAGCCCGGCCATTTGGACAGCTTTATGAAGCTGAAGGCATTTCCATTCCTCTTGGGCTGGTTTCGAAGCCCAATGTACTAAAGGCCTGAATCCATATTTAGAGTTATTGGTTCACTTTTATTATATAGGCTTGGGCCTTTCAAGTTAAGTAGCAAATTTGAATTAAGGGGTATTCAATAAGGAAGATCCTCTTGTTTGGGTTTGGACTTGATCTTAGGGCCCTAATTTCGTTGAATGCTTTTAATAGTAGTTATTGAATAATGTTAATTAATTAAGTTTTTAGAGACAATCCTTAATAGAGAATAATAGTTCCTTTTAGGGTGGCTTTTAAAATAAATCGAGGTGCGCCGCGCAAAACAAAATTCACAAATTGCGTGGCCCTCAATAATTATCTTTTAAAAAATCCTTAGAATTCGGGACGTGCCATTTAGCGAATGTTCATGGCCTCCCGCAAAGTTAATAACGCGTTAGTCACTTTAGGCATGTTCTTTAATAATTTTACTTTCCTAAACTCGGACGCGCATTTATGTGACCCAAATCCAAGTCCCAACGATGTTAAAATATATCAAAAAACCACGGGTGCATTTATGTGATGTGGTTCGAGATATGTTTTAATAACGTTGCAATTCTCCTTAAAATTAAATAAAAGCGGTAAATAATTTAAAATTACACTATAGGTTGTAACATGTGTTAAAATCAGGTAATAGGCCAAATATGATAGTTTAAGAGACCGTGCTAGAACCACGGAATCCGTGGGTGCCTAACACCTTCCCCCGGGTTAACAAAATTCCTTACTCAAGAATTTCTGGTTCGTAGACTTCACTTGGAAAGTCGAAAATTTCCTCGGTTTGGGATTCAAAATAAACCGGTGACTTGGGACACCAAAAGCCAAACCTATCCCAAGTGGCGACTCTGAACAAATAAATAATCCCATTTCGAATAATGTCACTTTAATTGAAAAACTTCCTTATACACTATCCTTTGGGGTAGGTGTGTAAAAAGGAGGCGTGACAGCTCTGGCGACTCTACTGGGGATACGAACCCAGAATTTCGGTTCAGGGTTCAAGAATTCGAGCTTAGAGTAGCTGTTATGATTGGCTTTATTTATTATCTGATTTTCCTACATGGTTCATGCTAAATGTGCTAAATGCTTTACCGCTTTGATATTTGGTAAATTGTATATATAAACTGTTACGAAACCTTTCTCTTCTTATCTTCGGGGATGTGCTCGCTGGTCGAGACTCCCTATTCTGTCAGTGTCATACCTTTAAATAAGAAAGAGGCTCGGACAAGTTACTAAGCCGGATGATCTTTTGGGTCCCCGGTACGTAGCCCCCTCCTCGACTCGAGTTGTCCGCTCGGGTACACAGTCTAGACCAAATACCCAGGTTTTGAACCTAGTATAACAAAGCCTCATGCCGGATCCCTAGTAGGAACGTTTGTTTGCATCATGTGCATTTGACTTAGGGGACTCAACACAGGGGTTGGGTCCGTCTAGGACAGGTGACCTGAAATGAAAAGACCATCCTGATGCATCTTACGTGCTACTTGTGCATTTATTTGTCTCGGCTTGCATGTTGACCGACTTCTAGAATAGGGACAGAAAAGTCAAAAAAAAAAAGAGGAAAAAGAAAGAAAGAAAAACCAAGAGTGAGAGGTAGGTATTTTTAGAAAATTCTAAAACCTTGCCGAATTTTTGAGAAAATGAAAGAAAAAGAAAACTTTTGTTTTCAAAACATAGTTGGTTTTGTCAAATCTGCCCGAACTACGCCAGTTTGATTCTCACAGGGCGTGGGATACGTAGGCAACTCCCATCGGATCCAACTTCCCTTTTTGCAAAAATAGCCCAAAAACAACAAAAATTTTAGTTTTTGTCACAAATAAGTCAGGTGATGCCATTCTTGTCTAAAATAAGCCGAATGTCCCCAAAAGGGCGCCGGAAGGTTGTTTTTGTAAGAACAACCACCTTGGGTCATTTTTAACGATTAGTGGTCACAGCCTTAAAATCTTCTTTCCCGAAGTGCTAAAAGGTCGTATCCGCAAAATCGAGGTTTTATTTTTGAAATAAAAATTTTGAAAAAAGAATGATGTTGCTTTTCTTTTTTAGGTTAAAATAAGACTTTAAATCACCTTAATAAATGTGCAGGATGAGCACGAATGAAACTGAACCTTCATAGTCTTTAATGAGATCCCCTTGAAGCTCCACGTGTGGTGGGATGATCTAGGAAAAGGAAGTAAAGAAACAGTGGTAAAGGTTCTGGGAGGCCTCGTCGGATTACTGAACGTCAAGCCAAAGCCGGATATTATTGAAGCATTGATACCGTTTTGGGACCCGACTCGCAACGTGTTCCGTTTCTCGGACTTTGAGCTCACACCTACATTGGAGCAAGTTGCGGGTTATGCAAGCCTTAATGGAAATCTTAGAAGCCGATATCCGTTGGCACCAAGACCGGTATCTCCCCACAGATTCCTGGATTTACTGAATATTAGTAGGGATGTTCAGGACGGAAATCTATCAGAAGGGTATTGCACACTCCATTTCTTGTATCATCGATATGGCAACCCCCGAGGTTTTGAAGAGCCAAACACTGGTCTAACTCATGCCGGAAACAAAGACAAATGGGAGGCAAGGCGGGGTTTAGCTTTCATGGTAGACTTCTTGGGAGTTGTGGTCTGTCCACGAAAAGATGGTCATATAGAGATCGGTCTTGTGGGAATGATCGATGTTGCTATCAAGAAAGCCAACAGCACTGTGGTTCCTTTGATCGTATCTGAAATCTATAGAGCCTTGACTATCTGTCNATCTGTCGGGAAGGGGGAAAGTTCTTCCGATCAGGGTTGCTATTTGTTACTACAGTTATGGATGCAAGAACACCTCTGTCACCGGGTTGGGTACATGTATTATGGTTTGACCGGGTTGAGCTGCATTGAAGAATTTGAAAACCGGGTAACAGGTATTGAATTCCCTACAGGTACTGAAGCTTGTCTTGCACTTCTGAGATCTTTGACTGCCGACAAAATTGAGTGGGCATTTGGATGGCTTCCTGCCACTGAAGCAGTTTCCATGTCAGCTGAAATGTCTTTTATCCTCTTGATGGGCATCCGGAGCATCCAACCCTATGCTCCCTATAGGGTTTTGCGCCAATTAGGAAGATTCCAAACCGTCCCCAATGATGAAGATCTGAGTAAACATGGTATTGAATTAGGCCCAAAAGCTGTATTTCCAGAAGGGAAGATTCGCCAAGTATGGAATGAGTGTAGGTTTCTTGAACCTAAGACCATAGCACGAGACCGAGCTAGAGGGGAAGTGGACCCTAAGTACGTGTTTTGGTTCGGCAAAAGATTCCAGATTCCTGAAAGACCCGCAAAGACACCACATGTCCACCAGTTTACTGATGGGGCCCAGGTACAATGGGATTGGTTAACTAAGGAGAATGAGTACAGAGCCAAAATAAGCCAGTTGGAAAGGCGAGTCACGGAGCTTCAATTTGAAAATGGTGTTCAAGCCGCCGTAGACGAGGGAGAAAAGAAGAAACTAACCCAGGAAAATGAGGCTCTTAAGGCTCAGATCCGGCAGATGAAAATAGCTGCCAACAACCAAGAATGAAGTCGGGCTGATGAATGGTTGATAAGCGGACTAAAAAAAAAGTCCTCGAATGCCAAGAAGACTTGGAAAAATCCGAAAAGAGTATAACAAAGATCCGGGCGCAGTGGGCAAAGAAAGCAGAAGAACGGACCCAATTTGTGCAAAAAATGAAGAGAAATTATGAAGGGACTATTACTAATCTGAGAAGAAAGGTGACTACTCTTGAGGATTAGGCAGCCCAACGGGCTAAAGATTTCAAGGCTGATAGGGAGCATTGTTATAAGCTGATGGCTCAAATGAAGGAAGAAATACAGAACTTGCAAACTCAGCACCTTCATGACTCTCATGTGTTAGAAGCCTAGAACCAGCAGATAGGGCGGTTGCTTCAAGAAAACGGCAGACTTAGGGAAAGAATCAGAGCCATCGCAGACTATATTACCATGAAATGCCAAGTGTGTGAGAACATGACTCGTACCACTTTCTATGCTGCAGTGATGACTTTCGTCCGCCGGGTTATGAATGATTTGGAGCAACTACAGGGGGGTCTCGCACATAGGCCCACGGCGAGGCCGAATGACGCCCCCGGGCCCCAGTAATTGATGCTTTAATATATTCTTGATTTTTAAAGCATCGAGTCTGTATTTTGTTTTATTTCGAGTTTGTTTGTAGTTTTCCTTTCCAAGAAGACGAGTAGTGTAGCATCTTTTGTAATAGTAGTTTTTATTAATGAAAAATTGAAAATTCCCAAAAAATTGTTTCCTTACTTTTCGCATTTATTTTTTCAAGAACTATGCTTGGTCTGATTCATGCGGGGTCATGATACGTAGGCAATCTCCATAGGATTTGACCGTAACCCTAAGAGAAAAGAAAAAAGAGAGGAAAGAAAATAAAAGAAAAAAACACGAGAGGAAAAGAAAAAAAAGAGAAAGAAAATAAGAAAACCAAGAGAAAGAAACCATGGAAAAAAGCAAAGGCAAGAATGAAAGAAAAGAAAAGAGAAAGTGAAAAAAAGAAAGAAAAGAGAGGCAAAGAGAAATGAGAGAAAAGGGCAAAAGGAAAGAATAAGGAAAAGCCGGGATGACGCATGCAACCGTTGCAAAACATATAGAAACACATTTAACTGTATAGGTGCATCACGCCTCAACGTGCGATTACCTATCTGTTATTTGCCTCAAACTAACCGTTTGCTGCTGTCATATTCCAGCTTAGGTTTTATAGAAATGGTGGTTGGTTTTTAGTAAACTGGCATCACATCAGTATTTTACCAGATCAAAAGGGAACGTAGAAATGTCGTCGGAAATGACCTTGCCAGCAGTTCCCATCCCTGAGGATAGCCCCATCTCGGGCATCCCGGCCTACAAGTCTGCAGCAGCCGAAGAAAAAAGAATCTTACGTCTCCGGGTCATGGAGATGTGGGACGCATGGACGAATGGAAGGGAGCCTCCAAGTGCCATCCCTGGATTCCCCGAACTGTTCCCTAGATCAAGGGGTACCTCCAATATTCCCATCTCCAAATACCTCACTGGGACAGCCCACCATACCGGCTCATTTTGTAGGAACACCTTTTGAGGTTCGCCCCCAAGTGTTCATATCCGGAGCGGCCTCCAATATCTTCACCGCTCCCCCATGCTCGGCCACAACACAACCTGCACTGTCTAGGCCCACTTTTGATCCTTCGGCCTTTACATTCCAAACACCTACTTACCAAGTGGAGCCTCCTCACTACCCAACCTACACTTATTCTCAGCCACCTCCATTTGAGTTCACAACAGGACAGGACAAGACTCCCAAAACTCCTGAACAGGACGAAATGACAAAGAGGATGAGAAACCTGGAGCAGAGCCTAAAAAACATGCAGGGTCTGAGTGGGCAGAAGAGTGTGTCATATACTGATCTATGCATGTTCCCTCACGTGCATTTGCCTATGGGATTCAAAACTCTGAAGTTCAAAAAATACGATGGGCATGGTGATCCTATTGCTCACCTTAAGAAGTACTGCAATCAGTTGCGCGGAGCTGGAGGAAAAGAAGAATTGCTCATGGCCTACTTTGGGGAAAGTTTGGTGGGCATCGCCTCCGAGTGGTACATGGATCAGGATATCTCTCGATGGCATATTTGGGACGACCTCGCGAGAGACTTTGTTAGACAGTTCCAGTACAATATAGACATTGCTCCAGACCGGAACTCGTTGGAAAATCTGAAAAAGAAGTCCTCGAAGAGCTTACGGGAATACGCAATCAAATGGCGTGAGCATGCATCGAGAGTAATGCCTCCAATGGACGAGATCGAAATGGTCACAGTGTTCCTTCAAGCTCAGGAAGCTGATTATTTCCAAAATATGATATCAGCTATGGGTAAACCGTTCGCAGAAGCTATTAAAATTGGTGAAATGGTGGAAAATGGATTGAAGACGGGTAGAATTTTGAGCCAGCCCACTATCAGAGCAACCTCCCAAGCCATTCAAGGCGGGTCTGGAGGAGTAGCAAAAGGAAAGAAGAAAGAAGAAACATCCATGGCGGCATCGGGTGCAAGAAGACACCGTGCTCCTAGACCCATGTTCCCAGAAAGAACCCCTCAACATTATTACCCTCACCAGGACATAGCCTATACTTCTCAACCGTACGCGGTCATGAATGCTCAACCTTTTGCACGACCGCAGCAACAAGCCAATAAAAACCAAGCTCCATTTCAAAGAAACCAGCCTCCTCACCAAAACCACTATAACCCCCGTCCTCCACAAAATAACTTCCGTCCTCGTGAACCACCCAGGAGGCCAAATTTTTCACCAATCGGTGAACCCTACTCCAGTCTGTTTCCAAAGCTTGTTCAAATGGGTCTGCTGCAACCCATACCTCCAAACAGGCAAAGCCCAGAATCACCTTCCTATCAGCGGGGTGTCCGATGCGCTTATCACTCAGGAGCTGAGGGGCATGATACAGAAAACTGTTGGACTTTGAAAAGAGCCGTGGAAGACTTGATAGAACAAGGAAAGATAGTGCTAAGGGATGAGGATGTCCCCAACGTGACGAATAACCCACTACTAGCCCACAACAATGGGCCAGTAATTGAATGATCTGTGAAGATAGGGAATTTGATCCGACACTAAAAGCCATAATTGCCATTGCCGATGCGGAAAGAAAGCCAAAAATCGCCCCGAAGCAAGATAAAGGGGAAAAGAAGAACAAAGTCACCAAGTCAGAACCAGAAAAGAATGTTGAAACAGGAACGGGGGAAATGCCTCCCAAAGACGGTGTTCTTTATGTTCCACGAGGCCGCAAAGAAAAACAGTTGATTTTGAGTCCTCCAAAGAGATTTGAACTAAAAAAGGGAGCGCAGATGTACGTACCCAAGGGAGCCTATGTGGTGCGGGGGACAATTAAACCATCAAGGCTGGATGACCCCGTGGTTATTGGACGCGCACCACAGAAGCCTATGACCAATCCTGCCGCGGTGCCTTGGAATTACCATAAAACAGTGGTTACGTATAAGGGTAAAGAGATCTTGGGAGAGCTTCCAGAAAATTCCCCAGTTGAGAAGTATTCCAACATAGAAGAAGTAAACAATGCCACTCGAAAGCGTTTCCCATCCAAGAAACCTATAAGTGCTGAGGAAGCGGAAGCTTTCTTTCAGAAAATGAAGATGACCGACTATGAGGTGGTTGATCAATTGCGAAAGTATCCTTAATAAATGTCCTTGCTGTCATTGCTGATGAAGTCCCCTGAGCACCAAAAGGTTTTAATGAAGACCTTGAATGAAGCATACTGGCCAGCTGAGACTTCGGTAGAACGGCTAGAAAGAATGGTGGAAAGGTTCTTTGCTGTCAATCAGATTTCATTCAGCAAAAATGACTTACCTCCAGAAGGAGCTGTGCACAACAAAGCCTTGCACTTAACTGTCAAATGTGAGGGATACTATGTGAAGAGGGTCATGGTAGACGGAGGTTCTAGGGTGGACATTTGCCCACTCTCCACACTACAGCATATGGAAATCGGGACTGGACGGATTCGTCCCAACAATGTCTATGTGAGAGCCTTTGACGGTATCAAAAGAGACACCATTGGAGAAATTGACCTAATCTTGACCATTGGCTCGGTGGACTTCGAGGTGAATTTCCAAGTGCTAGACATGGACACGTCCTACAATTTTCTTCTGGGAAGGCCTTGGATCCATGCTGCAGGAGCTGTACCCTCTACGCTCCATCAAATGGTGAAATTTGAACACGAGGATCAGGAGATCGTGGTTCACGGAGAGGATGAACAGTCAATCTTTCGGGACCCATCTGTCCCATGACTAGAAGCGAGGGAAGGCAGTGAACACATAGTTTACCAAGCATTCGAAATTGTGGTGGCGGACCAGCATGAAGAAGGAAATCCGTACCCCCAACCCTTCCTATCCAATGCCTCGATTATGGTGGCCAAAGAAATGATCAGACATGGTTTCAAGCCAGGGAAGGGACTTGGAAAAGCTCTGCAAGGAATATCTGAACCAGTGACCCTGCTAACAACTGAAAAGTTCTTCGGGATAGGTTTTCACCCCACCCCAGATGATGTAGAGTGGGTGGATGAGAGAAAGAAGGAGGGATCAGCCACTGCCACATTTGTATGAAACCTTTGTCAAGCCGAAGTACAATGAGGAGGAAGATGATGAGGCCTTTACGACCGAAGAGATTGAGGAAATATGTGGGGCAATGAGGAAGATACTCTACGAAACCCACATGGTTCAGCCGGGAGAGGGCACTAGCACCGCTGAGGTTTTATACATGGGACCAAGAGCCAAGCTTCAAAATTGGAAGGCTACGCCATTTCCGATCAGGCGGAAGTCCCGGTAGACCTGTCCTGCCACTTTTTCTGCATCGCGAGTTATTCCAGGGTGTAACTCGGATGTTTTCTTTAGTTTCCTGTCTTTTAATTTCCAAAATGTAAACCCTGTTATCTTCAAATTCCAAGAAATGAAATCAATATTTCATCGTTTATCTTTCTTTATTCTTTCTGAATTTTGCTTCTTCTTTCAGTTCTAATAATGCGGCCTTAAATAACATGACATGCTTGCGGACTTCATGCCCAGATCCGAACATGCTGTCTAATTGTGAAATAATGAACCAAGAACCGGAATACGATGAAGAAGAGGCTTTTAGGGAAATAAATCGAGAATTGGAACAATTTGAGAATAAACCTAAAGCCAATGGTGCCGTCGAAGCAGCAAACAAAAACATCAAGAAGATTTTGAGAAAAATGATTCAAAGCCCCAGACAATGGCATGAAAAGTTGCCTTTTGCATTTCTGGGATATCGCACCACAGTGCGCACATCGATAGGAGCTACCCCATACATTTTGGTCTACGGAACCAAGGCTGTTATACCCGCACAGGTAGAAATCCCTTCTCTCCGGATCATCGTTGAAGCAGAAATCGAGAATAGTGAATGGGTCAAGACTCGTCTGGAACAGTTGTCTTTAATTGATGAAAAATGGATGGCCGCGGTCTGTCACGGGCAGTTGTACCAACAAAGAATGGCCCGCGCTTATGACAAGAAAGTACGACCCATGAATTTTGCAGTGGGACAACTTGTGTTAAGGCGCATTCTTCCTCATCACCAGGAAGCGAAAGGAAAATTTGCTCCTAATTGGAAAGGTCCATACATCATCAGAAAGATATTGCCAAGAGGAGCATTGTATCTTGGAGATATCGAGGGAAACGATCCCGAAGCAGCTGTGAATGCAGATGCAGTAAAAATGTTCTATGTCTAGACTTTCTGCGGTGATAACTTTTGTGCAATTGAGATGACGAAGGCTTTCCTTCTCGCTACCCAAACATTATCAATCCTTTGAGAACCCATTTTAGCCGGTTACTCTTCCTTGGTTACCCTCATTGGAACCCGAAAGTACTATTGAAAAGAAAAAAAAAGAAAAAAAAAGAAAAAAAGAGAAAGAAAAAAAAAAAGAAAAAAAGAGAAAAGAAAAAGAAAAAAAAGAAAAGAAAAGAAAAATGAAAAAAAAGAACAAAAACAAAAACAAAACAAAACAAAAACAAAAACAACCAAAAACAAATGTTTCCCTGAACTACGTCTGACTTGATTCCAAAAGGATATGTAGGCAGCCTCTCTCTGGGTTTAGTCACACCAAAACAAAAATCCCATATTCCCCAAAAAATAAAACTGGGGCAGATGATATAATGGCTTGGCCATTGAGCCTACCAAAATGGTTTCAAAGTTGTAATTCCATCCAAAATTCTTTATACCCAAAAACCTGGCCCAAGTCCTTCCGATCAATTGGCAAAGGCGTGGGAAATGGAAAACACCCATGTTGGAATCTGATGCAATCCAAGTTGAGAGAAATAAAATGAGAGAGTCTTATTGGTGAAAACCTACGGGCACCATAGGGCGACGGTGAGTAGAGAAATTGAAAATGAGAGAGTCCGCTTAGTGAAAACTCGTAAAGAGCACAATCGGGCGACGGTGAGAAGAGAAATGAGAGAGGTTAATTAGCGAAAACCAGTAAAGGGTGCCGCCGGCCGAACAGAAGACATCTCCCACAATTGTAAGAGTCCTGGCAAGATTCCCTGGATCTGAAACACGGGTCAATGAGTTTATGAGAAGTTTGGAAAGGTTGCACGGTTCGGCCATCCAATCCAAGAAGCATGTCGTGTCTATTTGAATCCCGCATGCACCCCAGATAAGTCCTTCTTTTCTCGCTGAAAGGGACGCTTCTCTTTAGATTCATCTTCTTGCCTTTTGTTTCCCTTTCGGTCTAACTCTATTCCCGAAACTAATACAAAGAAAAGGTGGCAGGACTGGTTTTACAAGGCTCTCCTTAACAAAAGCTAAAGAAAAGTACCCAGCCTCAGCGGGTGCATCAAGCCAATCCCGACTAGCCATGGGGCCGATGCTTCAAAATCAAAACTCTTGGAAGGAGAAAATCAAATTGAAGTTCCTATAAAGGCATATGAAGCTGAAAAGGTTGAGTCCCACATGGCTAACCGTCTCGGCAAAGGTTTGAAAAGCCAAGGTGCCCAAATGCTCTAAAATTGAAGTTGGAAGAAAGAAGTCAAAAATGAAAGGCCTACGAAGGCAAAATAAAGTTGGAGAAGGTTAAGTCCCGCGCAACTAGCCATTACAGCAAAATTTGAGGAGCCAAAAGTTCCCCAATGTTTCGAAGAAAAGAAAAGAAAAGAAAAGAAAAGAAAAAAGAAAAAGAGAATCAGAAAGGAAAGGCCTACGAAGGCGAAATAAAATTGAAAGTTGAGTTCCACCAACCGACCATCATGGCAAAGTCTGAAAAAATCAGAGGTTCTCCAGGGCCTGAAATGAATCGATCCTCAGGGAGCAAATAGTTGCAGTTGAGATCTTCATCAAAGAAGTTCGGCCGAGATCAAGTGATCAAAAACAATCAAGGCCACAAAACCAACCACCGTTTCAAACTAACAATTGTTCTTTGTTTGAAAATTTGAAACAGGTGTAATCCAAAGCAACCGTGCAAAAAGCAGTGCAACGAAGATTAAAAAAGGAAGCCGCACAATGCTGGAACAGCTTGCAGCGGGGAACCAACCAAAAGGGAAGTCCCCCCCCCCCCCCCCTTCTTTCCTTCCACTTTCTACTAAATAGAAAAGAAAAATCATGGTAGCCTAGGGTCCCCAATCTCTAGCTGCATTTTTCCAACATAGGGCCCCCATCCCCTAGT
>NC_031994.1:83758992-83769774 GCF_001879085.1 Nicotiana attenuata
TTTGGTGAAGATTAGACTTGGTTTTAGCTGAATTTCAGATTGAAACTCGAAGAAGAAGAAGAAGAAGACATGACATACATTATATTGCAGAAATTGTAGTAAAATTGTAGAAAAATTATATTCTATTGTTTATTTATTTTTATTTTAGTTATTTAACTATTGTATGAAAGTTGAACAACATTATATAAAAATTATATTTAAGTTGTATGATATTGTAGTTATATATAACTAAGTAGAAATAATATATTAAAATTATAGATAAGTTGTATAATATACAATTAGTTGTATGAAATTTTTTTTACTATGTATAAATCAGATACAAAATATACAAAAGACATATTGTATAAAATTTGTATTTAAGTTGTATGTTATTGTAGTTGTATTTAACTGGGTAGAAATAATGTGTGAAAGTTGTAGATAAATTGTATAATATATAATTAGTTGTATGAAATTTGTTTTTACTATGTATAAAGTAGATACAAAATATACAAAAAATATATTGTATAAAATTTATATTTAAGTGGTATTATATTGTAGTCGTATATAACTGGGTAGAAATAATATATGAAAGTTATAGATAAGTTGTATAATATATAATTAGTTGTATGAAATTTATTTTTACTATGTATAAATCAGATACAAAATATACAAAAGATATATTTTATTAAATTGTATAAAAATTGTATTTGTGTAATAAGGAATAGTGTCAAGAACAGAGAAGTGGTTGAGTCTGAAGCCATTTTCATCTATTTTCTTATAAAATTGAAACTTCTTTTGTAAACATTTAAAAGGGTGTATTGGTCCTGATTTTTGACTTGTTTTATTTATAGAGAAAATATGAAGATGTGAACAGACTAATTTTAAGTGTGAAATAGAGGCGCTGCATATTTGGGGATTGGTATTATAATATAATTTGATATTTTATCCTTATTAGTGTTGCTGATGTTGCCATTGAGAAGAAAACTGAACAACTCAATATAGGATCTAGATAAAACAAATATTACCAAATGCAAATTATTTTGGTAAATATTTCTTTGAGTAGAAAAGCAACTATATTGACCATTTACATAGAATGAATACTTCCGGTAGGGGAACAAATAACTCAACACCACATGATAATTGATAGTAGTATTATGCAGGACAATGCGTAAGCAAATGAGAAAACAGAGTATTTTCAAAAAACAGAGATCGGAAATAGTGAGAGAAACGGGCTTAATTAATAGCGAGATTTGAGTTGAAGAAAATCTGGAAGAATCCTTAATATCCAAATTCGTGCGCCTATAAAAGGAATTATACATCTAAAAGGATTCTGTTTTAAATGAGTTGTTCAAATTTTGTAGAATAAATATGTCCAGGTCGGGTAATATGCTAATCATGGATATTTTTGGTAATATAATTTCATATATGATATAGGAATGAAAAAATCCCAAAAATTTAATACCACCTTAATACTTTGTTTGGTTAGCAAACCAGATATAAATTATCCTAGGATTAAAATTAACATCGGGATAACTTATACCTTATAGAGGGTGGGGTAATTAGCACCGGTATAACTTATACATTCTTCTTATAAATTATGCAATTGTCATATTTAATATAACCTACCAAACAATGGATAAAAAACAATCCCAGCATAACTAATTTCAGTATAACTTATATCAGTATAACTTATCCCGGCATAAGCCGTATTCAAACCAAACGACCCCTAAGTGTCTAATATTCTAATTCTAGCCCTGATTAGAGGGGGAAATATTCACTATTATTTTTTTTTAAATTTCAATGCTCAAATTAGAAATCTCTAATTAAGGTTGGAATAACCATATTTTTTCCACCAAAATCATTGGTGATCTAGCCCGATACTCTTTTGTGATCATTAATTTTAAAATATACATATTACTTTTTATTGTATAGAATTTGATCAAAATATACATTTACGTGCAACTTGCACCACATAATTTTTATTGTCAAATTCAGTCAAAACATAAATCTTGCATACAACTCATTTAATCTTCTTTTACAATCTAGTTGCGTGTGGGGTGAGATGAATTGTTGTTAATCCAAGTGTCCGTGCGAATGGTTAGAACTTGCCCCGAATGTGTTTCAAGGCGAATCCTAAGATTTTCTTGGTTTGAGAAATGATTGTAGGCTTTCCTTGGACCGTTTGAGCTTTCTATTGCAAACCAATGCGTTATCCCTAGTTAACCCCTTTGAGCCTCTAGCCTTTCACATTTGATAATGTGATGACCCAAAAGGTCATCACTTATTTTTAAATTTAATTCTGTGCTTCCGAGGCCTTAAAAATCTCTTTTAGCCTCGCCTCGATTTGCGTGTGCAGTCTGGGCGCTTAGCCGGGAAGCTTAAATATGAAAATCTGTGAAAAATGGTAAAATTTGATTATAAAATGAGTTATTTTGACTTCGGTCAACGTTTTGGGTAAACGGACCCGGACCCGTGATTTGACGGTCCCGGAGAGTCCGTAGGAAAATATGGGACTTGGGCGTATGCCCGGAATCGAATTCTGAGGTCCCAAGCCCGAGAAATGAATTTTTGAAAGAAATTGTTTAAGGATATTTGAAATGAAATTTGATTAGAACGTATTGGTATCGGGCCCGTATTTTGGTTCCGGCACCCGGAACAGGTCTTATATATGATTTAAGATGTTTCTGTAAAATTTGGTGAAAAACAGACGTCGTTTGACGTGATTCGGACCTAAATTGCTAAATTTGATACTTGATGAAGTTTGAGAAAAGTTCTTGATTTTGAGGTTTGATTCATTGTTATTGAGGTTATTTTGGCGATTTGATCGCACGGATAAGTTCGTATGAGGTTGTTGAGTTAGTACGTGTGTTTGGTTAGGAGCCCCGAGGGCTCGGGTGTGTTTCGGAGGTGATTCGGGAAGTTTTGAACTTAAGAAAAATTGCAGAAAATAGTTGTTTTGGTATGCTGAGATTTCCTTCTTCGCGTTCGCGGGATGGCCCTCGCGAACGCGATGTGTAAATTTTGATGAAGGGAAAATCCTTCTACGCGAACGCGTAGCTCAGGACGCGGACGCGAGGCAGTGGGGGTTTATACCTTCGCGAACGCGGACCTGGCCACGTGAACGCGAAGGCCAAGTGGGCCTGGGCAGGGGGAGGGGTAGTTGTCTTACGCGAACGCGACCCGTTGGACGCGAACGCGAGGGCTTGAGGGGCTAAAGCTTCGCGAACGCGAGCCCGTTTACGCGAACGCGAAGGCCTAACCAGCCTGACCCATCGCGAACGCGAAGGGTCTGTCGCGATCGCGGAGGGCATTTTCACCCAGTGATTTTAAAAAAAGCCAAAAACAGAACCCCATTACGGGATTTTATAAAAATTTCACAAACCCCTTCTTCTCCAAAGCTCTTAGGCGATTTTTGAAGCAATTCTTCACCATAATCTCTTGGGTAAGTAATCTTTAACTCATTTTCTTCATTTTCCATTAACACCTATTAGATTCCTAGGCTTAAATCATGTGATTAAGGGTAGAAAATTAGGGATTTGGGTAGAGTTAGGGCTTTTTGATTAATTATGATTTAGACCTCGTTTTGGGGTTGAATTCTGGAACTAATTATATATTTGGGCTCGTGGGTGAATAGGGGATCGGATTTTGGTTTGAACTTCGTGTTTGACCAAGCGGGCCCGGGATCGATTTTTGGGTTTTTGGGAAGAATGATTAGAAAGCTATAATTTGGCATTGGAATTGAATTGTTTAGCGTTTATTGATGTTATGAAGTTGATTATGTATAGGTACGATCGATTTGGAGCTGAATTCGAAAGGAAACGCGGTGCTTGAAGCTTGAGTTGGCCGTGGAAGTTCGAGGTAAGTGTTTGGCCTAACCTTAGCTCGAGGGATTAGGAGTTGTGTCCTATTTTCTAATTGTTTCTTGTTGAGTACGACGTATAGGCATGGTGACGAGTATCTATACGTTGGTGTCGAGCATGACCGTGAGTCTTATATTGTGATTTCCATGACTTCATCGTATTATTCATGCCTTGGTGAAAATTTCTATTTGTTGTGTAAAGTTGTGAAAAGGATTGTGACCTATGAATATTGAGGAGCATTGGCTCCAGTTGTATAACGAATTGTGGTAGTATAAGTGATAATTGAACCTCTAGAGCAGTGGCTCGAGTTGTGAAGCAAATTGTGAAGTAAAAGTGAGAAAGAGAAGAGATCATTATGCTGCCCCCTTGCCGGGCTATTGTTGAGTTGTGGTTCCCTTGCATGGTGTTCTTAATTGATATTACAGATACTTAGGTTGATAATTCTTTGTGTTAGGTAAGGATTATGGTTATAGCTGAGGTAGTTAGGTGTTGGAACAAGTTTGAGGTGTAGCCGAGGTAGTTAGGTGTTGTAACAAGTCTAGTTATAGCCGAGGTAGTTAGATATTGGAACAAGTTCGGGTATAGCTGAGTAGGAGTTGAGTTAGGATTGGTTATAGCTGAATCTCCCTTATCGGGATGTTTGTCTTGATATTGTTGTTCCCTTATCGGGGAGTTATTATGTCGCTTTTGTTCCCTTGCCGGGATTCCATTGTGATTTTGTGTTGGCTTGGAAATGGGAGCGGTGGTACGCCTACCACGAGATATAATGAAATGGGATCGGGTGGTACGTCTACCACGAGATATAATGAAATGGGATCGGGTGGTACGCCTACCACGAGATATAATGAAATGGGATCGGGTGGTACACCTACCACGAGATATAATAAAATGGGATCGGGTGGTACGCCTACCACGAGATATAATGAAATGGGGTTGGGTGTTACGCCTACCACAAGATATGAGAAATGGGATCGGGTTGCACGCCTGCAACGAGATGTGGACCGAAAATGAACTCTGCCTTTGTTTTCCTTATCCTTGTTAGTAGTTGGATTTTGGTTCCTTTATAATTCTCTTGATATTCTGTTGTACCTGTTATTCCCCGAAGCATGCTTTCCCCCTTCCATCTTTACTTGGTTATTTCTGCCTTACTTTTCGCTGTATATTATATAACTGCACAGGTTTATATGGTAGTCTGGTCCTAGCCTCGTCACTACTTCGCCGAGGTTAGGCTAGGCACTTACCAGCACATGGGTTCGGTTGTGCTGATACTACACTTTGCACTCTTTTGTGCAGATCCCAGTGTTGTGGATTTTGGACCTCAGTGAGGTTGCTGCTTCTGGTCCATCAGGCGACCCGAGGTAGTCCTGCAGGCGTCCGCAGGCCTTGGCGTCTCCTTCTAGCTATTATTCCTGTTTCTTTCTTGTATTTCCAGAGACAGTGTTGTATTATTTCTTTCAGACCTTTATTTGTAGTAATCTTAGACAGTCTGTGAAGTTGTGACACCAATCTTGGGTAGTCATGGAATGGTATTAGCAGTATTATTAAACTTGAAATTTAAGTCGTCCGCTTGTTAAATTTTGTAGATTTTTAACTGTTGGATTATAACTGTTAATGAATTTAAAAATGGGTGAAGTTAATATGTTCAGAAATTGGCTTGCCTAGCTCACATTAGTAGGCGCCATCACGACTCCCGAGGGTGAGAAATCCGGGTCGTGACAGATAACCATGTTATAAGCCTTTACCGCTTTGGCGTGACCCACTCTTGGCACCCAGACTTTCCTTAACACTTTAGTGAAATAAGTGGCTTAAAACATGAGTTTGGGGGAGATAAGAGGAATTTGAAAAAGGTATCAAGGCACAAAAGAAAAAAAGAAAGAAATGATCTCTATGAGAAGAGAAGGCAATAAAAGAAAAGAACAAAAAGAAAAATGCAAAACGTGAATAAATGGAAGGGATGATGGATTCAAAAAGAGGTAATGATCCCTAGCATGATCAATCAAAAAGGAAGACAAACAATGAAATGAACAAGAAAGAGTGATGTTATGTCTCTCTAGTCCCCAATGTAAATAAAATGCCTCTAAGAGTTGGCAATTGTGAGCCGAGAAATGAAAGTGTGGAGTGCTTAAGGAAAGGTGTAACCACTTACCCATATGCTATCCTACCCCAATCCAAAAGCCTTCATTACAACCCGAAAGAAGTCCTACTTGATTTTAAATCGAGTGAGCTTACATTAGTGGCGATCTACATGAGGGGCAAACCTATAGTACTTGAAGCCGTACTTATGACATTCTCTTGAGAGACGAGTAAACCTTTCATAAATCTTAAGATTGAGTGCTAATTTTTTAAGTGAGCTTGGGAAATGGAAAGTAGAGGAGGAAGAATTGGAGTCCACCATGACCTACATGATATAACAAGAGTCTTTGATGAGTAAAGTCAATTCTTGAAGCTCAAATGTCACATTAGAACTATATGTGCATGAAATTTGACTTGTCACCTTTTTGATAATGCATGAGTAGTGTGGGTAATTGCTGAACCCAACTGATATGTAATTGGCTCACCTTTGACTCACTGAAATAATCCTTAACTATAGGAGGTGGGAACTGATAAGTAGGATTTTAACGTGTTTTATGCCCCTACTTGCCTATGCTTTGAGTATAATTTGATACAAAATAATCCCAAAATGCTCACAGGTTGTGCTTGATTGCAGGTTTGAGCGACAAAGGGACTGAATTGTCAATGATCGGCTCAAAACGGAGTGAAACCTACTCAAGCATCAAAGGACAAGAAAAGTGAAGGAAAAAGATCCTAGTGCGGACCGCACAAAAGTGCACGCGGCCGCACTAGGAGAATCAGAGAAGTGCTAATTCAGGTCTCTCACAATGCGGCCGCGGTTGGACTTACGCGGCCCGCGTTCAGCTCACGCAGCCGTGCCACATTTTTACGCGGTCCGCGTGAAGAGATTCAGAGAGATGAAATTTGGGGACCAAAGCAAGCCACGCGGCCGCGGTCACATTTACGCGGTCCACACCAGATCCCACGCAGCCGCGCTACCTTTTTGCGCGGCCCGCTATCCTCAACTTCAGAGAGCCAATCTTAAAGATTTCAAGAGCCCACGCGGCCGCGCTACCTTTTTGCGCGGCCTGCGCTGACCCCGCAAGGGTATTTTTTTTCCAAGTTTTTCAGCCACTATAAATAGATCCTTTTTCTATTTTTAGGTTAAGTTTTATACACAGAAGGCTGCTGAGCTCGTGAGAACATTGGGTTTAGCCATTTTTGGCATTTTTAGCCTCTAATTTTGTATTTCTTCCTTAGTAATCAATTATTATGTTTGCTTCTTCATCTATTTCTTTAATGTTTGCATCTAGCATGAGTAGCTAAACTCACTAGCTAGGGTTGTGGCTCAACCCTAGTGTGGGTAATTAATGGGTGTTGCAATCTAAGGCTAGATTGATATTGGGTGTTTGCTATTTGGGTTAATTTTAGGTTTTCATTAAGGATTGGTGGTTGCAAACACTGATTCTAGCTTGATGGGTTTGACTCTTCTTGAGAAAGAAAGTCTATGACCCCAAAATTGACCCAACAAGAAATTGGGATGGACCCATGAGAAATGATAGTCCCAATTAACGGGTTAAACCTCGAGAGAGTAATTACCCCACTTGAACCCTAGTTGCTTGGTCAAATTGGCCTACCCAATTGGTCTCGAGAGAGTCAATTAGGCATAACCACTCTTTGTACCGAGAGGTGTGAGAGTGGGTACAATTGAGCAACGGTTATAGCATAAGCCCCAAATAAGTCAATTTACCCTTGGTAGCATCTACCCGTTAATTAGCCACCTAGGTAATGCCGCGACCCTAGTGCCTTTCTCTATATTAATTACAACTTAGCAATATCTCCATAGCATAATTTAGCTTCAAATATTAGTCTTAAAGTAGAAGATATAAAAATCAAAACCGAAAATGTTAGAAGTGATATTAGAAGCACAACTACAATTCTAGACAGCAGATAATACAACTCCCTCTCTAGCTCCCTGTGGAAAATCGATCCCGATCCACTATCGGGTAAAAGCTGTTGCGAGCCGCTCTTCCTACCTTAGTGTAGTGTTGAGTCGGCAGCGATCAACTTTTTGGCGTCGTTGCCGGGGAGCTTACGGTGTTGACTATCTGTTTAGCTCGTTTTGTGTTTTGCTTCTCTTTCCTTCTTGTTTACTAATTCTATTTGTGTCGATCATTCAGGTACTATGGCGCTCAATGCAAACGACCCTCTTGGCAACGTGAATGCGGGGGAGGAGGTAGAGGATCTTGAGCCCGAAGAGGTTCAACCACCTCAAGTTCCACGTAGAGGCCGTCCGGCCAACGTAAATGACAACAATCTTATTCCAGACCCTCCTCCGCCACCGCCAAGAGCAGTCCCAAGAGTTCTTCCAAATCAAGGGTACGCAAGTGCCATTGTTCCTCCCCGAATCCGGGCGGGGAACTTTCAAATCACAAATGTTATGTTGACCTTGTTCGAGCAAAGAGCATATTTTATGGGTGCTCCGATCAAAATGCATACAAGCACTTGAAGGGGTTCGTAGATACTTGCTGGGGCAGCAAACAAGCAAACGTGTCAGAGGATGCGTTGAGATTGAGGCTTTTCCCGTTTTCTCTTCGGGGTAAAGCGTTGGACTGGTTAGAAAGGCTACCAAATCATTCTATCACCACATGGGATGAATTGGCGGACAAATTTATTGCCAAGTTCTTTTCTCCAAGTCATATGGCAGCTCTTCGGGACAAAATTTTAGCTTTCAAGCAAATGCCAACGGAACCTTTGCACGAGATATGGGAACGCTATAGAACAATGGTGAAGGAGTGGCCTAACAACGACATGACTGAGGCGATGATCCAGCAGACTTTTTATAGGGGCATCAATACCACAAATCAGTGCATTGTGAACCAATTGACCGGTGGGAACTTTATGAAACTTTCTTACTAAGAAGCTTGTGATGTACTTGATGAAATGGCCGACACTTCTTCGGCATGGCAAAGCCGAGCAAATGTGCCCCAAGGTGACCCCACGGTCATCCATTTGCACAAGGAATTGAATGACCATGGCCAAGCTATTGCCGAACTTACAACAACATTGAATCAGTTGGCGAAGGCGCAATTGCAACAAGTACAAAATCCGCGCCAAGTCAATGCAATAGAGAATGTTTCTATGCTAAAGAGGAGGTAAAGAGGGCAACAACAATCTCAAGGCAATGGTGAGCAATTTGACAACAACAATGATGGTGGTGGTTATTTGAACGAGTGTTATGATTATCAAAGTGAGGAATGCCAATATGTCAATAACTACCAAGGAAATAAAGGAAATCAAGGGAATCAATAATGGCGCCCCCAAGGCAATTGGGGCAATCAACAAGGCGGCGGAAATTGGAATAACAATAATCAACAACAAGGTGGTAACAATTGGAACAATAACAATCAGAACAACAATTGGGGTAATCAAGGTAACAACCAAGGCAATAGGAACGGGAACAACAACAATTGGAGCAACAACAATAACAATCAAGGAGGGTGGAATAATGGTGGTAGGGGGCAAGACTTTCAAAGGCCCCCCATGTTCCAACAACCAAACAATCCACCTCCCTTTCAGTCGCAAGGGTCTAGTTCTTCCGGGAGTGATATGGGACGGATAGAAATGATGTTCGAATAGATGATGAAAAAGAACCAAGATTCTGACGCACAATTGGCTTCACATAACACATCTATCCGGAACCTAGAGGTGCAAATAGGACAAATTTCTCAAGCTTTAAATACCCGACCTAAGGGTGCGCTACCAAGTGACACGGTAGTGAACCCGAAGGGGGGTAACAATCATGTGATGGCAGTTACAACTAGAAGTGGAAGAGGTGGTGCAATGCCGACCTCAAATGAAAAGCAAGTGGTGAATGATGATATTGAGCTCCGAGAAGATGTGGATCCTTTGATTGATGAAGTTGTGGTTGAGACAAATGTGAACAAGGAAGTGAGAATAGATATTGATGAGGCCGAGGTGAAAACTCAAGAGGCCGTGAACCCGTCTAGGGAACACATAATTGATATTCCGGAATCGGTGGTGCCAAAAGCCAAGGCACCCTTGCCTAGACCACCTCCACCTTATCCTCAGCGGTTAGCAAAGCAAAAGAGTGACAATCAGTTCAAAAAGTTCATAGATATGACGAAAAGCCTCACAATCAATGTTCCTTTGGTGGAGGCACTCGAACAAATGCCTGGTTACGCAAAGTTCATGAAGGATTTAGTCACCAAGAAGCGTTCTATGGAGTGTGAAACAATAAAGATGATGCACCAAGTTAGTGCGATTGTGCATTCTATGGCCCCGAAACTTGAAGACCCTGGAGCTTTTACTATTCCTTGCACTATCGGGAGTGCGGAGTTTGCTAAGGCCCTATGTGACTTGGGGGCTAGCATTAATTTGATGCCGTATTCAGTCTTCAAGACTTTGGGAATTGGGCAACCTAGGCCAACCTCAATGAGACTTCAAATGGCGGACCGGTCGATGAAGAGGCCTTTGGGTATAATTGACGACGTGCTTGTCCGGGTGGACAAATTCATATTGCCGGCCGACTTTGTCATATTGGATTGTGAAGTGGATTTCGAAGTGTCCATTATTCTTGGGAGACCTTTCCTAGCTACGGGGAAGGCTTCGGTTGATGTTGAAGCAGGTGAATTGACATTTCGAGTGGGTGATGAAAAGGTGGTATTTCATGTTTGCAAATCAATGAGGCAACCTAATAGCACGGAAGTATGTTCACTTGTAGACATTGTCACATCTGTGATAGTGGATGACACAAGTTCCATGATGAATGTTGAGGATCCCCTTGAGGCCGTACTTCTTGGCATGGATGTAGACGACTATGCTAGTAGGGTGGAGTTGCGTGTAATGAATTGCATCGGTATGGGTTCAT
>NC_031994.1:83771942-83811896 GCF_001879085.1 Nicotiana attenuata
TGCAATGTAGCCCACACCAAAAAGGGCTCAATTGCGACCAAAGTGCGAGACAAAAACATAGTATTTTCTGGGAGAGCTTTCAATGAATATTTGGGTTTTGATGATGAAGACGAAACTCAATACAATGAGAAGTTGGCAATGAAGGAGGAGGTTCGCCCATGGTTGGCTGAGCATTTGGCTTATCCGGTTACTATTCCGGATTGGATACAGGCAGGGTGAAAATCTTGAGGAAGAATTTGAACTTCGAAGCTAGAGGGTGGCTTACATTTGCGTGCAACAGGCTTGACCCCACTTCCCATGACCAGACTATCCCTCTTCCTCGTGCTGTGCTGATTGCCTCTATCATGGCGGGTTTCCCTATTAATGTGGGGAATGTGATGAACAGGGCGATCACCTCAGTGGGAGTTGAGAGTATTGGGAACTATCCATTTCCCAACACTCTCAGCATGTATTTCCGGGATGCGAAGGTGAAGAAGAAGCCTTATGATGTGAAAGTTCGCCCCGTGTCCCCGTTCTCATGGTTCAGCATTCAGGGGCCTGACAACCCAAAGGACAAGAAGCACAAGGCATCCACCTCTACCCCGATTGGCCAGTCAGAGGAGCCAGTTGCGGTAGAGTCTGCTGTGGAGCCTTCTACTGAGCTTCCCTCCATCTCAGCTGCCACAATTATTGCTGATGTGCGCTCCTCTTCTGCGGGTCCTAGTTCTTCAGCTGGCCCGTCAGTCCCTGCTTCCCGGACCAACCCTCTCACAGCCCATCAGTTAGCAAAGACTTTGGCCAGTTTGAACAACTGGATGTCAGCTGCGACATCCAAGTTGTCAACATTGGCTACTTCAGTTGAGGCCCAGTCAGCACAAGCCACTGCTCAGATTCCTCAGTCTATTGAGGAAACATTGAAGAAGCTCCTGGCCAACCAAGAGAAGATTATGGAGACTCAGGCCACCTTGACTAAGGTGGTAGATTCACATGGAAAAGCTCTGAAAGAGCTTGCCAAGGAGCATAAAAAGATGAGAAAGTCAAGGGCGTCCAAGGAGTCGGTGAAGGCACTTAGGGCGGATGTGGACAAGCTATTGGCAGATCAAATGCCTTTAGACTTGCTATTTGAAGATCCAGCTCCTCCAGCAGGGGCAGGCATCCCAGTCTCCAAGGAAGAAGAGGAAGCTTCCCGGTGCAGAGGGTGTAGTGATTGAGCTTGCGGAGACTCAGGGGATTCCCTCCAGTGATGCACCCACTATTCAGCCGGTCCAGGAGCAGGCCACTATCCCAGCAGCAGAGCAACAGCAGGAAGGGGACCAGTCTGAGGTTCCCGCCCATACAGGGGATCAGGGGACCACTGAGGATCCTATGCAGACGGACCAGGACTAGGGAGCTCTTCTATATCCTTTCACTGATATTTTGTGCTTATTTGTGTAGTTGGCATTGGGGACAATGCCAACTCTTATTCGTGGGGGTGCGCCCTATATTTTTTGGATTATCTGGATGATTGTACATATTAGACTTTCATTTTATGTTCTGTTTATTTGATTTCCTAGTTGGTCTGTATATATAACTTTACATTTTAGCTACTTTTATCATACTTTTTCTTATCTTTTGGTCTGTATATAAAGTTATATTCGGTATATTTTCATCTCTCATTGTATATTTTATTCCCCTATTGTATATACTCATTCTGTTTTTTCTATTTTCGCAAAAAAAATTCGTTTTTAGCTTCGTAGATAGGCTCGTAGCCTTTTGTTTTGTTTTTGGCTTTTTCAATAAACCCTTGGTTTTCTTAATGCCACGGTTCTTTCCAAGGGTGGAGTATAGTGCGAACCGGATGGCTCTTCCCAATGATAGATGGCGTGACAACCTTCTTAAGGGTTTGAGTCCGTTTTTTATTTTTCTTTTATTTTTGTTATTTCGTAGTTAAGGGTACCTCAGGCAAAGCTTCACTTGGGCCTGGCACATTTGCCTTTGATCCCATGATCAAAGACATACGCTTGTGTTAGGATGGTGAAAGTCGTGGCCTTGAGACTCTTGTGTTGACCAAACAATCATCATGTGGTCTTTTTGGACCATTGTGCGCTTGAATCATAACTGAGGTCGTTGTGGGCCCTCGACTCGATGTCTTTAGCAATCCCCTAGCATGTGTGGTGAGAAATCGATGTGAGTCCAAGTCCCGAGCCAATGGTCTAGAACTTGCCCTGAATGTTTGTTGAGGCGAAATCCTAGGTGAAATTTGACTTGAGAAGTGATTGTAGGCTCTCCTTGATCCCAATGTTGAGTTAAACAATTCAATGGCCTACCAATGAAATGATCCCTAGTTAACCCTTTCGAGCCTTGAACCTTTTTCTTTCAAGAACCAATATTACAAGCCTATACACGTTCTAAAAGATACCCTCTCTTGACACCCAAATCTTCCCTTGATAATGGCAAATGTCTAAGTTTGGGGGAGGAGAGTCAAGAAAGGAAGCAATAGTGGTAAACGGTACGAAAGCAAAAAGAAAAAGGGAAGCACTGATTTGAATAAAGAAAAAGACAAAAAGAAAGAACAATGCGAAAAGGAATAAAAAGGGGATACAAGGGAAACAAAAGTGAAAAAAAAGGGGCTAGAAGAAAGTAGAAAAAAGGAGAAATGATTTGAATTGCATAAGAAAGAGTGACAATGCGTCCCTCTAACCCCTTGAAAAGAAGTGAAATGCTCAAATGAGTCAAGAAAGTGTGCCAAAATGAATCAAAGGAAGTGCTTAAGGGAAGATTGAACCCATTTGAACTAAAACATGTCCTATCCTTACCCAAAAGCCTTCACAATGACTCCACAAAAGCCCTATATGATCTTGAGTTGAAGGAAACCTACATTAGTGGATACTTACATAAGGGGCAAGCATATGGTACCTAGAGCCGAACTTGTGACATTATTCTTGAGAGAGATGAGTGAAATTCCATCAACCTCGGTTCGTATGTCAATACTCTAAAAAGGTGAGGTTCGCTTAGGGAGAGTTGAGGATGTGTGAGTTTGAGTTCCACAATGACCAAGGTATTTGAGAAAAGTTCTTTGATGAAATGTGTCAACCCTTGATGCTCTTGTGTCACACTTGATCCATAGTTTTCAAAGTTTAAAATGTGTTAATGATGCATTCGTATTGAGGGCAATTGTTAGTCCCAATTGATGCTTGTTGAGGTTACTTTAGGATAGCTGGAATCACTTGGATGTTCCTTTATGGGGTGGGTTTTATTTTGTTTGCTTGAGGACAAGCAAAGGTTTAAGTTTGGGGGAGTTGATAAGTAGGATTTTAACGTGTTTTATGCCCCTACTTGCCTATGCTTTGAGTATTATTTTGATACAAAATAATCCCAAAATGCTCACAGGTTGTGCTTGATTGCAGGTTTGAGCGACAAAGTGACTGAATTGTTAAAGATCGGCTCAAAACGGAGTGAAACCTGCTCAAGCATCAAAGGCCAAGAAAAGTGAAGGAAAAAGATCCTAGTGCGGACCGCACAAAAGTGCACGCGGCCGCACTAGGAGAATCAGAGAAGTGCTAATTCANNAAATGAAGAAAAGAAAAGGCAATGAAAAAAAGAAAATCAAAAAGACAAAAATAATGTTCAATGTGGAAAAGAATGAAGGGATTCAATAAAAGCAAAGAATGAAAGGTGTGGAAAGTTTAGAAAGGAGAAAAGATTTGAAATGAACAAGAAAGAGTGACAGTGTGTCTCTCTAACCCCTTAGAAAGAAGTAAAATGACTTAAAAAGTCAAGTGAATGTGTGCCAAAATGAAGCAAAAGAAGTGCTAAAGGGAAGATGGAACCTACTTAGACCAAACATTTCCTACCCTACACCAAAATCCTTTACTATGTCTCCACAAAATCCCTATATGATCTTGAGTTGAATGAAGCTTACATTAGTGGCGACTCACATAAGGGGCAAGCATATGGTACCTAGTGCCGGACTTTTGACTTTTCCTTGATAGAGATGAGTGTATTTCCATCAACCTTGTTCTGAGTGATACTATCCTAAAGGCGAGGTTTGCTCAGGGAGAGTCGAGGATGTGTGAGTTTGGGTTCCATAATGACCAAAGTAATAGAAAGAGTTCCTTTGATGTGTTGAGTCAACTCTTGATGCTCCTGTGTCGCACTAGATCCATGGTGTTTAAAAGAGTGGATGTTGTTAATGATTCATTTGAATCGAGGGCAATTGTTAGTCCTAATTGAGGCTAGTTGAGGTCATTTTGGGCCGGATGAATTTTCTTGGATTTACTCTTAAGGGGTGGGTATTATTATTTTATTTGCTTGAGGACAAGCAAAAGCTTAAGTTTGGGAGAGTTGATAACTAGGGATTATGATGCATTTTACACTCCTTCTTACTTGAGTTTTGATTAGAAATGTGTACAAAATAGTCCCAAAGGCTTACGTGTTGTACTTGATTTCATGGTTTGATCAAGAAGGTGACGATTCGTCAAAACCAGCTCCAAAAGGAGTGAAACATGCACAAGTACCAAGAACAAGTCCAAGCTAAGCAAAACATGACCAATGCGGCCGCACTCCATTCTGTGCAGTCCGCAAAGGAGAGGTTCAGAGAGTACTCATTTTCAGGCAGCCAAGTGATGCGGCCACACTCGATTCTGTGTGGTCCGCATTGACTTCATTGCGGCCGCACTCGATTCTGTGCGGTCCGCAAAGCTAAACTTCAAAGAGCTGTCAAGTTGGAGGATTGATGCCAATGCAGTCTTATAAGTAGGATTTTAACGTGTTTTATGCCCCTACTTGCCTATGCTTTGAGTATAATTTGATACAAAATAATCCAAAAATGCTCACAGGTTGTGCTTGATTGCAGGTTTGAGCGACAAAGTGACTGAATTGTAAAGATCGGCTCAAAACGGAGTGAAACCTGCTCAAGCATCAAAGGCCAAGAAAAGTGAAGGAAAAAGACCCTAGTGCGGACCGCACAAAAGTGCACGCGGCCGCACTGGAGATTCAGACAAGTGCTAATTCAGCACTATCACATTGCAGCCGCGGTTGGATTTACGCGGCCCGTGTTAAGCTCACGCGGCCGCCCCAAATTTTCACGCGGTCCACGTGAAGAGATTCAGAGAGATAAAATTTGGGGACCAAAGCAAGCCACGTGGCCGCGGTCACATTCACGCGGTCCGCGCCAGATCTCATGCGTCCGCGCTACACTTTTGCGCGGCCTGCTATCCTCAACTTCAGAGAGCCAATCTTCAAGATTTCAAGAGCCCACGCGGCCGCGCTACCTTTTTGCGCGGCCCGCGCTGACCCCGCAGGGGTATTTTTGTCCAAGTGTTTCAGCCACTATAAATAGATCCTTTTTCCATTCTTAGGTTAAGTTTTATATACGGAAGTCTGCTGAGCTCGTGAGAACATTGGGTTTAGCCATTTTTGGCATCTTTAACCTCTAATTTCGTATTTCTTCCTTAGTAATCAATTATTATGTTTGCTTCTTCATCTATTTCTTTAATTTTTGCATCTAGCATGAGTAGCTAAACTCACTAGCTAGGGTTGTGGCTCAACCCTAGTGTGGGTAATTAATGGGTGTTGCAATCTAAGGCTAGATTGATATTGGGTGTTTGCTATTTGGGTCAATTTTAGGTTTTCATTAAGGATTGGTGGTTGCAAACACTGATTCTAGTTTGGTGGGTTTGACTCTTCTTGAGAAAGAAAGTCTATGACCCCAAAATTGACCCAACAAGAAATTGGGATGGACCCATGAGAAATGGTAGTCCCAATTAACGGGTTAAACCTCGAGAGAGTAATTACCCCACTTGAACCCTAGTTGCTTGGTCAAATTGGCCTACCCAATTGGTCTCGAGAGAGTCAATTGGGCATAACCACTCTCTCTACCGAGAGGTGTGAGATTTGGTACAATTGAGCAACGGTTATAGCATAAGCCCCAAATAAGTCAATTTACCCTTAGTAGCATCTACCCGTTAATTAGCCACCTAGGTAATGCCACGACCCTAGTGCCTTTCTCTATATTAATTACAACTTAGTAATATCTCCATAGAATAATTTAGCTTCAAATATTAGTCTTAAAGTAGAAGATATAAAAATCAAAACCGAAAATGTTAGAAGTGATATTAGAAGCACAACTACAATTCTAGACTAAGCAGATAATACAACACCCTCTCTAGCTCCCTATGGAAAATCGATCACGATCCACTATCGGGTAAAAGCTGTTGCGACCCGCTCTTCCTACCTTAGTGTAGTGTTGAGTCGGCAGCGATCAGGAACTAATTTATTTGCTTAAGGACAAGCAAAGACTTAATTTTGGGGAGTTGATAAGTGGGGATTTTGACTACTTATTAGCACCTTTTGCTTTTATTTTAGTCCGAAAGTATTGATTTATGTTCCCGAAAATAATGAATGTGTGCAAATTGAAGGAATGTTGGAAGTTTGGTCTCCCATGATGCAATCCGACTCAAAAGGAGTGTTCCGAATCCCAAGGCAAGAAAGGGCACATAACTAAAGAAGTTTGATCCGTAGAAGGATTTCTGCGGCCGTAAAAGAAAGCACGGACCGTAGAATTCCATCTAAGGCCGCAGATCATGTGAAAGAGCCCAGCAGGAATTTGGCCAATGTGTTGACCGCACATGAATTGTGCGGCCGCAGAACAAGGTTTGCACTAACAAATGATTCAAAGTTCAGAGGGTGTGCAAAAGACCAAGACCTGAATCCTTGTTGAAGTGTGGAACGCACAAGAATTGTGCGGCTGCAGAACCTCCCAAGGGACATTTTGTCAGCGAATTTTTGGCCACTATAATAGACGAGTTTCACATTTTTAGGTAAAGTTTCGAAGTTTGAGTTGCTGTAGCTGTAACATTTTGCCATTTTAAGAAGTTTGTGATTATTTTAGTGTTTAAATATTATATTTTTATCATTTTAATCTTTGATTATGAGTTTAATTAGCATTTCTTCTTTATTTTCTTGAATTCCCACTATGAGTAGCTAGATTCTTACTAGGGTTGTGACCCAACCCTCGTGTGTAAATCTTATGGGTACATAATTCAATGTTTGTTTATGATTGGGTGTTGATTATTTAGCTTAGTTTATGCTTCAATTTTAGAATTAATGATTGCAAACATTGATTCATGCCTTTTTGACTTGGTCTCTACTTGAGAAAGAGGGACCTAGTCTAGGATAACTTGGCTAACAAGGTATTGGGCTAATTGAGGGTTTGTATTAGCCTAATTAAATGGTTCAAACTAGAGATAGTGAGAACCCGAATTGAGCTCGTATCAACTATGTTGTTTGATACCCATTTGAACTTGAGAAAGCCAAATTGGGTAAAATCACTCTTTGACCGAGAGGTATTGAGTGGGTAACGTAGAGTTGAGAGCCATAATACTCTCCAATCAACAAAACAAGTATTAACGTATTCAACCCATTAGGCTAACACCTAGGTTATGGTCACATCCCTAGGCTTTTTAATTATTTGGAAAAACACCAAAAACACTAATTCGCTTTTAGTTTCTTTTCTTAGATTATAATATCTAGAGTAAACTTAGAATTAAACATCAAAACCTTTTGTGGAAGTGCAATTTAGTTATTCCGTTTACTTTCGTCAAGTGTATATTCATAACACCCATTGTAACTCCCTTTGGAAATCGACCCCGACTCTTGTTGGGTAATATTTTTCCAGTGACTGTTTCCACTCACTATTTAGTGCAGATTGGACGTGGATCAGAAGTCACCGAAGATTATATCACCTTCACAGAGGAAGACGCTGACGGGCTTCTTCTCCCGCATTACGATGCTCTAGTAACCTCTCTCAATGTCTTAGCTTTCAAAATGAAGTGTGTTTTGATCGGCCCATGAAGCTCAACCAACATTATTTAATGGAGAGTACTGAAACAAGCAATGTTGACCGGAAGCATCGTTCCGGTAGCAAAACCCTTAGCTGGGTTCAACCTGACAAGTGTGACAACCAGATGAGAGATCCTGCTGCCCACAGATGCCGAAGGGGTAACAAAGACAACCTTATTCGAAGTGATAGACGATGATATGTCTACAACATAATCCTCGGAAGACCATAGATATACAAGATAAAGGTTGTACCTCAGCATAACATCAATTGTTGAAATTCCCAACTTTGTAGGGAACTAGACAAATCAGAGGAGATCAACCTACAACAAGAGAGATGAACGCAATATCGATTTCTAGCAACAAAGGGAAGGATCCCAAAAAATAGAAATTACCTGAACCGATGCCTTCTCCCGTGATAAATGAAGATGATAAAGGCAAGGAATTGTTGGAATCCCACAATGTACCGAGATATTTTCAGGTACCGGAGGAGACAGTTGCAACCAAGTCTACCGCAGAAGAACTCGAGCAAGTGGCTTTGTTTGAAGAATTCTTGGAAAGGAAGTTTCACTTGGGAACATGACTCAATCCCGAACTCAGGTCAGGATTTATTTATTTCCTTAAAGCTAACGTTGATTGTTTTGCATGGTCGCACTCGGATATGACGAGTATCCCATTAGAGGTGGTCGTGCACAAGCTAAGCCTGGACCTAAATTTTCCACCGGTAAGGCAAAAGAAACGCCCAATAGTCGAGGTCAGAAACAGGTTTGTTAAAGAAGAGGTAACCAGACTACTCAAATTGGTTCAATCCGAGAGGTAAAATATCTAGAATTAGCTAATGTAGTTGCAGTTCCAAAGACGAATAACAAGTTTAGAATGTGCGTATATTATAAGGACATAAATAAGGCGTGCCCTAAAGACTCGTTCCCATTGCCAAATATCGATCAAATAATTGATGCTGCGACCATGCATGAGTTGATGAGTGTCGTTGATGCTTACTCCGGATACAATCAAATCAATATGAACCTAAAATATCAGGAAAAAACTTCGTTCATTACGAATTTCGGCACATATTATTACAATGTGATGCCATTTGGGCTTAATAACGCCGGTGCCACTTATCAAAGGCTCGTTAACAAGATGTTTGAAAAACAAATAGGCAAAATAATGGAAGTATATATCGATGACATGTTAGTCAAGTCTTTGAGCGCATGTGATCATTTGAAACACCTCCAAGAAACCATCGATATCTTGAGGAAGTATAATATGAAACTCAACTCGGGAAAATATGAGTTCGGGGTTGGCTCAGGTATGTTCTTGGGGTTCTTGGTCTCACAGTGAGAGATTGAGGTAAATCCCGATAAAATCAAAGCCATCGATGACATCCCAGACCAACTGACAAGCGTAAAAGAAGTGAGGCTAACCAGAAGATTGACCGTGTTAAGCAGGTTCATCTCTCGATCCTCGGAAAACTGTCACCACTTCTTCTCACTTTTGAAGAGGAAGAACGATATTGAATGGACTTTAGAATGCGAGAAGGCCTTGAAAGACTTGAAATGGTACCTATCAAGCCCTCCGCTATTATCAAAACTAGGGGAGGATAAACAGTTGCTGATATATCTAGCAATCTCGAAAGTAGCGGTAAGTGCCGTCTTAGTCCGAGAGGACGAAGGTACGCAATTTACCATCTATTATGTTAGTAAAATAGTTTTAGGAGTGGAGACTCGCTATCCGCATCTCAAAAAGCAGGCCTTATCTCTCGTAGTCACCTCTCGAAAGCTTAGGCCTTATTTCAGTGCCACCCAATAGCCGTTGTGACAACATTCCCCTTGCGGAATGTTCTTCACAAGCCTGAGTTGTCAGGCCGGTTAGCTAAATGGGCAGCTGAAATTAGTGAATTTGACATTGAGTAGAAACCCAGGACTGCAATCAAATCACAGGTTTTGGCCGACTTCGTGGCAGATTTCAGTCCTAGGTGAATGCCCCTAGCTGCTAAAAAAGAGTGTTGGTGTCGAGAACAACATCAGGAGTTTGGACCTTTTTTGTGGATGGAGTTTCTAATGTAGAAGGGTTCGAGCTCCGGATGGTTCTAGTCACGCCCTTGGGGGAAACCCTGAGGTAGGCCATTAAGACTGTTCCGTTAACTAACAATGAAGTCAAGTCTAAGGCTTTGGTTGCAGGACTCGTACTGGCCTGGGGACTTGGCTCCGAGGTTATTGAGATCAAATTGATTCCCTTTTGGTAGTAAGCTAAGTGTACGGGGTATTTGACACAAAAGGAGCAACACATGCAACAATATGTGAATAAGGTTCGGGCATTGCTTACACGATTTAGGGAATGGTCGATCATACATATTCCAAAAGAAGAGCACGTGGAAGCGTATGCATTGGCTAATTTCGGGTCGTCTACGGAGATGAAGGGATTTGAATTACATACTCTCGTTCAACGTCTATATTCGGTACTAGATGTGGATGGCTGTTGTGAAGTGAATACAACCAACTTAGGCTGAGCCTGGAGGAACAAGTTTGTCAAATATCTTCGGCATGACTAATTGCCCGAAGACCCGAAGGCGTCCCGAGAACTATGCACCAAAGCGACTCGTTACTGCCTTATGGATGGACAATTATACCGAAGATCTTACCATGTTCCATTTTCCTGATGTCTGGGAACCTTGGAGGCAGACTACGTGATGAGAGAAGTCCATGAAGGAATTTGTGGGAACCATTTCGGTGCAGATTCGTTGGTATTAAAGCTAGTTAGGGCAAGATATTATTATCCTCATATGGAACATGACGCAAAGGTGTTCTCTAAGAAATGTGACAAATTCAGCGTTATGCATAGTTGGTGCACCAACCGATGAAAGTCTTGCAATCGGTATTGTCCCCGTGGCCATTCATAAAATGGGGGATGGATATAGTTGGTCCACTGCAACCGGGTCTGCCGGGTCCCTAAAAGGTAAGATTCCTTTTTAGTTTTAATTGATTGTTTCACTAAATGGGTTGAAGCAGGTCCTTACCAAAATATCGGTGAACGCGAAGTAGTATAATTTGCCGATTCGGGATACCTAAGGAGATTGCCTGCGATAACGGGCCATAGTTCATATGCTCAAAAGTCACAAATTTCCAGCAGATCTAAAAATCAAGAGAGTCACATCCTTACCATATCATCCGAGCGCTAATAGACATGCGGAGTCAACCAATAAGACGATTATCCAAAACCTCAAAAAGAGGTTAGAATCTGCTAAAGGCAAATGGCTCAAAGAGTTACATGGTGTGCTATGGGTGTACCGGACGATGGCAAAGTCGAGCATAGGAGAAACACCTTTCTCTCTTGTATATGGTATGGAAGCTCAATACCGGTAGAAGCATGTGAGCCAACTTTATGGTTTTCCCAAGCAAATAAAGAAACAAACAATGTGGCATTGCTGGTGAAGCTAGATTTGGTCGATGTACGCAGGGACTTGGCATAATTGAGGATGGTGACTCAAAAGTAAGGATGAAAAGGTATTATAATCGGAGGGCCAATCTCTGCTACTTCAAAGTAGGAGACTTGGTTTTGAGAAAGGTGACTCAGAACACTCGGGAAATCAATGATGGGAAGCTGGGTCCAACATGGAAAGGTCCCTACTGTGTTTCAGTTGTCACCGGTAACGGATCATACGAATTGAAAAATCAAGATGGAGTCAAATTTACCACCAACTGAAACATGACTCATCTCAAAAGATATTACTACTGATGGATCCTATCCATACTGGAAGTATGAGTTGCACTCTTTTTTGCTTCGACCATTTTTTGTCCCAATCGGGTTTTCTATCAAGATTTTAACGAGGCAGCAACAACAACCATACTACTAAAGAAGTGCCATCGGCAAGATTAAGACCTTTAAATGACAAGGCATTGAAATCACAAAGCGCTATGGGATGGCTAAATAATCTTTGGCTCGATGGCAAGTTCCTAATGGGAAGCAAAACTTGCAATCGAACCAAAAACTATTTAACCATTCACCCGTGGTTTCTACAAATGGAGCAAAACCTCCAGTGTTCCAATTCGCATACTTCGCATTCGAACACTAGGGGGAATAGTATGAGATATGACAGCAAGAATGCCATGAGAACCGAGGACTGCGAGACTCGGGAATAATAATATCACATCGGGACTGGGGACTACATGACCGGCCCCGTAAAAATAAGTTGTACAAGTTAGCTACATGTATTGGCAGTTTCTTTTTTTCCTTTAGCAAACGAATGCTTATGTAATTTTAAATATAGAAGGAATAAAATAAAGTCCTTTTATTTTTATCTTATTTCTTGTCCAAATGATAAGTTGATTTTATCATTTGAAAGTTAACAAAAATCTTCAAAATCTTATGCCGAAATGAACAGGAGACGTCCTCTTCAAGAGCACCGTAAACATAAGAGGGCCCTCTCTTATGAAACCCTTATAGAAAAGGGTTGATTTCGGAAGAGTTTATGCCCAGAATCAGAAGTTATTGGATGAAAATATACCCGAAGCTTTATCTAATTCAATGCAAAATGAATAAATTTTGCACAATGCATAAGCAAATTTATTTTCATGTACCAAAATGCCAAAATCAATAGAAAGTCTGACATAATTACAAAGTACCAAAAAAACACACAAAGAAGAAAACTTCTAAGCATTGTCGCCACCGGAGTCCGAAGGGAGAGTGGGAACTGTGTCTCCCCCGGTGGAATAAGGAGGATCAACTGTCAGTTCTTGGCCTTCATCCCCATCTTCTTCAATCTCTTCCTCGGTCCCCTAGAACTCGGAACCAGCACCTGAAGAATCAACTGCAGCAGCGGGAAGACGTTCTCGAGCAGTCTCTAGTTCTCAGGCCTTGGCGATGCAATCATCAATGTCGATGATGACCGCTTTGGCCTCTTCCAAGGATTTTCTCCTCATTCGATATATAGAATATGTCTTCTAAAACACTAGGGAATCCTCTTGGAACTGGATCTTTGCCTTAATCCTATCGACCTTGGACTGAAGGTCATCCCTCTCGGATCTCATGGAACTGAGGCTCAAGTCAAGTTCACGAGTTGTAGATAGGTGAATTCGGTTTTGCTCCATGATCTTTTTGAGCCTTTCTTCCATTTTGGCCCTCATCTCCTTGGCGGCATTGGCTTCCTCGATTTTGGAGTACAAGGCTGCCTTCAAGTTATTCACTTGCTCCTCGGAGGCAAACTCGCGTTCAATAGCAGCAAGTACAGTATCTTGGAGCTCGACCCACTTAGCCTTAGCTTCTTGGAGTTGTTCATGTAATGAAGTAGCTATTGGCTATGGGCCATCATCTCTCGTTCACTTTGCTGCAATCGGGCCTTAAGCTCGCCCGCCTCAGCAGTCTTTGCCTTCAGCACTGTAAGTTGGTCCCTTTTAGCCAACAGTTGATCCTGCTCGGACGGGAGTCGTTGCTTATCGAGGATTAAATTCTACAGGCCCTCAGAAGCAAGGAAATTGGCCTGTAAAAAAGGAATATCAAGATTAGAAATCTTATTGCAATAGATAAATGGAAAAGAAGTTATAAGAGGACAAGTGTGGTACCGCTGTCACGCTATGCATGGCGTTATTCAACAAACACTCCCTTGAAAGGGAGCATATTTTCTTCTTATCTTTCTCTGAAGCCAACCACTTCTGGTAGTTTGCAAGTTCTACCAACCTGGATAGCAGATGACACTCCTTCGAAACCGAAAAATAGCACTTCTCCTCCTTTAGGGATTTGGGGAAAGGGGTGAGTATTTATACTCCAAATTCCCATGGTCTGGAGACTAGGGACGAGAAACATCTCTCTCGAGAGCATCTGTTACCGGTGGAGGAGAAGCAGTGGGTGCTAGCAACGAAGCTACAATTGGTGTCGAGGGGTGTGAAGTGGTTGGCGTAGAAGGTTGAGAAGCAGCTGCGGCAGGAGCAATGCTGATTATTGGTTGCTCAGTGTTCGAAGGCAAAAAAGGCTTGGGGTTCGAGCTCCTTGGACCAGAAATAGAAACAGGGGTCGGAAAGCGAATCAACATCCTCTACTATCTCCATTTCAACCCAAATTGCTTAGACCTCACACGCGGTCGTGTTTTGAAGCTCTCCTAGTTGAGCATCCGATGGAGCTGATGAAGATCTTTTCCTCCTTTGAAGGGAAGCCTCTTCATCACTAGCTTTCCCTTCATCTTTAATGACCACTATGACTGTGGCCAGATCGGTCGTGGCCTTCTTTATTTTCTTATTTTGAGTCTTAATAGAAGAAAAACATTGCCTTTTTGGTTGCTTGTTCTCTGGCTGGGGACTCCGAGAGGAAGCACCTTCACTGGAAGCAGATCCACGGGAACTGCTTCGAGCAAGGGCACTTTATAGCACCCTCCTGGCCTCCTCGGTGTTTGTTAAAATGTGGACTTCGGGGAAAGTAATAGAGCCTTGCAGAAGTCCTGAATTGAGTAAAAGAGAAAACAGGGTCAGTAACTTTTTAATAAAGTTACCTATGATTGTACAAAGGTAAAAGGGAAAAGGGGAATCGGTTTACCATGGCTCTTGGCCTTCCACCCATATTTAGGGGCCATTTCCTTCCATTGGCGGGAATTTGGTGTTATAATTTCCAGAATCTTTTGAACCCACTGGTCCGGACCTTGAACCCGTGGTGGTGTCCATCGGGCAGCTGAGACAAAAGAAATGAGAATGATCAACAATAACGGAAAATAATTTTTTCAAGAAGGAGGGAAAAAAATAAGAAACTTATGGAAACGGTTCCACGGCTCGGGAAAAGACAGAGTTATGGCCGAAATAATGTCCCTGGTTGCAATGATGACAAACCGCTCCATCCACCCGCGATCATTGTCATGATCCACGCTGGTGAGGATAGCGTGGTAGCCACGTTTGCCGAAATTTATTACTTCCCACGAAAGATTTTGGGGGAGTAGAGATTCATCATTTGGGCCAAGGTTAGAGTTTTCCCAATCTCCGTGCACAACTGACATAGGCAAGACACCATTTGCCATATAGATGGGACTACTTGCGCCAAGCAGACGTGGTACCGGCAAAAAAGTACAAATTACGGGGTCGAGCCCTGTACTCGTCCCCAAAGAAAACGAACCATAGGTGAAGGGATACGTATAAAAATACGTAAAACCTTTCTTGGTGTAGGTAACGCGCTCTATCATTTCTAGAGAAAGTTGTTAAGTCTGGGCAGTTGCAGTTCTCCTTCATAGCAGGAATACTGGAAGGGCGAATAGAGAAGGGGTATTTGCTAACGGCCTAAGTTCATGGAGAGGCGAACAGAAGGTTCTCCTCGAAGTCATTGGCGGTACTTAGCTGTTTGTGTATGATGGTATTTACAGTGGGAGGCTCGGAATCAATATCAGCTTCTTTGTTTTTGTTTCTCTTCGGGCCTCCACCAAAAATAAGACCAGAGTTTCTAAAAGATTTACTAGAAGAAGCCATGGTAGTAAAAAGGTAGTATAGTTTTTAGAGAAAGCCAGAAAAGATGAAAGTTTTCTAAGCAGGAGGAGGTTGAGTGCAGAGATGATGATGAACTTATGAAAATTTTGTAAAGTGAAAGAGGTAAAATGATGAGTATAAGTAAAGATATAGACGTCAAAAATTGTGGTCATGATTGTCTCGAGAACCGACAAAAAATATTGTTGAATCGTGGGGCAACATGTGTTTGGGATATTAAATGCAAGAAGACGTACGACCTTTCAAGCGTCAGAGACTGTTCAGGAGAATTTCCGCCAAGAAAGGGATCTTCACAAACTTTCTGGTGACACAAAGATTGTCACTGGAAAGCAGGGGGACTATCTGTTTAAGATAAAATTGGTCCGTAATAAATGGTCGAATGACAGCATGCCACGTAGAGCCGAAGACAGGTAAAAGGCGAGTCAAGTAACTACCAGTACCAGTTGGTATCGGATAAACCCCGAAGGGAGTCAGGTCAACGAGAGCAGTTTGAATGTTTGCCATGAGATAACATTCAATGAAGATTATTCTCTAACATTAAATGGGGAGACGTTGCGGAGAATATTTGCATTAATGTCCCGCCCTTACATATTCATCAGTGGCTCCTTTATTGTCATTTAAGTGGAGTTTGATCCTAGGATCTTGTTTCCCTAAGTATAGCTATAAATAGCAGGCTCAGTAGCCATTGTAGACACGAAGTTCTTTGTAAAACTTATGCTATATTCCACTTTTACTCTCAATTAAAATAACTTTATTTGCTCTTTTATTTTGTTCTCATTTTTGTTCTCAGAGACGCTGTTCTCGGAGCCAGGCTTGTCACCTTCTTCAATTTTAATTGCTAAGTCTTATTTTTAATCTTTTTTATTTACCATTTTTGAATCAAATCAGTTCGTTTGTCTATAAATCACGTAATAAATTCAACTGCACCGTTTTACGGATAAACAAAGGGTTAACACAAATGCTTTGGACTGGATAGGTTTATTAAAGATTAAGTACATAGAAAAACTTATTTTGTAAGGAGTTAAATTTGTGTCTAGAGCAGAAAATGGACCAGTAATACCAGTTCAGCTGTTACTCAAAGATAAGCTTCTGAATCTTTTGCCACGAGTGGGATGCCATGAACATCTCGCGACTGAATTTGAAACAGCTGAAAGTAGTTGAAGGACTATGTTAAGAATAAAAATAAGAAGACTTTATGGTAGGTGTTATGTTTGCGTAAAAGATGGGACATATTTATTTCTTTAATTTTGTTATTCAAATGATTCACGACCTCTTAAGACATGACGAAGGCCAAAAGCTATTAAAGATGAAGAGTTTGAATTTTAAGATTTTTTTTTAAAGTTCCAATTAAATGGGGCCGGCTATCTTTTTTCTTGAATATTCCTCCTCTCCATTGACATTTGATAGTTCGGCTCATGTCTTCTCCTCTGTAGACACAATTTTAAGCCGGAAGATATATATTTTAACTCCTTTCAAAATTTATTTTTTTAAGTACCTAACCTTTAAAAGCCTATTAAGTACTTTCCTAAGTCAAAACATTATTGATTATTCTCGTGCTGGCCACTTAATACTTCTTCTCCTTTAATTTGCGGTAGGCCATTCCAACACTATAAATATATCCAAAAGAAACAGCCCCATTATATCCCACCTTTTGCCTTTACAACTAACAATCTCCTCTGCTTTTCACACTACAAGTTAACACTACCGCTTCACTTTTTGAGGAAAATGAAGCATATGAGAAATAACATGTTTGATTTCTTCTTGTGTTTGCTTTACGCTGTGGCCACAACTGGTACAGTGTCAGCGACAACATCATCTTCGGCGTTGGAGTACTCAAGTGTTAAAATCAGCCCAGCATTAGCGATAGTACTCGCTTGTGTCGTATTATTCGTGGTTGCATTTTTCATCACATTATATATACGTCACATGAACCCCGACGAACCAATGGGTTCTTACTTCTTCCGTCATCGACCAGTTTCCCGTGGACTCGAACCTAATATCATCGAAACTTTGCCGGTATTTGTGTACTCCGATGTCAAAGCCGTAAAGATTGGCAAATCTATCCTAGAATGTGCTGTTTGCTTAAACGAGTTCGAAGATGAAGATACTCTTCGCCTTCTTCCGAATTGTTGCCACGTGTTCCATCCTGAGTGCATTGATGCTTGGCTTGCCTTTCGTACCACTTGCCCAGTTTGCCGTGCAAATCTCAAAACAAAACCTTCTGCTAAACTGCAAGAAACAATTCAGCAATCAGAGAATGTTAGCTCAGTTTCATCACTAGAAACAAATGATGCAGTAATAGATATTCACGTGACTGCTGGTCCACAGGAAGTGATGAACCAGCAGTCTTCTCAAACACCCGTTCATATTTGTTCAACAAAATCTACACCAAGAAATAAAACACCCAACTTCGCCCGCCTTGCACCAAAATCAACCACTGCTAGAATTCCTGCATAAAAAAAAGCTACCAAAATTTTGCGACCAAAGTTGGTTTGCCAAGAAAAGCGACCAAAGTTGGTCGCTAAACTGGTGAAAATAATAAAATAATGATTTTAAATAAATTAGCGACCAACGTTGGTCGCAACTTGGTCGAAAATTTTGTCAAACTGTTGACCGGACGGGTCAGACTTGCTTGGTCAAAGAATTACTCAGATTAGCGACCAATATTGGTCGCTTCATGGGACCCACTTATTAAATTTTAATAACTATAACATTATTTTTAAAAAATAACAAAATATAAATAAATAAAATTTAAAATTAGCGACCAAGGTTGGTCGCTATATAAAGAGAAAACAGGTTGAGACCAACTTTGGTCGCTAATTTGGGACCCAGTTATAAAATTTTAATAATTATAATTTTGTTTAAAAAAATTATAAAATATAAATAAATATAATTCAACTTTAGCGACCGATGTTGGTCGCTCAGTAGAGTATAGACCAACTTTGGTCGCTAATCTGGGACCCGGTTAATATTTTAAATATGATAAAAAAGATAAATAAATCTGATTTAAGTTTAGCGTCCAACCTAGGTCGCTAATTTAAAATTATGTATGTTTAGCGACTAAAGTTGGTCGCTATTTAGGTCAACAAAGGTCAAAATTAAAAATTACTTTTGTATTTAGTAAATAAAGAATATAAATGTTAGCCGTTAACACTTTTGTAATACAAGGGATGAATAGTACTACGAAGCGTGCGTGTGTGTCTATATATATATATATATATATATATATATATATATATATATATATATATATATATATATATATAATATATATATTATGTATGTTTAGCGACAAAGTTGGTCGCTATTTAGGTCAACAAAGGTCAAAATTAAAAATTACTTTTGTATTTAGTAAATAAAGAATATAAATGTTAGCCGTTAACACTTTTGTAATACAAGGGATGAATAGTTACTACGAAGCGTGCGTGTGTGTCTATATATATATATATATATATATATTATATAATATATACTTAACGCTATACTATGCACTAAGTATAAGTTGTATTAGGTAATATTAATATCGAATGTAAGCTTAATATACTATAACATATATACTTACGCTATACTATGCACTAAGCATAAGTGTATTAGGTAATGTAGCTTATACATATATAATATATATACTTACGGTGTACTATGCACTAAGCATAAGCGTATTAGGTAATATTATATCGATATGGCTTATACATATGGAATATATATACTTACGCTGTACTATGCACTAAGTATAAGCGTATTAGGTAATATTATATCGAATATGGCTTATATATATGTAATATATATACTTACGCTGTACTATGCACCAAGTATTAAGCGTATATAGGTAATATTAATATCGAATATGGCCTTATATATATGTAATATATATACTTACGCTGTACATGCACTAAGTATAAGCGTATTAGGTAATATTATATCGAATATGACTTATATATATGTAATAATAATATACTTACGCTGTACTATGCATAAGTATAACGTATAAGGTAATATTATATCGAATATGCTTATATATATGTAATATATATACTTACGCTGTACTATGCACTAAGTATAAGCGTATAGGCAATATTATATCGAATATGGCTTATGATATGTAATATAATACTACGCTGTACATCACTAAGTATAACGTATTAGTTAAACGAATGTAGCTTATATTTATATTATATATAATATATATATACTTACGCTTATACTAATGCACTAAGTAATAAGCCGTATTAAGGTAATATTATATCGAATATGGCTTATCATATATGTAATATATATAGATACGCTGTAACTATGCACTAAGTATACAGGTATTAAGTAATATTATACAACGACATGTAGCTTATATATATATATAACTCAATATACATTATATTCAATTATCTATATTTATATATTATGATCATTTATATATACATTATGACAATAATACCTAACCACTATTTATTTATCTTTACGGCCTTCCACGTAATGCACTTACACTGTACTCCGATAGACGAGCGCTCACCCTTAGGTAATATTATATCCGGGTCGAGATATTACCTCATATCTTATTATTATACTCACTGAGGCCTATATTCATTAGTATATATTAGTCTCACAGTGCCCGTCCACTCAAAGCACTATATCACTTTAGGATCGTCATATATATATATATATAAAAACCTCATTATGATTTTATTATTATTCTACTTATACCATATCCTTCCAGTGATACTAAGTATTGGTATTATTTTTATATTATATTCATACTACCTCACTATATTCTACCATAAACCAAGCTCCATCCACAATTCTAAGTACCCTATATAAACTTAGTATATACACTTTAGTTTTAAAAATGAATTAAAATTCTAAAAATTTTATTTTTAAATTAAACTTAAAATAATTTAATTTTTGCTTATATATGGTCGAACCAAACTTTGTCGCCATTTTGGTCAAACGGTCAAAAAATGGCGACCAAGTTGGGTCGCTATGTGGTCAAATTAGTACCAATTAATCTATTTTGCCATACCAGCACCATAGTCGATTTCCACAAGGTGGAGTAGCTATCGTTTTTAACATATCAGAGTCACAGAAACTTGCGCTGATCCTCAGGTGCCCATCCCACACAATGGTTATGTTATTCTTACCAACACACACATTTGAGCAAACTCTCTCCTCGACCACATATTCCCTTAACTACAATCAATAACTCCCTCCAACACTCCTTGCCACTGCAGTCGCCTGGAGCTGCTCGCTCGCCACTTCCAAAACCCGTGCTTCCACTTTTTCCGTCGTCTCGGAATGGGCTTAAGCCTGGATTCAAACCCATTTCCCCTAAAAATCGGTGGTTAAAGCAAATGCCCGGAAACCCTTAAAAAATTGTTGCATGTGTTCTGCCTACTTGTCTTGCTTTGTGAAGCTTGTGAAAAGTCTTCTCTCACCCCACACCCTGTGTGCACACACACTGTTAATTCTCACTTTTACACTCTTATCCAAGTTTAGTAATTACTCACCCCTTTCTTAGCTTTTAATTTGGTAGAGTTTTCGCCCACTATAATAAATTTTATGATAATTCTTTCATGAATTGTTTGTTTGAATATTTACGATATATAAGTGTTATTGGTTTGAACTAGAATCTACGATTTAATTGAAGGACTCTAGAAACTCCATCGCATCTGTTAGTTCTTGTATTAATTTATATTTGATTGAATTGTGAAAGAACAACTTCATATATATTACACACTACCCTAATATAAAGGAAGTACTCTGTAAATACATTGTCCTATATATAAGAATAATGAATCCCACTTATCGCTAGAATATATCGTCTCCTCTCTTGCTTTATTCTCATGTATACCGATGGAACATACCGTACTTGGACTCGCTACAATATTATCTCCTCTAATTGACCGGTGACTCGGTGCGCATTCAGGATTTTAATTGTAGATTAGAGCGGTTAGAATGACTCTCATTCTCAAGTTACACAGCAATATTGTCACTCTTATCCGCCATATCATATATGCCTACACCGAAGTAATTAGTGCTCTACTCTCGCTCGCTCTCTCAGCAAGCCACTTGATATTGAAAGTTTGACATAAACCCATCGGAAGCCGCACGCTAGAGAGTTCACTCTTCTATGAGTACCACGATTACGGGTTTTATCCCATCGCGCACACTTCACCATTGATAGAGAGACTTGTTCTATGTGTTATGACGCACTAGACTCGCACGCCTCATGAGGAATTTATTTCATAAATCTATCGTTGTTTGGTTGATGAGCTCAATACGCGCTTCATATGCTGCGACGTTAATACAAATCGTAGTTCACTAGAATTCATATTGGTTTGCGGATTTCCTTGCTTGGACTGACACACACAATGTTGGGGTTGAAGTCCAACGAAATGCTCGCAACACACTCCTAATGCCCATGAACGCGGAAAACTTCGTTTTTAATGAAGCTTTAGAGGAAGCTTATTCCGTATCCCACGGCCCTACAGATAGGAAGTTCGCACTGATAGGGAGTTGTCTGTTGCATTACCGCAAAGCCTTATGTATGAGGCTAAGTTTATGATGAGAATTTTAGTCCTGAATATGAGGGATACTACTCTCTCTCGAGGTTAGAGCCATGACTCCTTCATTGAACTTACTCGCCGTAACTAGTTGGCCCGTGGAATATTCTGAATTATCACTGGTGATTTCTACAAGCAAGAGTAGATTAGTTTTCTAAGTTAGGAACTTTTCGTCATTGGACAATTTGACTCCTCGTTGTATAAGATGGTGCATTTGTGTTCACTATATATATGTTATAAAAGATGACGGCATCCTACGGTATACTCGGACCATATATAGTTTGCGAAAGCCTTCTGCTAAAGGCATATTACCAGTGGGAAATCAAGGCGCCCCTACACTATCGAAGTCAATGCGATTTTATATTCCTTTCTTATCAATCAGATTACGCAGGTGGTACTATCCCTGGCAGTCGATGAGTTATCTGCTTAAAAAAACTCATTAATGAGAGGCCACACTTGGAACTTTCTCGCAGAATGAAAGACACAGCCTATGTAATTGTGATGTCATTCCTTATGGCAGAGGATGAAGACGATATGTCTAATATTGAGCCACCTTTGATAGGACTATCCACTCGTAAGTAGGTGACTTAGTGCCGAAGACCGATTAGGATGTTACGAAGTTAGGTTCTGTTGTGTTCGGATGCCGCTTCCACGCCTCTCTCTATCTGTAATCCTCCTGCATCTATTAGAACACCTTATTCCTATATTTATTCATTTTGAAGACCATTTAACATAGACTGTCTTTCTTTATTATCTGCCTTGATAATTCAACACTGGCCCGTTACCTCAATCCCTCCGAGATCTTTGGTGCATAATAGTCACTACACTATCCTTCTTAAATTGTATTAACTCTCCGTTCACGTAATCCGAAAAGTTTGAATTGATGTATATTTGCAACGCTATTGATGATTGAGCTAAAATAATTGTGGTAGCAGCGTGTTGAAAGACATAATGACATATCTAACTCAAACAGAACGATTTCAGTTTTGAGCGAGGTGCTAATTATATATGTGGACATATGTAATGATTTATTCCTGGCAGTATGGAATGTTAGATCTCTGGGTGATGACTGTCTACTTGGTAGAAGTCTAGCTTCAGTCCTTACTGCATGAAAAAATACGTAAGCCTTCCATTTGAAAAGTAATGCGCCGAAAGCAATCATATGGTTTTGCATTGTCATCGTAATTTTGCCTCCCTGATCAAATGAGTTAGAAAGGATGAAAAAATGCAATTCAAAAAAGGAATAAAGTTCGAATGTGATTTCCCACCTCGTGATACTTTCAGGTGAGGAAATTTGGGAGAGGGTCCAGAACTTCAGTAAAGTTACTGAGAGTTCCACCTTATATGATTCCGGATACGGTGTTACCTTATAACCTTGGAGTTCCGAAAACAGAGTAATTGGGAGTTGCCGTATTGGAAGGATAATCTTCTCTGTCACAACCTTGATGTCATTGCATATTGAGAGAGAACTATTTTGGACAATTTGTTGAACACAGTGATGGATGTTAAAGAGTAAGACAAAAGGATACGAAGAGTCAGAATGGACTTACTAAGAATATTGTAGGCGGCCTGAATTATACTTGCAGACCAGCGAAACAATGGTAAGGTGTTCAGCCCAAAGCAAGTTACACATTCTACTTTGGAGGAAAGACGTCCAGATTTGTAATTGGGTAACGGAAGTTGAAGATGCCTGAGGGTTATGCGTCGAATTTTGGGAAAAAAATTGATATGGAGGTAGGGAAGTTGAGCCATTTTGAAAAAAAGTCATGATTGTCACTGTTTTCATGGAGACCTTAGTGGCCTATTGCATTTTCTGGTTTGCCATGACGAATCTGGAAACCACATCAAGAGATTAGTTTGTTTTTCAAAGACTTGTGTTCATTTATCCATTAAAGGGACGAAACCTACAACGTATGGATCAAAACATTCGTGTACTTCTACAAGATGGAAAAGATAATTTCCCATGCTGGGGTTTTTGAATTGTGATGGACCACACCTTCTCAGTATCAACTAGTAACGAGGCAGTACTTAGAGATGACGCTTGTTCAACTATAGCCCAGATCGGATGTATCCCTTGCGAGAGGTAATATTTTAGGTTTGGATGTACATTTTGTGTTTTAAATTTAACATATATGTATCTTCGTTACCCTTCGCAACAAATTGAATGTAGTTGTTACAATTGGCGAGATGCAAACAATTTGTTAAGCAGGAGGAAATATCTGGACTTCGAAGGATCTAAGTATGCGAAGACTTATCTTGCGAAAGAACTGCCCTCTCATTATTTGGTCTGTATGTTATTTGAGATGTAATCGCTGCATGTGGCTAGGACACTAGGCGACCAACATGCACACGGATCTGCCCTGCTAGGACTTACCTAGGGATGATCATTATATCCAGCCTTATAGTCCATATTCTCAAAGTCATACCATGTGAGCCGATGTCTCTAGGAGGCATGTTACAATAGTTGAAGTTTCTGAGTGATATATAGGAGTACAAGTCCAGCTACACTTCACGTGTTGCTAAACTGTCCTAAGTTGTACCATTATTCTCAAGTAAGTATTGATTTAGTAAGTTTATCAAAATCTTAAAATTACCGTGATTACTCTAATCCGCAACTACTCACACTATATGTATGTTCACATATCACTTTGTGTGGTCAATTGTGCCCATGATGCTGTTATATACGAGAATTGATACCGTGGTTCAACCACAATTTGTAAGTTTCTCTTAAAATACTCTATGACACATATGTTACCGTAAAGCATGGTATTGGAGTATGTAAGTTATGCTATCACTTTGAAATTCTATATTAAGCGATTTGTTAAGGTAATGATCCAAATAATGGTGTAAATCACATTTTTTGAAAGATGTAATCTTGGTTGGATCCTCGGGGTGAGGTCACAACCATTTGTCTAAGTACGTTGTTGAATGGTTAAATTTTCGTACAGAGGATTTGCTCTTTAAAATTAATAAATAGTCAAAACAGTGGGGTGTTGGGTTCAAGGGTGTGATTGGCAACCAGTGAGATATTGGATTATTATGGTGTGCTCAATAGAAATAATAGAACTAAGAAAATATACAGGTTGGCCAATAAGAAATTGATACTCTTTAGATGCAGAGGTGGTTTAGCCCACATCGGCAACAAGAAGGTTACAAGAGTACACAATCAAGTACAACATAGATTGAGGTTACGAAAGTCATGGACAGGTATGATCGCTATGATTCCTTTCAGTGAATTGGCAGCATAATGGTGAGGGCAAGTGTAGTTAGGTGCTCCATTAATGCCAGTGGTGCGGCGGAATACACGGCTGATTGGTGGGTCCTATGCTCACATACAGAACTAAGCCTGCTGGTAGGCTACACAACCGAGTTCACGCAGATCGTGCTTCAGATCGCTCTAGCGCATATAAACACGATATCTCCAGTGTTCACTCCACAAATTTTAGTGGATCGAAAGTTTTAAGAGAAATGAATTTGGAACATCTGAACACATATTGGAAGAAGTTGATATGGATGAAGTAAGAATTATAGAAAAACGAGGAGAAGAAATCAACTGATGAGCTCAAACTAGTGAGGAAGAAGAATTCTCGACTGAGGAACTATACGTGATCAGCTTTAAAAGTTGGTTTCTTTAATAACTCATGTTATAGCTAGTTTTCTTTATATGTTTCAATCTAACTTTGTATTATGTCATGCAGATGTCAGGCAAGGGTCGAGGTAACAGTGATCCTACTGGTTCTCGGGGTAGAGAAAAGCCTAGAAACAAAAGAGGAGGGTAGAAGGTACTATCTCAATCCGTTCCTGCCTCTTCGGAGATGCCTGTGCCTAATGCCTTGTGCCTGCGCCTCCACCCCAGGGCTATTTTTGAGCTCCAGTGCATGTCCAGCCCTTACATCCTTCGTGCAGACGCCAGGTCTTTTCTTCACAGGGCCATAGGAACTGTACGTACCTACATACAGTCCACCTGTCTCACATCCACATATATCGCATCCATCAGCAGCTCATGGATCGCATCGATCCATGTCACATCCACATGGAATCACACCGATCCCGTGTCACAAGCCACTCGGTCACAGCTATCTGTGTCTCATCCACTTGCCGGCCCATAACAGCTTGGTCGTACTCACAGGGCTTCGCTAGTCCCAGGGCTCGCATCCATCTTCATTTGGGACTCCATCTATTGCAGGCTTTCGCCTGCGAGATACTAGCTCTGACCCCCTACACTTCCACACATGCCTCCGATTACATGCTTCGGAACAATGATGCTGCTAAATGACGAGGAGGTAGCATTATGATGAATATGGCAGATCATTATAGTGCCCTGAGGTTGACAGGTAAGGAGTTTATTTGTTTATTTTAACTTTTTTTGTTTAGTACAGTTTTACTAAAAGATATTAATGTATTTTTTTTAAAATAAAATTGGCAGGTTCATCCCCTAGTAATGTTACTACAAGGATCATCACCAAAGCCACCAGACAGCTTTATGATGGTCCTTCTGCGACTTGGAGTGAATTCCCCCCATTCAAAGATCTCAGGGAGGCAATCTTCAATCAATTTAAGGTATAAATATTCTTTTAATAGTATAATCATTTATTAGCTTTTAGTAATATTTATATTATAAGCAGTTAATGCACTTAACTTTTGAATAATTATTAGCTAATAAAAAGCTAAGTATAATATATCGAGATATAGCTTTTATGATATTTCCATCTAACTATGATATTTTCATAATAATACTTGACTTTTTGAAATACAGAGCAAGTGTGTATGGGAACACCGTATAGCGCGGAAGTGGCTGCAAACTTCCATCTCAAAGCTCGAAAGCGGTTGTCCCATTGTTTCTCCAAAGCCTAGGTGTTGAACCAGAAAGCCTGGCTGGATGCTTCAGGATTTATGGGATGATTTGCAAAGGCAATGGCTTTCAGTCAGAGTTCTTAGAGAAGAGCGAAAAAAGGAAAGAAAGGCCCGGGCAATCTGAGAAGGGAGGATCCTTGCACACTGGAGGTGCGGTCAACCTAGGGACGATAAAACGAAGAATGGTACGTAATTGCTTTAATTTACTTTAAATTTTCTTAGTATATGTATTCTGTTTATTAACTAAAATTTATGAGTTTTCAGGAAAAAAAGTTGGGGCGTCCGATGAACCAAGATGAGCTCTTCAAGGAGACTCATATTGTGAAGAAAAAGAAAGAGACGGACCAAGAAAGGTGGGTCGAGGGCCGAGCTCGACTGTACATTTAAGTTTTTCAATTTTCATTAAGATTTTTTGATTTACTTTTATATAAATTTGGAAATAAGTAATTCACATATTATTTTCTTATAGGGTCGCTTTCACAGCTGAAGTGGAGCAATTTTTATACCAGAGTCAGCCACCTAATGAGTCCGGCGCGCCAATCCAACTATCGGACGAGGATGCTGAGAGAAGTGGACGCAGGCTGCTGGCGGTCCAAAAGGGGAAGGTATACGGGCCTTCCTAAATAGGAAATTTCCATCGCTCATAAGTGTGAATGCAAGGAATAGGGACTTCCTCCAAAGCCGAGCAACTTGATGGGGAGAGCCTCTCCTCTAGCGGAGAATGTGGCAAAGCTCACAATCCGAGCCTAGAAAGCCGCCAAAGGAGAGAGAAAGGCTTTGAGATATGCAGTACTCTGGCATGCAAGCTCAGTGCAAGGGCATGCAAGAGCAGATCAAAACTCTCCTAGCTTCTGGCAATTTTTCAATTCCCAGTCTCCCGTTGAGTCAATCGCCAGAGGCTCGCCTTCCCCGTGGCTCATATCCCGCCCCGTCCTCCGGGCCCCGTGGTCATTCTCCCATCATCGACAAATAGCCCATTCTAGATACCGTCATGGTGAAGAAAGTTCATCAGACGGTGATGATAATGATGTAGAGAACAATCTTTGAACTTATAAGTTTATGCTAGACAAATACAATTGGTTTTCGAATGGTTCTGTAATAACATTTAACTTATTAGTTTGCTAATTAGCTTAAAGTATAAAGTTCTATTGAACTTTATACTTTGTTCGTTATAATTGTTGTTGTTGTTGCTTGTTGTTGCTGTTGTTGGCATATTTGCCTATTTAGGATTTTGGTAAGCTGGCAGGTGGTGTAGCTGCCAAAAGAGGCAGTTCCTGCCAGCAATATACCAAGAAAAGCGACCAACTTTGGTCGCTATTTGGTCGCATTTCTATTAAAAAAAATAATTTTCTGTGAAATAGCGACCAAGGTTGGTCGCTATTTAACCCAGATTCCCCAAGTAGCGACCAAGATTGGTCGCTATTTACCAGAAAAATAACAATTTCTGGAAATATGGCGACCAGAGTTGGTCGCTTATTAATAAATAAAAAAATTAATTCATGTATTTAGCGACCAAGTTTGGTCGCTTATTTAAAAAAATAATTAAAAAATTTATAGTATAGCGACCAACATTGGTCGCCATTTTCCAGATTTTAAAATATAATATTTCATATACAGACCAAAGTTGGTCGCTACTTCATAATTAATAAATAAATAAAACGAAATATACAAAAAGGAGACCAACTTTGGTCGCAAAATTTATAATATTAAAATAATATAGCGACCAAAGTTGGTCGCCAGTGTCTTTACCGGAATATTTGGTCCTTTGACTTGAGAGACCAAAGTTGGTCGCTAATTAGCGACCAACTTTGGTCCCTAAGGTAAAGGGACCAGCTTAATATCGACCAGGCACGTTTGGTCGCTTTTTGGTCGCTTTTTGGCCAATAAGCGACCAACACTGGTCCCTTTTTGTGGTCATTTTTTTCCGGATTTCTAGTACTGAACACCGAGAAGGCCAAAATATTTTGGGATGTTCAGTCGTTCTCACTCGACGGGTCACTCGTTGATTCAACCTGGTGAAAATTGCGAAAGATTTAGTCTAAGGTTACCTGATTATGTACGTAAAAGATTGGTGCACTTAAGCTTGAGTAGGGCCTACACTAATGACGTAGCTTTTTCTCCGGAAAGATGTTCAACCAAGGGGTATCGGTTCGAACCGGTGGATTTCTAGTTAAGCAAATTCCGGATTCCACCGACGCCGCCTATGTTTTCTAAACCCGGTTCGCCAAGAGAGGAGAAGGGTGAGAAAAAGCCGAAGAATCTGCTGAAGTCCGTTAAGTCACCGTTAAGTTTGTTTTGCGGGACGGAGAAGGATGATACAGGAGAAAGGTCTTTTACTTATTTAAGATCAAGTAGTTAAATTCCGCTAGATAATTATTCATTTCTTCACATTTTTCTTTTACCTTTTCTTCATCATAAAATTAATATAGTATATAGTTATTGGATAGCCAAAGCGTCACAAACTTTGAATTGTGTACTCCGGTACTATTTGGTTTTCCACTAAGGGGTCGTTTGGTATGAGGTATAAGAAGGTATAGTGCTGGTATAAAAATTTAATACCATACTTCGTTTGGTTAGTAAACTAGGTATAAGTTATCCTAAGATTAAAATTAACTGCAAGATAAATTATACCTTATAGAGGGTGGGGTAATTAGCACCGGTATAATTTATACATTCTTCTTACAAATCATGCAATTATCATATTTAATATAACGTACCAACAATGGATAAAAAATAATTTCAGCATAACTTACACCTGTATAACTTATCCCGGCATAAGCCGTATTCAAATCAAACGACCCCTAAGTATCTAATATTCTAATTCTAGCCCTGATTAGAGGGGAAAATATTCACTATAATTTTTTTTTGAATTTCAATGCTCAAATTAGAAATCTCTAATTAAGGATGGACTAATCATATTTTTTCCACCAAAATCATTGGTGATCTAGCCCGATACTCTTTTGTGATCATTAATTTTAAAATATACATATTACTTTTTATTGTATAGAATTTGATCAAAATATACATTTACGTGCAACTTGCACCACATAATTTTTATTGTCAAATTCAGTCAAAACATAAATCTTCATACAACTCATTTAATCTTCTTTTACAATCTAGTTGCGTGAGGGGTGAGATGAATTGTTGTTAATTCAAGTGTCCGTGCGAATGGTCTAAAACTTGCCCCGAATGTGTTTCAAGGAGAAATCCTAAGATTTGCTTGGTTAGAGAAATGATTGTAGGCTTTCCTTGGCCCGTTTGAGGTTTTTATTTCCAACCAATGCGTTATCCCTAGTTAATCCCTTTGAGCCTCTAGCCTTTCTTATTTGATAACCATGTTATAAGCCTTTACCCGTTTCGGCGTGACCTACTCTTGGCACCCGGACTTTCCTTAACACTCAAGTGAAATAAGTAGCTTAAAACATGAGTTTGGAGGAGAGAAGAGGAATTTAATAAAGGTATCAAGGCACAAAAGAAAAAAAAAAGATCTCTATGAGAAGAGAAGGCAATAAAAGAAAAGAACAAAAAAAAAAAAATGCAAAAGGTGAATAAATGAAAGGGATGATGGATTCAAAAAGAGGTAATGATCCCTAGCATGATCAATCAAAAAGGGAGAAAAAGAATGAAATGAACAAGAAAGAGTGATGTTAAGTCTCTCTAGTCCCCAATGTAAAGAAAATGCCTCTAAGAGTTGGCAATTGTGAGCCGAGAAATGAAAGTGTGGAGTGCTTAAGGAAAGGTGTAACCACTTACCCATATGGTATCCTACCCCAATCCAAAAGCCTTCATTAAAACACGAAAGAAGTCCTACTTGATTTCAAATCGAGTGAGCTTACATTAATGGTGATCTACATGAGGGGCAAGCCTATAGTACTTGAAGCCGTACTTATGACATTCTCTTGTGAGAGACGAGTAAACCTTTCATGAAACTAAAGATTGGTACTACTTTTTTAAGTGAGCTTGGGAAATAGAAAATAGAGGAGGAAGAGTTTGGAGTCCACCATGACCTATATGATATAACAAGAGTCTTTGATGAGTAAAGTCAATTCTTGAAGCTCAAATGTCACATTAGAACTATATGTGCATGAAATTTGACTTGTCACTTTTTTGATAATGCATGAGTAGTGTGGGTAATTGCTGAACCCAAATGATATGTAGTTGGCTCACCTTTGACTCGCTCAAATAATCCTTAACTGTAGGAGGTGGGAACTAATTTATTTGCTTGAGGACAAGAAAAGACTTAATTTTAGGGAGTTGATAAGTGGGGATTTTGACTACGTATTAGCACCTTTTGCTTTTATTTTAGTCCAAAAGTAATTATTTATGTTCCCGAAACTAATGAAAGTGTGCAAATTGAAGGAATGTTGGAAGTTTGGTCTCCCATGATGCAATCCGACTCAAAAGGAGTGTTCCGAATCACAAGGCAAGACATGTCACATAACTAAAGAAGTGCGGTCCGTAGAAGGATTTCTGCGGCCGCAAAAGAAAGCGCGAACCGTAGAATCAATCTACGGCCGCAGATCATGTGAAAGAGCCCAGTAGGAATTTGGCCAATGTGTGCACCGCACATGAATTGTGCAGCCGCAAAACAAGGTTTGCACTAACAAATGATTCAAAGTTCAGAGAGTGTGCAAAAGACCAAGACCTGAATCCTTGTTGAAGTGCGGAACGCACAAGAATTGTGCGGCCGCAGAACCTCCCGAGGGTTATTTTGTTAGGGAATTTTTGGCCACTATAATAGACGAGTTTCACATATTTAGGTAATGTTTCGGAGTTTGAGTTGCTGCGGCTGTAACATTTTGCCATTTTAAGAAGTTTGTGATTATATTAGTGTTTAAACATTATATTTTTATCATTTTAATCTTTGATTATGAGTTTAGTTAGCATTTCTTCTTTTTTTTTTCTTCAATTCCCACTATGAGTAGCTAGATTCTTACTAGGGTTGACCCAACCCTAGTGTGTAAATCTTATGGGTACTTAATTCAATATTTGTTTATGATTGAGTGTTGATTTTTTAGCTTAGTTTATGCTTCAATTTTAGAATTAATGATTGCAAATATTGATTCATGCCTTTTTGACTTGGTCTTTACTTGAGAAATAGGGACCTAGTCTAGGATAACTTGGCTAATAAGGTATTGGGCTAATTGAGGGTTTGATTAGCCTAATTAAAGGGTTCAAACTAGAGATAGTGAGAACCCGAATTGAGCTCGTATCAACTATGTTGTTTGATACCCATTTGAACTTGAGAAAGCCAAATTGGCAAAATCACTCTTTGACCGAGAGGTATTGAGTGGGTAACGTAGAGTTGAGAGCCATAATACTCTCCAATCAACAAAATAAGTATTAACGTATTCAACCCATTAGGCGAACACCTAGGTTATGGTCACATCCCTAGGCTTATTAATTATTTGGAAAAACACCAAAAACACTAATTCACTTTTAGTTTCTTTTCTTAGCTTATAATATCTAGAGTAAACCTAGAATTAGAAATCAAAACCTTTTGTGGAAGTGTAATTTAGTTATTTCGTTCGCTTTCGTCAAGTGTATTTTCCTAACACCCATTGTAACTCCCCGGGGAAATCGACCCCGACTCTTGTTGGGTTCTATTTTTCCAACGACTGTTTCCACTCACTATTGAGTGCAGATTGAACGTGGATCAGAAGTCACCGAAGATTATATCACCTTCATAGAGGAAGACACTGACGGGCTTCTTCTCCCGCATTACGATGCTCTAGTAATCTCTCTCAATGTCTTAGATTTCAAAATGAAGTGTGTTTTGATCGACCCATGAAGCTCAACCAACATTATTTAATGGATAGTACTGAAACAAGAAAAGTTGATCGGAAGCATCATTCCGGTAGCAAAACTCTTAGCTGGGTTCAACCTAACAAGTGGACAACCCGAGGAGAGATCTACTGCCCACAAACGCCAAAGGGGTAACAAAGACAACCTTGTTCGAAGTGATAGACGATGATATGGCTACAACATAATCCTCAGAAGACCATGGATACACAAGATAAAGGTTGTTCCCTCAAAATAACATCAATTGTTGAAATTCACAACCTCGTAGGGAATTAGACAAATCAGATGATATCAACCTACAAAAAGAGAGATGAATGCAATATCAATTTCTAGCAACAAAGGGAAGGATCCAAAAAAATAGAAATTACCTGAACCAGTGCCTTCTCCCTTGTTAAACGAAGATGATAGAAGCGAGGAGTTGTTGGAATCCCACCAGGTACCGAGATATTTTCAGGTACCGGAGGAGACAGTTGCAACCAAGTCTACTGCAGAAGAACTCGAGCAAGTGGCTTTGTTAGAAGAATTCTTGGAAAGGAAGTATCACTTGGGAACATGACTCAATCCCGAACTCAGGTCAGGATTTATTAATTTCCTTAAAGCTAACGTTGATTGTTTTGCATGGTCGCACTCGGATAAGACAAGTATCCCATTAAAGGTGGTCGTGCACAAGCTAAGCCTGGACCAGAATTTTCCACCGGTAAGGCAAAAGAAATGCCCAATAGTCGAGGTTAGAAATAGGTTTGTTAAAGAAGAGGTAACCAGACTACTCAACATCGGTTCAATTCGAGAGGTAAATATCCAGAATTAGCTAATGTAGCTGTAGTTTCAAAGAAGAATAACAAGTTTAGAATGTGCGTAGATTATAAGGACATAAATAAGGCGTACCCTAAAGACTCGTTCCCATTGCCAAATATCGACTAAATGATTGATGCTACGGCCAGGCATGAGTTGATGAGTGTCGTTGATGCTTACTCCGGATATAATCAAATTAAGATGAACCTAAAAGATCAGGAAAAAACATCGTTCATTATGAATTTCGGCACATATTATTACAATGTGATGCCATTTGGGCTTAAAAATGCCAGAGCCACTTATCAAAGGCTCGTTAACAAGAGTTTTGAAAAAAAAAATAGGAAAAATAATGGACGTATATATCGATGACATGTTAGTCAAGTCTTTGAGCGCATGTGATCATTTGAAACACCTCCAAGAAACCGTCGATATCTTGAAGAAGCATAACATGAAACTCAACTCGGGAAAATGTGCCTTCGGGGTTGGCTTAGGTAACTTCTTAGGGTTCTTGGTCTCACAGAGTGAGATTGAGGTAAATCCCTATAAAATCAAATCCATCGATGACATCCTAGACCAGCTGACAAGCGTAAAAGAAGTGAGGCTAACCGGAAGATTGACCGCATTAAGCAGGTTCATCTCTCGATCCTCAAGAAACTGTCATCACTTCTTCTCACTTCTAAAGAAGATGAACAATTTTGAATGGACTTCAGAATGCGAGGAGGCCTTGAAAGACTTGAAACGGTACCTATCAATCCCCCGCTACTATCAAAACTAGGGTAAGATAAACAGTTGCTGATATATCTAGCAATCTCGAAAGTAGCGGTAAGTGCCGTCTTAGTCCAAGAGGATGAAGGTACGCAGTTTACCATCTATTATGTTAGTAAAATAGTGTCATGAGTGGAGACTCACTATCTGCATCTCGAAAAGCTGGCCTTAGCTCTCATAGTCATCTCTCGAAAGCTCAGGCCTTATTTTTAGTGCCACCGGATAGCCGTTGTGATAACCTTCCCCTTGCGGAATGTTCTTCACAAGCTTGAGTTGTTAGGCCGACTAGCTAAATGGGCAGCCAAAATTCGTGAATTCGACATTGAGTAGAAACCCAGGACTGCAATCAAATCACAGGTTTTGGCCGACTTCGTGGCCGATTTCAGTCCCGGGTGAATGCCCCTAGCTGCTAAAGAAGCAGTGCTGGAGTCGAAAACGACATCAGGAGTTTGGACCTTTTTTGGGGATGGAGCTTCCAATGTAGAAAGGTTCGGGCTTGGGATGGTTCTAATCACGCCCTTGGGGGAAACCCTGAGGTAGGCCATTAAGATTGTTTCGTTAACTAACGATGAAGTCAAGTCTAAGGATTTGGTTGCAGGACTCGAACTGGCCCAGGGACTTGGCTCCGAGGTCATTGAGATCAAATTGATTCCCATATGGCAGTAAGCTAAGTGCACGGGATTTTCGACACAAAGGAGCAACACATGCAACAATAGGTTCGGGCATTGCTTACACGATTTAGGGAATGGTCGATCATACACATTGCGAAAGAAGAGCACGTGGAAGCGGATGCATTAGCTAATTTCGGGTCGTCTACGGAGATGAAGGTATCAGACTCAGGTACTCTCGTTCAACGTTTACATTCGGTACTAGATGTGGATGGCTGTTGTGAAGTGAATACAACCAACTTAGTCTGAGACTGGAGGAACAAGTTTGTCAAATATCTTGGGCATGACAAATTGCCCGAAGACCCGAAGGCGTCTCGAGCACTGCGCACCAAAGTGGCTCGTTATTGCCTCATGGATGGACAATTATACCGAAGATCTTACCATGGTCTGTTGTCCCGATGTCTGGGAGCCTCGGAGGCAGATTATGTGATGAGGGAAGTCCATGAAGGAATTTGTGGGAACCATTTTGGCGCAGATTCGTTGGTATTAAAGCTGGTTAGGGCAAGATATTATTGGCCTTATATGGAACATGACACAAAGGTGTTCGCTAAGAAATGTGACAAATTCAGCGTTATGCATAGTTGGTGCACCAACCGACGAAAGTCTTCCATTCAGTATTGTCCCCGTGGCCATTCATGAAATGGAGGATGGATATAGTTGGCCACTGCCGCCGCGTCCGCCAGGTCCCGGAAATGTAAGATTCCTTTTTAGTTTTAACTAATTGTTTCACTAAATGGGTTGAAGCAGGTCCTTACCAAAAGATCGCTGAATGTGAAGTAGTCGACTTTGTATGGGACCACATAATCCGAGCGCTAATAGACAGGCGGAGTCAACCAATAAGACGATTATCCAAAACCTCAAAAAGAGGTTAGAAGCTGCTAAAGGCAAATGGCTCCAAGAGTTACATGGTGTGCTATGGGCATACCGGACGATGGCAAAGTCTAGCATAAGAGAAACACCTTTCTCTCTTGTATATGGTACGGAAGCTCGATATCGGTAGAAGTATGGGAGCCAACTTTATGGTTTTCCCAAGCAAATAAAGAAACAAACAATGTGGCATTGCCGGTGAAGCTATATTTGGTCGATGTACCCAGGGACTTGGCATACTTGAGGATGGTGACTCAAAAGCAAGGATGAAAAGGTATTATAATTGGAGGGCCAATCTCCGCTACTTCAAAGTAGGAGACTTGGTTTTAAGAAAGGTGACTCAGAACACTCGGGAAATCAATGCTGGGAAGCTGGGTCCAACATGGGAAGGTCCCTACCGGGTTTCAGTTGTCACCGGTAATGGATCGTACGAATTGAAAAATCGATATGGAATCAAATTTACCACCATCTAGAACATGACTCACCTCAAAAGACATTACTACTGATGGATCCTATCTATAATGAAAGTATGAGTTACACTCTTTTTCCCTTCGACCAGTTTTTGTTCCAATTGGGTTTTTCTGTCAAGATTTTTAACGAGGAAGCAACAGAAACCATACTACGAAAGAAGTGCCATCGCCAAGATTAAGACCTTTAAATGACAAGGCATTGAAATGACAAAGCGCTATGGGATGGTTAAATAATCTTTGGCTCGATGGCAGGTTCCTAATGGGAAGCAAAAATTGCAATCGAACCAAAAACTATTTAACCATTCACGAGTGGTTTCCACAAATGGAGCAAAACCTCTAGTGTTCCAATTCGCATACTTCGCATTCGAACACTAAGGGGAATAGTATGAGATACGACAGCAAGAATGCAACTAGAACCAAGGGGTACCGGTTCAAACCGGAGGATGGCCGGTTAAGCAAATTCCGGTTTCCACCGACCCCGTCTACTTTTTCTCAACCCGGATCGCCAAGAGAGGAAAAGGGTGAGAAAAAGCCGAAGAATCTGCTGAAGTCCGTTAAGTCACCGTTAAGTTTGTTTTGCTGGATGGAGAAGGATGATACAGGAGAAAGGTCTTTTACTTATTTAAGATCTAGTTAAATTCCCCTAGACAATTATTCATTTCTTTCTCATTTTTCTTTTACTTTATCTTCATCATAAAATTAATATAGTATATAGTTATTGGATAGCCGAAGTGTCACAAACTATGAATTGTGTACTCCGGTACTTTTTGGTTTTCCACTAATGGATCGTTTGGCATGAGGTATAAAAAGGTATAGTGGTGGGATAAAATATTAATACCATCTTAATACTTCGTTTGGTTAGCAAATCAGGTATAAATTATCATAGGATTAAAATTAACAGCGGGATAACTTATACCTTATAGATGGTGGGTTAATTAGCACCGGTATAACTTATACATTCTTCTTACAAATTATGCAATTGTCATATTTAATACAACATACCAAACAATGGATAAAAAATATTCCCACCGTATCTAATTTCGGCATAACTTATCCCAGCATAACTTATGCTAATATAACTTATCCCGGCATAGGCCGAATTCAAACCAAACGACCCCCCTGATCAGAGTGGGAAATATTCACTATCATTTTTTTTATTTCAATGCTCAAATTAGAAATCTCTAATTAAGGATGAAATAATCATAATTTTTCCACCAAAATCATTGGTGATCTAGCCCGATACTCTTTTGTGATCATTAACTTTAAAATATACATATTACTTTTTATTGTATAGAATTTGATCAAAATATACATTTACGTGCAACTTGCACCACATAATTTTTATTGTCAAATTTAGTCAAAACATAAATCTCGCATACAACTCATTTAATCTTGTTTATGTACTATTTTTGGATCAAATCAGTTTGCTTGTCTATAAACGACGTAACAAATTCAACTGTACCATTTTACGGGTAAATAGTTTAGCGCCCACTGTGGGGCTTAGACAATTGTGTAATTGAGTTAATTCTTGCGTTTATTACTAACTTGTTTGATTTTTTTATATCAAGAAATCCAAAATGGCAGCTAATGATGTCAACATCGCACACAACGTTGAGGGACACAATAATCTACCTTAACATGAGGATTCAATCAGCGACACCCAGCATTACATGAGCAAACTCTGGATGACGCGGAAGAGGAACATGTTACGGAAACAGTAAGAATCCTAAGAGAGCAACATAAAGCCATTATGGACCACCTCTCAAGGCAGGATCAGGTGATGACAGAGTTAAAGCAAGCGCTGCTCAGGCGCTTCTAACAACGCAAACAGAAGGGGCCTTGGTTCCTCTCGGTATTCTTGCAAATCAAATGGCGCACCGAGTTGATAACAATACCCCAAGGGGTGTGGTCGGTTTCGACGGTGCCGGGGGTCCGGTAGCGGATATGGTAACAATAACGGGAATGACACCTTCAAGACTGAGCTCATGAGATTTTATGAGAGAAATGAACTAACGGATCAAAACGCGAAGGAGTTTCATGCCCGAATGGATTTGATTCTGGGCACACCACCAGTTTTAAAGGGCTTGAATTCGAAGAAATACACTCAGTTGCCATGTAAACTGAGTGCAACACCAGAGTTGATTCCAAAGAGGTTCAAGATGCTGGACATATCAAAATACAATTGGACTTCAGACCCGCAGAACCACATCACAACTTATACCATGGATGTGAAAGGAAACAATTTCGCTCAACATGAGATCGAATCGATTCTACTAAAGAAGTTAGGAGAAACCCTCACAAAGGGGGCGCTGACATAGCATTCACTTTTACCAGAGCACTCAATTGACTCTTTTGAAATCTTTCAAATTCATTCATAAAGGCCCATATCGGGGAAAAGAAGGTCCAACCCAGGAAGGTGTACATATTCAGGATTGAGAATTTGTAATCATATTCTAGAAAGAGAGGATGTTTCTACCGGCTGTACCAGACGAGTGGGCAATAGAGGAGTTCATAAAGGGTTTGAATCCGAGGAGTTCTGACGCTTCTCAAAAGTTGAAGGAAAGCCTGGTTGAATTCCAAGCGACCACATGGGCGGATGTCCATAACCATAATGAATCAAAAATAAGGATAGAAGACAATTAGCTTGGGTCCCCGACCTCAACCAAAGGGCGGGACTACTTATTAGCACCTTTTTGCATTTGTTTTAGTAAAAAAGTATTGATTTATGCTCCCGAAACTAATGAAAGTGTGCAAATTGCAGGAATGTTGGAAGTTTGATCTCCCATGATACAATCCGACAGAAAAAGGAGTGTTCTGAATCACAAGGCAAGAAAGGGTGCAGAACTAAAGAAGTGCGGTCCACAGAAGGATTTTTGCAGTCGCTAAAGAAAGCGCAAACCGCAGAATTCCATCTGCGGACGCAGATCATGTGAAAGTGCCCAGTAGGAATTTGGCCAATGAGCGGACCGCAGATGAATTGTGTGGCCGCAGAACAAGGTCTGCACTAACAAATGATTCAAAGTTCAGAGAGTTTGCAAAAGAACAAGACTTGAAGCCTTATTGCAATGCGGACCGCACAAGAATTGTTCGGCTACAGAAGATGCTTCGCAGCCACAATCCAGAATTGAGCAGCTGCAGAATCAAAGATCCTGCTAACAGAAGAATTCTGCGGACCGCACATGGAATTATGCGGCCGTAGAATCTCTCGAGGAACATTTTTGTCAGCAAATTTTAGGCCACTACAAATAGACGAGTTTTACATTTTTAGGTCAAGTTTCAAGGTTTGAGCTACTGTAGCCATTTTATTTTGCCATTTTAGGAAGTTTGTGATTATTTTAGTATTTAAATATTATAATTTATCATTTTAATCTTTGATTATGAGTTTAATTAATATTTCTTCTTTATTTTCTTCAATTCCCACTATGAGTAGATAGATTCTTACTAGGGTTGTGACCTAACCCTAGTATATAAACCTTATGGGTACTTAATTTAATGCTTGTTTATGATTGTGTGTTGATTATTTAGCTTATTTTATGCTTCAATTTTAGAATTAATGGTTGCAAAACTGATTCATGCCTTTTTGACTTGGTCTCAGCTTGAGAAAGAGGGACCTAGTCTAAGATAACTTAGCTAAAAAGGTATTGGGCTAATTGAGGATTTGATTAGCCTAATTAAAAGGTTCAAACTAGAGATAATGAGTATCCGACTTGAGCTCATATCAGCTATGTTGTTTTATACCAATTTGAACTTGAGAAAGACAAATTGGACAAAATTACTCTCTGACCGAGAGGTATTGAGTGGGTAACATAGAGTTGTGAGCTATAATAAACCCCAATCGACAAAACAAGTATTAACTTATCCAACACATTAGGCGAACACCTAGGTTATGGTCATATCCCTAGGCTTTTTAATTATTTGGAAAAGCACTTTTATATAT
>NC_031994.1:83811916-83823383 GCF_001879085.1 Nicotiana attenuata
TATATATATATATATATATATATATATATATATATATATATATATATATATATATATATATAAACCACTGATTCGCTTCTAGTTTCTTTCCTTAGCTTATAATTTCTAGAGTAAACTTAGAATTAGAAATCAAAACTTTTTGTGGAAGCGCAATTTAGTTATTCCATTCACTTTTGTCAAGTGTATACTCCTAAAACCCATTGTAACTCTCTGTGGAAATCGACCCCTACTCTTATTGGGTACTATTCTTCTAATGACCGTTTCCACTCACTATTAAGTGCAGATTGGACGTGGATCAATTTTTGGCGCCGTCGCCTGGGAGTTAAAACGATATTAGCTATAAATGGTTTGTTTTTGGAATATGTTCTTTTATTTCCATGTTACTAACTTGTGTGAAAACTTTTTAGGTACAACCATGGTGGCAAACAATGATCTTGGAAATATGCCTTTGGAGGATGTGAACGGCCAGGATGAGAATGTTGAGGAGGTATCGCTTGAACCTCAAGCCAATAGAAGAGGCAGGGTGCCTCATGACAAGGTACCCGCTCTACCCCCACCTCCACCACGAGAGGCTCCACACCGGTTATTACCCAATGAAGGATATGGTAGTGCAATAGTCCCTCCCTGTATTAGGCGGGCAACTTCCAAATCACCAATGTGATGCTCACTTCGCTTGAGCAACGGGATTTCTTCATCGGTGCTCCAACTCAAAATGCTTATAAATATTTGAATGGGTTTGTGGATACTTGTTAGGGAAGCAAGCAAACGAATGTCTCCGAGGATGCATTGAGGCTAAGGCTTTTTCCCTTCTCTCTACGGGGGAAAGTTTTAGATTGGATGGGACGATTATCAAAAAATTCCATTCACACTTGGGATGAGTTGACGGAAAAATTCATTGCTATGTTTTTCTCTTTCGAACACATGGCTACACTTCGATATGAAATTTTGGAAATCAAGCAAGAGCCGAATGAGCCACTACACGAGATATGGGAGCGATATATAACTATGGTCAAGGAATGTCCCACAACGATATGTCAGAAAACATGATTCAACAAACCTTCGATCGTAGGATTAACACAACCAACCAATGGGTAGTGAATCAACTAGCCGGTGGGAACTTATGACTATGTCTTATGCGGAGGCATGTGAGATTTTGGATAAGATGGCGGAAACATCATCGGCTTGGCAATCCTGGGCTAGTATTCCACAAGTCTTCCGAATATGATCCACCTTCACAAAGAATTGCATGACCATGGACAAGCCATTGCCGAATTGACTACTACCATGAATCAACTAGCAAAGACTCAACATAGTCAAGTGCAAGCTCCTAAGAAAGTCAATTCCATGGAAGGGGTGAACATGATGGTGAACAAGAGGAGGAGAAAGGGTCCACAAGTACAAAATCGAGTGGAGAACTATGTACAAGAAGATAGTGGTTTTGAGCAAGATGATTCCTATAATGAACAAGAAGAGGAAGTGCACTATGTGAAAAAATTTCAAGGGCAAAGAAATAACTTCCAAGGCCCAAGCCAACAACAATGGCAACCTCAAAACAATCAAGGCAATTAGAATTCTAACAATCAAGGAAATTAGAGCGGAAACAACAATCAAGGGAATTGTCATAACAACAACAACAATCAAGGAAATTGGAGTGAAAAAACCAAGGAAATTGGGGAGGTAACAATCAAGGCGGATGGAGTAACAATCAAGGCAATCGGGGGTCGGGTTTTCAAAGGCCCCCGATGTATAAACAACCAAGCAACTCACCTCCTTATCCTTCCCATGATCCAAGTTCTTCAAATAATGAGATGGGCATATTGAAATTATGTTCAAGCAAATGATGGAAAAGAAAGATGATTCGGATGCGCAACTTGCCTCACACAACACATCAATCCGCAACCTAGAAGTTCAAATGGGAAAAATCTCTCAAGCTCTAAATTCTCGTCATAAATGGGCACAATCAAGTGACACGACAGTAGACCAAAAGGGTGGTAACAATGTGGGGCATGCCTGGCCGTTACCATAAGATGTGGAAGAGGTGGAAATGCACCCACCTCAAGTCAAAGGCAACTTGTTGATGATGATCAAGTGATGCAAGAAAAAGAGATCTCGAACAATGTGGTGCAACCTAATGATGAAGTTCGGATTTACATTGATGATAGTGAGGAAGAGCCTCAAGAGGAGGTGAACCCATCTAGGGAACACATTATTGATATACTGGAGCCGGTAGTGTAAAAGGCTAAGGCACCATTGCCTAAGACTCCACCTCCATACCCTCAAATACTTGCCAAGAAAAAGGGTGAGAATCAATTCAAGAAGATCATTCAAATGATTAAGAGTCTCTCAATCAATGTGCCATTAGTTGAAGCTTTAGAACAAATCCCCGGTTATGTAAAGTTTATGAAAGATCTCGTGACAAAGAAGCGCTCAATGAGTTTTGAAACCATCAAAGTCACTCATCAAATGAGTTTAATTGTGCATTCAATGGCTCCTAAGTTGGGGGATCCCGGTGCTTTTACGATTCCTTGTACAATTGGAAGTGCAGAGTTTGCTAAAGCTCTTTGTGATCTTGGGGCAAGTATCAATTTGATGCCCTATTCAGTTTTCAAGACTTCGGGAATTGGGAAACCAAAACCCATCTCTATGAGATTGCAAATGGCCGATCGTACCATCAAGAGGCCTTTGGGAGTGATTGAAGATGTTTGGTACGTGCGAATTATTTACAAGGAATGGGGTCATACAACTATGCACCCCGGAAATTGTCCTTGGATCTTGGAAATAGGACTCCTCCTCCTATAAAGCCTTCAATTGAAGAGTCTCCAACATTGGAGTTAAAGCTATTGCCTCCACATCTTCCGTATGAATTTCTTGGTCCTTGTTCAACTTTACCTATTAATATTTCCTATTGTTTGACTAACGTGCAGGTAGATTCCACATTGACGATGCTACAAAAGAGGAAGAAGGATATTGGGTGACCTTGGCGGATATTTGGGGGATAAGCCCCGCCTTTTGCATGTGCAAGATCAAGTTGGAGGATGCCGCCAAACCATCTATTGAACATCAAAGGAGACTCAATGAGGCTATGCAAGAAGTTGTTAAGAAGGAGATTATCTAGTGGTTGCTTGCCGGGGTTGTCTACCCCATTTTTGATAGTTCATGGACTTTTCCGGTTCAATATTTCTCAAAGAAGGGGGCATGACGGTGGTCACCAATGACAAGAATGAATTGATTCCTACAAGAATAGTGATTGGTTGGAGGGTATGTATGGACTATCGCAAGCTTAACAAGGTCACAAGTAAGGATCACTTCCTTTCTTAGATCAAATGCTAGATATTGGCCGGCCGTGCTTTCTATTGCTTTCTTGATGGGTACTCGGGCTACAAGCAAACACTCATTGCTGCGTAAGATCAAGAGAAAACAACCTTCACATGTACCTATGGTACTTTTTCTTTCAAGTGGATGCCATTTGGTTTGTGCAATGCACCAACGACTTTTCAAAGGTGTATGATGGCTATTTTCACGGACATGGTTGAGGACTACCTTGAGGTTTTCGTGGATGACTTCTCGGAGGTTGGAGATTATTTTGATGATTGTCTTGAAAATTTGGACAAAGTGTTGGCTAGATGTGAAGAGACAAATTTGGTGCTCAATTGGGAGAAATGCCATTTCATGGCCGAGGAATGCATTGTACTTAGACACAAAATCTCAAGGAATGGAATTGAAGTTGACAAGGCAATGATTGAGTGATTTCTAAGCTTCCACCCCCTACTTCGGTGAAGGGTGTGTGGAGTTTCTTAGGGCATACGGGTTTTCTACCGACGCTTCATCAAAAACTTTTCTAAGGTGGTGAACCCGTTGTGCAAGCTTCTTAAGAAGGATGCTAAGTTTATCTTCAATGATGATTACATGAGAGCTTTTGAATTGTTGAAGCTCAAGTTTACAACTACTCCCATCATCACTGATCCAAATTTGAGTCTGCCTGTTGAACTCATGTGTGATGCAAGTGATGTAGCGGTTGGGGCTGTTTTGGGGCAACGCATCAACAAAAATTTTCATCCGGTCTACTATGCTAGTAAGACCATGAATAGAGCCCAAGTCAACTATACCGTCACAGAGAAAGAGCTCCTTGATATTGTGTTTGCAATTGAGAAGTTCCGCCCGTACTTGATGGGTGCAAAAGTCATTGTCCATACGAATCATGCGGCAGTTCGTTATTAGCAAAAAGGACTACAAAGCTCGGTTGATGAGATGGGCACTCTTGCTGCTAGAATTTGATATTAACATCCAAGAGAGAAAAGGTAGTGAAAACTAAGTGGCATATCACTTGTCTCATTTGGTGGAGGAGGGGAGGCCGCATGATGGCTTTGAATATCAATGACTCCTTTCCCAATGAGAACCTCTTGGCAATTTCAATGAAAGAGGTGCTATGGTTCGCGGATATAGCAAATTTTCTTGTGTTTGGAAGCATCCCGGATGAGTTCTCTTCAAGTCAAATGAACTTCTTCACGGGATTGTCAAGATTATTATTGGGATGAACCATACCTTTTCCAGATTTGTACGGATGGGGTGATTAGAAGATGTGTACCAGAAGAAGAGCAAGGTGAAATTCGTGAGGGTTGTTATTCTTCGCCATATGGTGGCCATCATGGTGGAGCAAGAACGGAGGCCAAACTGCTTAGTTGCGGTTTCTATTGGCCTACTCTTTACAAAGATACTAGTGAGTTAGTGAAAAGATGTGATGAATGTAAACGGGCCGGTGGAATCTCAAAGAAAAATGAAATGCCACTCACAACCATTTTGGAGATTGATATTTTCGACGTGTGGGGTATTGACTTTATGGGACCTTTTATGAGTTTATGAGTTCTTGTGGAAAAGACTACATCTTGGTCCCGATGGATTATGTGTCCAAATGGGTTGAGGACATTGCTTTACCCTACAATGAGGCGAGGAGTGTGGTGGACTTATTGAAGAAGAACATTTTCACAAGGTTTGGTCTCCACGTTCCATTATACGCGATGGGGGTCACATTTTTGCAACAAGGCTTTTGACACTGTACTTGGCAAGTATGGTGTTACTCACAAAGTTACGACTCCCTATCACCCATAAGCTAGTGGGAAAGTGGAAGTATCCAATCGGGATATAAAGATTATCTTGTCCAAAACGGTGAATGCTAATCGAACGGATTGGTCCAAGAAGCTTGATGATGCATTATGGGTTTATCGAACGACTTACAAAACACCTATCAGAATGTCACCATACCGGTTAGTGTTCAGGAAAGCTTGTCATCTTCCGGTGGAGCTAGAGCACAAGGCAATGTGTGCTCTAAATAAGTTGAATCTTGGTTGGGATGTAGCTGCTAACTTGAGGGTTGCACATTTGAATAAATTGGACGAGTTCGTCCTTGTACAAAGAAAAGATGAAATATCTTCATGACAAAATAAATTTGGAACAAAGATTTCAAGGTGGGAGATCTTGTATTGTTGTTTAACTCAAGTTTGAGGATGTTTCCCGGGAAGCTAAAATCCAAATGGAGAGGTCCTTTTGAAGTTGTGGGTGTGACACCATTTGGTGCATTATACCTGAAAAACAGAAACAATAATGTATTCCGAGTCAATGGCCGCCGGGTGAAGCACTACTTGGAAAGGTTGGAGATAGCCACATTGTGGCAGTCATTCATTTCACTTGAAGGTATTCTGCGTCGTGGTGCGATGTTAAATGAGGTGCTTCTTGGGAGGCCACCCATGTTTCTTTTCCTTTTTCTTTTGTAGTTAGTTGCTATTTTTATTCTAACTTGATTTGAAGTGTGCTACAGGGATGAGTGTCACTTACAGGAATTGTGGACAAAATATGGCTAAGTGTTCAAAAGTTATTTGTGCGGACCGTACATTTTTAGGTGCCATAGTAGATGAGCATTGCGGCTGCACATTTATCTTGCGAACCGCAGAATTGAAATGTAAAAAATACCAACTCCCTGAAGTTTAAGCTTGTCAATGCAATGGTCGATCAGCGACCACACGTGAAATCTGCAGCCGCACTTGAAAATGTGCGGACCGCAGATTGGTTTTTAAGAATGATCGCCCAGGTTAAAGAGTGCGGACCGCACTCATCTTTGATCCCTTTTCATTTTGAATGGTATATATAGAACATTAGGGCTCATTTTACTCTTTTCCCACTTTGAACAAACATTGTTTCCCTGCTAAGTTTTCTTGGAGATTTCAAATGTCCACACACACAGTCGCCTAAATTACTCACTAAATGCATTCACTTTTGGCTTGTATGCCTCAATTTAATAGTAATTTTTAAGTTAGTTTAATTTGTAGATTGTTAGTTCTTTTTAGGCCACCTGTTATTAGAATTCCATTGCGTGTCTATGTGGGGTAGATCTGAACTGGGTTAACTTGATACATGCTCTACGGGGACTGGGTTAGTGAAATTTCATGCTTTAATAATGTTTCCATGCCTATTTGTGCATGAAATTGAAAAATCTAGACTAAAAAGGTTGTCTGTTTGTAATGGTTTGAATTGTGCGGACGCACTTAAAATGTGTGGTTTGCAGATATGCATTTGTTACACACTTATATAAGAAAGGATTCTGTGCTCACCGCTCAAATTGTAAAGACCATAGAAATCCTTTTACGACCGCAGATTGACCATTTCTCTGTCATCACAGAGTTCACATATTTGGGCCTCAGAAGTGCGGCCACAATCCAAAATGTGCGGACCGCACTTCCCTTCTACAACCGCACAATAGAAATTTGTGGACCGTGAGTCCCCATCTGTGGTCGCAGGTTAAATTGTGCAGATCGCAGATCCCTCAACTGTACAACCCCTCTGTGTCCTATGATTTCTCCCTTACCTACATGTCTCCTATATGTGTTTGAACAATGAATTTCAACTAACAATATCCTATGCTTGATACAGGTAATGGTTCGATCAAGAGGACGAGGCGACTCTTCAAAAAGAAGAGGTGAATCTTCTCGGGGTCGAGGCAAAAGTGCCTTGCCCCTTGTCCAGCCAAAAACAATGAGAAAGAAAGCAACAACCGGCAGATGGAGAGGTGTAGATCTCTCCAAGTCTAGCTCCTATGTCCTGTTTAGGGAAGTGTCAGAGGAAACTCAGCCTCTGTTCAGGAGGAGTAGCCACCTATGTTCTAGTCAAGCTTTTGAGCCATCGGCTACACCAGTTTATGAGGCACATGTTACACATGATATCCCCGATGATGGCAGAGGGGGAGATGCTACAACTACAGGGCTTGAAAGATCAAATAAGAAAGAGTTTTGGGAGGATCTCTTTGTCAGCCAGGTCGCCTTCACCAATTTTTGTATGTGGTGTGTAGTGAGGTCTCTAACACTTGAGCGACAGTTTTGTTGAAAGATTTGGAAAAGTACAACCCAGCTATATTGAGACAGTTTAGGGCACGAAAGGGGTGGATGTGGTTCACCGAGAGGGTAGAGGATGCTAAAGAATACCTCGTCCGTGAATTCTACGCCAATGTGGCTTATATAAATAAAGGGACGAAGGTGACCAAAGAACGCAACCTCAACGTGAGGTTTGATTAGCATACATTAAATGCACATTTGGGCTTTGAGGATGTTGAGCCGAAAGAGTATTTTGAGAAGTGTGCCATGAAGGAGGATATCCGACCGTGGTTGGCTGAGATCTTAGAGCCACCAGGGTCACCACCACCATGGATCACTGCTGAGGTTCCCATCCATCGGAGCACTCTGAGTTTCAAGGCGAAAAGGTGGCAAAACTTTGACTGAAGTAGACTGGATCCGTGCTAGAATGAGACTCACCTCCCCATTCTTGGGCAGTTCTTGTGGCTTCCATCATGGCCGGGTACCCGATCAATGTGGGTGCCGTGATGTCAGCCAAAATTTCATTAATAGCACGACAGGATATCTCGGCCTACCCTTATCCTAACACTATTACAGAGTACCTCACTGATGCAAAGGTAGAGCCGAGAGATTTTGACACAAATGTGAAGCCGATGAAGCCCTTTGATTAGTATTCACTGATGGACGGGAGTAACCCAAAGAAGAAAGTCTAGCCTCCTACCACCACAGGCTCGTCTGACTAGCCAGCAGTGGTAGTCTTTGAGACAGCTCACATTCCATCCACCTCGGCTGAGCCTTCCTCCAATGTCGTAGCTACGCCTCCGCCACCATCCACAGCTCCTACCATAGCTCCTGCCATAGCTCTTAGGCTAGTGTCCATTCTCACTACCCTACTATCTGCGCTGCGAGTCTCCCAGATATTGGCGAGTCTCAATAACTGGATGCAAACAACTACTGCAAAGCTGCCTGACTTGTCTAGTACTGTTGCAATGCAGTCCACTTCTCAAGCACCACAGGCTCCTTCTGACATTGATGAGACATTGAAGAAGATTCTGGAGAACAAAAAGACGATCATGGATGCCTTGGTGCAACACGGGTCAGTGATTGAGGAGTTGGGAAAGGAAGTAAAGAAGATGAGGAAGTCCTAGGTCAGCAAGAAATGAGTGGACAAGCTCTGGCGGGAGGTGAGTAGACTTGCTACAATTAGAGATCTTCCTTTTGATATGCTGCTTGACCCGCGCCAGTCTGCCCCAGATCCTTCAGCGCCATCTGCACGGGTAGCACCACCTGGCTAGTCCGACAAGCCAGACCTTGTTGTCGACAATGTTGAGGCAGTGCGTGAGATGTTCGCCAACCTAGTCACGCCTAGATTTGATAATGATGAGATTCAGTTGGCTGATCCTGAGGGAGATGACATTNCTTTTCCCTTTTGGGAATTGGGTTTTGGAGTTTGAAGAGTCGCCACCTAATGATTAAGTGCATTAGGACACTAAGAAGGGTTTGAGTTGGAAAACCAGAGTTTAGGTAAGGGCTAGAAATTATCTCGAGGGGAAGGTGTTAGGCACCCCTCAAGATCCACTAGTGTGGTTCCCGGCCATGCTACAATTGTGACTTTAAAGCAAGTAAGCATACAAGACAATTTCACATAAGGACCTCGAGTAGATATGTATAATGGTTACTAAGCATGCTGGAATTTTGAATAGGTGATTTCCTAGTTATTTGAAAGAATGTCTAAGTGCAGAAAAAAAAGGGCCAAATAAACAATCAGATATAGAAGTGGGTGAGCAGAAAATTTTATTTAGAAGAAGAGGACAGTGCAAAAATTAAAGGGCAAATTTTAATGACTGAAACAAAATGCAGAAAATTAAAGAACTGAAAATAGTCAATCTAAAATAATTACATAAAGGAAGGGGGTCCTAGGTTTGTAAAATACATGGATCATCCACACAACACCGGTAGCCAATCGTACGGATGGTGTTATTGCGTGATCATCATCTCCATGTCTACCCTTCCCACCCCGTTAAGGTATTAAAGCGCGGAATGGTATCGTTACTTATTGCATGCTATTACCCGTCCCGATCCTATCAGTTCCGGAGGCATTGGAACTACTAGTCCTAAAGGGAAGGGAATTGGGGCTTTTCAGAAGTTCAAGAAAGGATAAAAATCTAGGCGACAGTCTAAACATATAGTCAAATAGGGGGAGACAAACAGCAATTAGGGCTCAGACAGGCCTCCTCACTTAAATGCTAATACATAGTATGGCTTCTGATACTGATTAGGTCCTTAATTAAATTAAGGCGTATGATAGGCTGGTTCATCACATATTTCTCATATGAGGAGTCCGAATTAGCCTTGACTAGATGTGGTTATCAGAACTGATACAGTTACTTAATTACCTAATAGTTTGCCTAAGTGAGATCTGCAGGCATGACATCTAACAATGTAGGAGTATACTGATTTTAAGGAAGAGGTTTGCTGGTTTTATCAACAAAGATCTGCAGATTTATGACTGATTCTAGATTCAAACGCAAACTGATTCAGTTAATTTGCTCCTATAGGCATGATCTCTAGGCGTCATTGGTTTTAAAATAGTTGTATAAATGCAAAAGTCCTATAGGCATGATATCTATAATGAATTGGTAATTATTAAGCCTAAGATTGTTTGCCTAATGGTGTGTATATGCAGAAAAACTTAAGGCATGATTTTATATGCAGAACCTATTGGCATGATCTCTAAAATGCGGAAATGCAGAAGTGCAGAAGCGTAGAAAAACTTATAGGCACGTTTTCTGAATGTAGAAGTGTAGAAATTGTGAATGACCAATAGGCAGGTTTTCTACATGCAGAAATGCAGAAATTATAGAAGATCCTATAGGCATGCTTTCTAAGCGCATAAGGTGCGGAATTATAAAAGATCCTATAGGCATGCTTTCTAAGCGCAAAATGTAGAATTATAAAAGACCCTATAGGCATGTTTTCTAAGCGCAGAAGATGCAGAATTATAAAAGATCCTATAGGCATGCTTTCTAAGCGCAAAAATGCAGAATTATAAAAGACCCTATAGGCATGTTTTCTACCCTTTAGATGCATTCATTCCCATCCCTTTCCGCTATCCATCCCCAATAGTTATTACAAAGTTATTACAAACCGAATGAATCAAAAAGAAAGTAAAAAAAATTACATCAGCGGTTACAACTACATCTAATCAGCCTAATTCAGACTCAAAGTCCAACAATATGAGATAAACCAACTTCCAGGATCAGATTTCCAAAATACTCTCTCATATTTGGGGTGTGTCAAAGTTCCCAAGAGTCTCAAAGGGACTCCGGGCAGTGGTTACACCCCAAAAACATTTCTGAATCAAGAGCATAGTGCGGTGTGAAAAGGCCAGCTCTCAGATGTCCAAGTTCAGAGGGAACTCAGGGTCCCAAAGCAAGGCTCATAAGAGAGGGGCAGAACTTAGAATCTAAGAGTAAGTGTAAGTGCATAGGGGGAAGGGAATCGGGGAGAGAGATGGCAGGCTGGTGGTCATGCGCAGCAATTGGGATGCTGGCACACCCCTGACCAGCCTGCTAGCCAAACATTGAGAGTTAGGATCCATTTTGGATCAAGCCAAGGCCTGGACAGTAATTAGGATACTACCAGGCCAAGAGCTTAACTCAGCACAAATAAGGGAATAGGGGTAGAGGATTCATGACAGAAACAGAAGCAAAGAAAAGAGATATGAAGCACAAATTATAGCATGTAAGCAATAAAGTAAACAAGAAGCCTGAAGCTGTAAAGTAAACACATAGGGGGTGAAGCAGAATATTTAAACAAAGGACATACCAGTTTCAAAGAAAATAAGTAAGTAAAAGTAGCCTTGAAAAAGCCGAATTGCAAACAGCAGTTCCAAAAGTTCTCAAGTAAAGCAGGATTAGAAAAAACAGTATTACTCGAAAAGTGAGTTTAGTGTGTGAGTGATGTATTTTCGTGTTTTTCTGATTATGAGAGAATTGACTTATGATAAAAAGAGGGAGGACTAGGTCCTTATATAGTTTTTGAAAACAAGTAAGGCAGGCAAAGAGTGCACAAACATAGAAACCAATCAATTAGTATCAATTAAGACAACTAGACTCCTTAATTAAGGG
>NC_031994.1:83823681-83838988 GCF_001879085.1 Nicotiana attenuata
AGGAATATCAACGAAACTTAGTGAAGTGAAACAAAATCAAAGCACGAACTTAAACATACATAGCAAAGAGTGAGGAGCAATGACCTAAGTTAGCATGTGAACAAAGAACAGAAAAGAATCTTGCAAAATCAGGAAAGAAATAAGAGAACAATCTTGAACATAATAAGAAATAAACAAGCGAGCATAAACACACATAGGAGAGAGCAAAAGAGTCAGAAAACATGTAAAAGCTTTTCCCAGAAACCTAAAAAATCGGATTTGAACAATTTTGAAAAGGAAATTTGGAAAAAAAACCCTAAAACGTCTATTAAAGACCAAACACGTCACATATCTGAAAGAAATAGACGAGTAAAGAACCTTAGAAGGTTTAAGAGTGGCAGAGAAGACCTAGGATGAGAAGGTCTTGAGGGAAGTCGGATCCTGAGTCGGAGAGACTCATATTGCTTTGAACTTGCCGAAAAATGGCCAGAGAGGCCATGGATCTTGTAGATCTGAGACAGATCTAAAGGAGACCATGGAAGTCAGGCCTCCAATCTTCGAATAGCTTAAGTTAGTGGTGAGGAAGAGCGAGAACAGGCCACCCATGGCCAGTATTACCATGGATTCCGGTGGGAATGAGACGGGGATCAGTGGAATAGGGTTAGGGTTTTGGAGAGGGCTAGAGAGGATTTGGGAGACGAGGGCGGCTGACTTTGGGTAAATGAATTAGGGTTAGGGGGTTAGGAGATTAAAAAAGGAATGAATGAATTATGGCCGTTGATCAAAATGATCAACGGCCAGGATTTAACGAAAACCAGACGGGTTTATAAATTGGGTCAAGGGGTCGGGTTAAAAAATGAAATTGGGTCGTTTAATTTAGGTGGAATTGGGGTTTAATTTTGGGCTAAAATTGAAATGATAATGGGCTATGCGTTAAATAGCCAATTTCTCCACTTTTAATTTTTTATTAAATAGTTAAAGTGATAAAAAAACAAATTAAAAGCACTGAACTAGTTAATAATGTATACAAATTAATCTAAAAATACTGGAAATAATTTTATAATCGTAAAACGCTATTAATCGTAACGTAGGCTATAATTGCAATTTTATGCCATTTAGCTTAAAAACTATCAAATAAATTTATAAAAAATATGCAAAAAATCACCTTAATTATACATTGGTGTAAATATGAGGATGGAAATAAATTATTCACCAAAATGATAATTTGAAACTAATTATTGGATTTTGCATCGTTAAAATAGACAATAAATTAATTTTAAAAATCTTAAAATTTGGGAAAGGTACCAAAAGGTGCCCCCTCTTTACCCGAGAAGGATGAAAGAGTTGTCGGGTAAAGATATGATGGCCAATTTTGACCGAAAGAAATGATTTGGAAAGTTTTGACCGAGCTCCGGTTCCTGAGCTGCCTACATATCCCTGGTCTTACAGGAATCAGGCCATATGTAGTTCAAGGTCCATTGGCGGAATATGCCGATGGAGGTTTTTGAAAAGAACGGACGCAATGTTTAGATTGAGAAAGGTGGTTGAAGCCTGATAGACTGCGGGAACTAGAGCGGGATCGCTCCTGCTAAGACGGCTGTTGATAGCCGGGGTACCTGCAAATGAATAATACCAACGTGTATTGTGCATAAATTTAAACGTGATGCAAGTTCCCATTGGACCATGAATGCTGTCTTCGGACGATTAGGATGACGTCCTTGGACCATGACGTCCTGGGCCATGAAGTGTATAATAAAGGATTCACAGGCTGTGAAATGATGTTCTCGGGCCATGAGGATGATGCCTCCGAACCATGATGCCTTTGAATAATGATATGCGAAAGATAAAAGTGGGGTCCTCAGGCTATGGCATGGCGTTCTCGGGCTATGAAAATGGTGCCTCCGAACAATGACGCCTTTGGCCAATTTGGCGATGTTTCAGCCCATAAAAATGCAGAAGGTGGCGATCTTTCAGCCGATGCGAGACGTAAATGAAAGGCGGCAATATTTCAGCCGATGCAAGATTTAAATAAAGGTGGTGATATTTCAGCAATGCAAGAGAGAAAAGTGGCGATATTTCAGCCGGTGCAGAATTTAGTTAAAGTTGGCGATATTTCAGCCGATGCGGAATTTAAATAAAGTTGGCGATATTTCAGCCGATGCGGAATTTAAATAAAGTTAGCGATATTTCAGCCGATGCAGATGGAGGTAGAGCTTAACCTCGGAAGGCAAAATTGTAGCCTTATGCAATGCAGAGAGAATGTCGATGGAGACAATGCTTAGTCTCGGAAGGCAGAATGGTTGCCTTATGCAATGCTGAGAGAATGCAGATGGAGACAGTGCTTAGTCTCGGAAGGCAGAATGGTAGCCTTATGCAATGCAGAGAGAATGTCGATGGAGACAGTGCTTAGTCTCGGAAGGCAGAAAGGTTGCCTTATGCAATGCAGAGAGAATGCAGATGGAGACAGTGCTTAGTCTCGGAAGGCAGAATGGTAGCCTTATGCAATGCAGAGAGAATGTAGATGGAGATGGTACCTGCATCCAAAGAAAAATCGTAAGTTTTGTAAAGGGGAAAGGTTAGCCCGTCTTCCCGTGGACCTTGCTTGTCCTGCTCGGTGTTGTTTTCATTGGGGCAGCATTGCTAAACAAAGCGATTTTGATAATTGGACATGCATGATTTAGTAAAAAAAAATGTAACGTAATCATATAATTTTAAAAAATAATTTTCTTTTAGATGAACCGATGAATGCGATGCGGTTCGAGACATTGTAACCTTTCTCTTCGGAATTTTGAGGGTCCTCCTAAAAATTCTGCCCCAGTTTACTGGGTTGGTTCTTCTGACGGCTGCGTGCGATGATTGGCTAAAGATCGACTTCGAAATTTTGAGGGTCCTCCTCAAAATTCTGCCCCAATTTCCAATAGTGGGGGAAATGAAAAATTTTATTGATTTGTGATCGAACCCATAAGGCTGCCTACGTATCCCCTCTTAAAGAGGAATCAGGTCAGGCGTAGTTCAAATTACATCATATAAGAAAGCATAAAGATTACACATAGTAACGCTTGACTGCATCTGAATTAATTGGCTTTGGCCAGACTTCTCCATCCATTTCTGCAAGTATGAGGGCTCCTCCTGTTAGAACGCGGTGAACCATGTACGGGCCCTGCCAGTTAGGAGAGAACTTCCCCTTAGCTTCATCCTGATGCGGGAAAATTTTCTTCAACACCAACTGCCCTAGCGTGAATTGTGTCGGCTTGACTCTCTTGTTGAAGGCTCTAGACACCCTGTTCTGATACAATTGACCATGGTAAATTGCATTCATTCTGTTCCCATCTATTAAAGCTAGTTGTTCGTAGCGGCTTTTTACCCATTCTGCGTCGTCAAGTTCTGCTTCCTGTATGATCCTCAAGGAGGGAATCTCCACCTCGGCGGGAATGACTGCCTCTGTACCATAAACCAACATATATGGAGTTGCTCCGGTTGATGTGCGAACTGTGGTACGGTATCCCAATAGAGCAAACGATAGCTTTTCGTGCCACTCCTTGTGTTTCTCTATCATCTTCCTTAGTATCTTCTTAATGTTCTTATTGGATGCTTCTACAGCTCCATTCATCTGAGGTCTGTAGGCTGTAGAATTCTTGTGTTTAATCTTGAATGTTTCACACAATGCTCTCATCAGGTCACTGTTGAGATTGGACCCATTATTAGTAATGATTGACTCTGAAATGTCGAACCGGCAAACGATGCGGTCGCGGACAAAGTCTGCCACAACTTTCTTAGTCACTGCCTTATATGATGCTGCTTCAACCCATTTGGTGAAATAATAAATTGCCACTAGAATGAAACTGTGCCCGTTTGATGCGGCAGGCTCGATAGGTCCGATGACATCCATTCCCCAAGCGGCGAACGGCCATGGCGAGCTTGTTGCATTAAGCTCATTAGGAGGCACCTTTATCATGTCTGCATGTATCTGACAGCGATGGCACTTTCGGACGTACTAGATGCAGTCCGTTTCCATAGTCATCCAAAAATATCTTGCCCGGAGTATCTTCTTTGCTAAGACAAAACCATTCATATGTGGACCACATGTCCCTGCATGAATCTCTTCTAACAACCTGGATACTTCCTTTGCTTCGACACACCTTAGTAATCCCGAATTGGGAGTCCTCCTATATAGGATTCCTCCGCTGTGAAAGAAGTGATTGGATAACCTTCGCAGTGTGCGCTTCTGAGTAGCGTTTGCAAGTCTTGGATTATTCTCCTGTTGCCAAATATTCCTTGATATCGTGAAACTAGGGTTTTCCATCCGCTTCTTCCTCGACATGAGCACAATAAGCTGGCTGATCATGGATCTTTACTGGAATGGGATCAATGAAGTTCTTATCTGGATGCTGAATCATAGATGATAGGGTAGCCAATGCGTCGGCGAACTCATTCTGGACTCTAGGAACATGCTAGAATTCTGTCTTTGTAAACCTCTTCCTCAACTCCTGTACATGATGTAGATAAGGGAGTATCTTGGAGTTCTTGGTTGCCCATTCTTCTCGGACCTGATGTATGAGCAAGTCTGAATCCCCGATCACTAGTAACTCCTGAATGCTCATATCAATGGCCAGCTTGAGCCCTAAGATGCAGGCTTCGTACTCGTCCATGTTGTTGGTGCACGGGAACCTGAGCTTGGAAGACACCGAATAATGTTGACCTGTTTCTGATACCAGAACTGCTCCTATGCCAACTCCTTTGAAGTTTGCTGCTCCGTCGAAAAACATTCTCCAGCCATCATAGGATTCTGCGATATCTTCTCTTATGAAAGAGACCTCTTCGTCAGGAAAATACGTCTTTAGAGGCTCGTATTCTCCGTCCACGGGATTTTCGGCAAGATGATCTGCCAGTGCTTGTCCTTTAATTGCCTTCTGAGTCACGTAAACAATGTCGAATTCACTCAGGAGGATTTGCCACTTGGCTAGCTTGCCCGTGGGCATGGGCTTCTGGAAGATGTACTTCAGCGGATCCATTCTCGATATGAGATAAGTGGTATAGGCACAGAAATAATGCCTCAAGTTTTGGGTTGCCCAAGTCAGAGCACAACAGGTGCGCTCTAATAGAGAATACCGGGCCTCGTACAGGGTGAACTTCTTGCTGAGATAGTAGATGGCTTGCTCTTTTCTCCCCGTTTCGTCATGTTGTCCCAGAACACAACCGAATGCCCCATCCAATATTGCAAGGTAGAACAATAGCGGTCTACCTGGTTCGGGCGGAACCAGAACTGGCGGCGTTGACAGGTATTCCTTGATTCTGTCGAAGGCTTTCTGACAATCATCAGTCCATTTGGTGGTGGCGTCCTTCTTCAACATCTTAAAGATCGGCTCACAAATGACAGTGGACTGAGCTATGAATCGAGTAATGTAGTTGAGTCTTCCCAAGAAACTCAAAACCTCTTTCTTGTTCTTTGGCGGTGGCAATTCTCGAATGGTTCCAGTTCTATTCCTCGTCGACTTACGATGAACCCAAGCAGTTTTCCGGCGGGAACCCCGAATGCACATTTGGCGGGATTCAGCTTCAGATTGTACTTTCTCAGTCCGTTGAAGAATTTCCTCAGATCTTCCATGTGGTCAGTGGCTTTCTTGGATTTGATGATGACATCGTCTACATACACCTCGATCTCTTTGTGTATCATGTCATGAAAAATAGTAGTCATGGCCCTCATGTAGGTGGCCCCAGCATTCTTTAATCCAAACGGCATCATCTTGTAACAATACATCCCCCACGACGTAATGAAAGCCGTTTTCTCCGCGTCTTCTTCGTCCATCCATATCTGATGATACCCAGCAAAACAATCAACGAATGACTGCAGCTCGTGCTTGGCGCAGTTGTCAATCAGAATGTGTATGTTCGGCAAGGGGAAGTCGTCTTTCGGACTGGCCCGGTTGAGGTCCCGGTAGTCGACACAGACTCTGACCTTCCCGTCCTTCTTCGGCACTGGCACAATGTTGGCTAACCATGTTGGATACTCCACTACCCTGAGGACCTTGGCTTTGACTTGTTTGGTAACTTCTTTCTTGATTTTCAAACTCATGTCAGGTTTGAACTTCCTGAGCTTCTGCTTTACCGGCGGACATGTCGGATCGGTTGGCAACTTATGAGCTACAATAGATGTACTGAGACCAGTCATATCATCATACGACCAGGCAAATATGTCATCATATTCCCTTAGGAATTCTATGTACTCTTCTTTTTCTGACGGTGACAGGTGAACACTAATGCGCGTTTCCTTGACATTCTCTGCATCTCCCAAGTTGACAACCTCAGTTTCGTCTAAGTTAGACTTAGGTCTATTCTCAAAATCCTCAACTTCTTTAACAATCTCTTCTGGTATATCATCTTCTTCGGAGTCTATATCCGTTTGTTGCGTTGTCTCGTTGCATGTCACAATCGTCGGTTCATCAAGATAAGTAATAGTAATGCTGTGTAAAATAAAGTAAATGATAAAAAGTAATAAGAGCAAGATTTATAAGAAACTGAAATGCTTTGATAAATTTCGTAATTGTTTTGAACATTGGAGCTCTTATTTCGAAATTAAAATGCGGAAAAGAAAGTCAACTAGCGAAAAATAAAGATGATGCATGGTGCTTTGTTCAGCCTTGCTACCCCGAAGCTTTCCGGGCCCTGGTGGTTCTGATGGACCAATTGTTGAGGCGTGCTCCTCGCTCACGGCTTGAATTGAAGGGCCTTCATCCCCTCCCTCCTCGAAAATGACATAACAGTCCATATTGTCGTCTTCCAAGAACAGATTCTTCATTGCCGCCAATGCTTCCTCTTCTTCTGACCCATATATGACGTCTGCTGGCTGGAAAGTCTGCTCCAGGCGAGGTATCGGTTGCTCCAATGGGTAGTAAGGACCGTGCCATGGTGGCGACCATTCACTAAACTCTTTCCAGGTGTACTCATATCCCAAACCAAAAGTGGTACCGTGTTTCTTCAGCTTGATGGGTTTGGCGATTCCCTGGAGGTTTTTGTCGAGCCCCTTGCCAGGTTCGTATCCACACCAATTCAGTATGCTTTCAATCTTGTTATCCCACCATTTATCCTTGTCTATGGCGTTGACTCGCTCAATGTGATGGTAGGTTTCCATGCCTATCTTCCTTCTTCCCCCGATTGCTGGGATGGTCTGGCGACTGTATATGGGATTACTACCGTCGCCATGAACAATCACCTCTTGGTGATTCCACTCGAACTTCACTTCCTGGTGTAGGGTTGATGCCACAGCTCCAGCGGTGTGAATCCAAGGTCGTCCCAATAGCAAGTTGTAAGATGCTGGGATGTCTATCACCTGAAAATCAACGTCGAACCAAGTCGGTTCCATTTGCAAACACCAACTGATCTCCCCAATAGTGGACCTTTGGGAACCATCAAAAGCTTTGACGTTGATGGCCCCATCCTTGATCTCATGCAGACTCTTTCCCAATGTTCTGAGAGTCACCAATGGACAGATATTGAGGCTGGACCCTCCATCAATCAGAATCCTGGTGATGAAATAATCTTCACATTGCACAGTGATGTGCAACGCTTTGTTGTGGCTTAGCCCTTCTGGTGGCAGCTCATCTTCGTGGAAAGTGATTTTGTGACTCTCCAATACCTGCCCTACCATGTTCGCCATTTCTCCTCCAGTTATGTCGCTGGGTACATATGCCTCACTCAGTATCTTCAACAAGGCATTTTTATGTGCATCGGAGCTTTGCAGCAGAGCTAGGATGGAGATCTGTGCCGGTGTCTTGTTTAACTGATCGATGACTGAGTACTCCTTTGCTTGTATCTTCCTCCAGAGGTCATTAGACCCAGTTTCAGTGACGGTTGGTCGTCCAGAGGCTTGCCTACTGGACTCAGCTAGATGTTTTGGAGTATAAACCCTGCCGGTTCTGGTCATACCCTGTGCTGCAATTGTTTCTCCAGATTTTGTTTTCCCTTTCCTTCTCGCCTCGGTAGTGTAATCCCAAGGAATGGCCTTCATATGGAATGGTGCTATGGCTGACATTGCTACAGGAATGGGTACCCTTGTTTTGGGAGGTAACACAGCAACTTCAAATAGCACAGGTGCTTTTGGGGATCCAAACTCAACCTCAAATGGTCCTGGCATCTTTGTAGAAGACGGTGTTTCAAGCTCAAGCGGTATGGACATGTTCACTTCAGCATCCTCAGAAGGCTGGATCTGGACAACAATCGGATTAAGAGTGACTGTTGGTTTCTTTGGATCGTCACCCTCCGCAATCAATCCAATCGACCCTTTGGGGTCCCAATCCTCTTCTATCTCGATCATGTGAACGCCTCTACCCTTGTGGTCAGGCAGAGGGTTGTTGCTAACATTAGGAGCAGGCTCCTTTGCCACGATGATCTTGTTGTCAATTAAAGCTTGGATTTTATCCTTCAGAGAGCGGCACTCATCAATGGTATGCCCCTTCATGCCGGAATGGTATGCACAGGTTTTGTTTAGGTTGATCCATTGGGAAGGATTTTCTGGCGTTATGGCAGGGATAGGGGTGACGTAACCAGCAGCTTTGAGCCTTTCATACAGCTAGTCGATTGGCTCGGCAATGGCGGTGTATTGTTTGGAAGGTCTACGGTCGAAGTTAGGTCGTGGTCTTTGGAGGTTTTGGCGGGTGGGAGGTGATTGATAGTGAGAAGGCTGAGCATTATAGGCTTGGTAGACGGGTGCGGGTTGGGAATATCTTGGTGAGGTAAGTTGATATGTGGGGGTGGAGATGATTGGTAAGTAGGTGGTGGAGCTTGGTAAGAGGGCGGGGGTGTTTGGTAGTTTGGAGTAGGTTGATATGTGAGTGGGGGTAATGGATAGGTTTGGTATTTTATTGGGGATTTTGTTCTCTGTGCAACCATCACGGCACTCACATCCTTTTTCTTGGACGTGCCACCAGACTGTAGAACCTTGTTGGTGGCCTGTAATGCTTCAAAGTTTGTGACCATACCACTTGTAATGCCTTCCTCGATCCTCTCCCCTAGCTTGATGATGTCGGAAAATTTCTGACCCTCGATCAGCATCAACCTCTCATAATATTATGGGTCCTGAGCTCAGACGAAAAACATGTTCATCTGTTCTTCCTCTAAGGCCGGCTTGACCTTAGCAGTCTCTGACCTCCAACGAGTAGCATACTCGCGGAATGTCTCTGTAGGTTTCTTCTTCAAATTCTGGATGTAGAATACATCTGGCGCATTCTCCGTATTAAATCTGAACCTGTCCATGAAATCGGACGCCATACCTACCCAGCTTGTCCATTTCTTGGGGTCTTGGCTAATGTACCAAGATAGAGCATCTCCTTTCAGACTTCTCATAAAGAGCTTCATGCGGATCTTTTCATCCCTTCCGACTCCGACCAGCTTATCGCAGTATGTCCTCAAATGGACTCTGGAATCCCCTGTGCCATCAAACATCTCGAACATGGGAGGTTTGTACCCCTCGGGTAGTTCGACATCTGGCTGAATGCAAAGGTCCTCGTAATTCAGCGCTTCGATACCTTTGTTGCCTTCAACACCCTGGACTCGGCTAGTCAGCTTCTTGAGTTCTGCGGCCAGACTCCTGATGAGAGAATCTTTGTCATCAGACTCTGGTGTGCTTGAAATAGGTTGAGTATATTGTGGTATGGTTTCCACATAGATGGGGGTGTGGTGGGATGATCATTTGTGGAGTTTAGTTGTTCAGGAATGAGTAGTGGGGTGTTGTTCGAAGTGTGGCATGTGTTGCAGTGGTGATGGGGAGCGGATTGGTTTTGTGGTTTCGGGATGTTTTGTAGAGGTGTAGGATTTTTAGCATTGGGAAAGTTGACATCCGGGGTAGTGAGGGAAAATGATAAGTTTGCCAAGTTTCGAACTTGGTCCAGTTCTTCCTGAAATTTTAACAACTTCTGCTCAAGTTGGGCGGCACTTTCCTTGGAAACCTGAATACCCTGAGTAACCTCTACCCGTTCACCCGAGTTCTCCTTTCTGATGTTGCTCAAGTCTTCCATTTTCCCCTTGTTCTTGTTTCTGATAGGACTTGGAGGAGGAGGAGGTGGAGGGCCCTTGGATCTTGTGGAGTAAGAAGATGATGCCAGAGTGCACGAACTAACCTTTTGGGGGAGGGGAATAAAACAAAAGTAAAAACAAAAAAGGTATCAAGTTAGTGAGGGTTATGAGAAGAAAACATTGCAATATTTAAACATATAGTGCAAGAATATAAATCGTGTCCTAATTTGGGTGCCTCGTTGTGCCCGAGGTAGGCCTAGCGACAAGTTGATTTGGAGAACTTATAATGCTAAATGCCTCATTTTATTGATAAAAATAAGACGAATCCCAAAATGACACTAAAATTGCAAAAAAGTAAAATGTCACTAATGGCCATTGGCCTTACATTTTAAAGCAAAAGAAAAGACTCCTAACTACTTGGGCCCAGAAGGACCTTCCCCAGACTCGGCATCTTTAGCTCCATCGAACAGCTTCACCAGCTCACGCAGTCCCAGCAGCAAATAAGCTCTAGCCAAGTGTCCTCCGTTTCCCTCAGCGTTCAGGCAGTTTTCGATCCTCTGGATGAATTTCCCTTCCAACTCTACTAAACCCCGCTCCAAATACCCCAGTCGCTTGTTGGCGCTGACAGCCATATCCTTCCATTCTTCAATCAACTTCTGATGTGCTTCTTGGATTTCCCGATGTTCGCTTTCGCACTCTCGAATCCTCTTGCGCAATTGGTTGCACTTAACCTGTACTTCAGCCTTTTCGTCGATGACCCTATGACCTCGAATGGACCCGGGTTGTCCCAATCCACCATGATCGTCTTCCAACCAAGTTGGATAGTATGGGTATAACCAGCATGGTACCTGGCTGGTTCTATGGAATCCCTTCCCAGGATGATTTTGCAGTGCCACATGTGTTGAGCTTGACACTTGTATGGGCTATCGTCGTCTTGGGAGTCGGCCCTGAAGTGACTCATCTTGTCGACCTTTGGTATGACCTGCTTTCTTCCTGCATGTCTCATGACTCGGAGAGGGACATAGGGATAAGTTCCTCTCACACCAATGAGTATTAGAAATGGTGCGTCCCGAGATCGGAGGAGGAACTCTTCAGTAGGGAACAATTCGAACATCCACTGCACTTTGTCTTCCTTCAGATTTTCAACCAACTCTACCCACCCTTTAGCATCTTCTGGTTGAGCAAACATGTTAGGCATATAGTTCATTCGCCTTGGCTGATGGAAGGCGATATGATCATCCCAGTCTCTGCGCAAAATCTCTTGNGTTTCTAAACTACACTGTTCACGGTTTGAGTTTTACTTCGAGCGTTCTGCTTTACCGGTCGGACGATGTCGAGTCTGCTGGCAGTTTCGTGAGCTACAATCGATGTACTGAGACCAGTCATATCATCGTACGACCAGCGAATATGTCCTCATATTCCCTTAGGAATTCCATGTACTCTCCTTTCTGACGGTGACAGGTGAACACTGATGCGCGTTTTCTTGACATTCTCTGTATCCCCTAAGTTGATAACCTCAGTTTCATCCAAGTTGGACTTAGGCCTATTCTCAAAGTCCTCAACCTCCTTAACGACCTCTTCTGGTATATCATCCTCTTCTGAGTCTATGTCCGTTTGTTGTGTTGTCTCGTTGCATGTCACAATCGTCGGTTCATCAAGATAATAATAGTAATGCTGTGTAAATAAAGTAAATGATAGAAAAATAATAAGAGCGAGATTTATAAGAAATTGAAATGCTTTGATAAATTCGTAATTGTTTTGCACATTGGAGCTCTTATTTTCGAAAATAAAAATGGGGAAAGGAAATCAACTAGCGAAAAAGTAAAAGGTGATGCATGGTGCTTTGTTCAGCCTTGCTACCCCGAAGCTCTCCGGGCTCTGGTGGTTCTGATGGACCAATTATTGAGGCGCGCTCCTCAGCTCACAGCTTGTATGGAAGGGCCTTCCTCCCCTTCCTCCTAGAAAATGACATAACAGTCCATATTGTCGTCTTCCAAGAACAGATTCTTCATTGCCGCCAATGCTTCCTCTTCTTCTGACCCATATATGACGTCTGCTGGCTGGAAAGTCTGCTCCAGGCGAGGTATCGGATGCTCCAATGGGTAGTAAGGACCGCGCCATGGTGGCGACCATTCACTAAACTCTTTCCAGGTGTACTCATATCCCAAACCAAAAGTGGTACCGTGTTTCTTCAGCTTGAAGAGTTTGGCGATTCCCTGGAGGTCTTTGCCGAGCCCCTTGCCAGGTTCGTATCCACACCAATTCAATATGCTTTCAATCTTGTTATCCCACCATTTATCCTTGTCTTCGGTGTTGACTCGCTCAATGTGATGGTAGGTTTCCCCGCCTATCTTCCTTCTTCCTCCGATTGCTGGGTCTGGCGACTGTATATTGGATTACTACCGTCGCCATGAATAATCACCTCTTGGTGATTCTACTCGAACTTCACTGCCTGGTGCAGGGTTGATGCCACAGCTCCAGCGGCGTGAATCCAAGGTCGTCCCAATAGCAAGTTATAAGATGCTGGGATGTCTATCACCTGAAAATCAACGTCGAACCAAGTCGGTCCCATTCGCAGACACAAACTGATTTCCCCAATAGTGGACCTTTGGGAACCATCAAAAGCTTTGACGTTGATGGCCCTATCCTTGATCTCATGCAGGCTCTTTCCCAATGTTCTGAGAGTCACCAATGGACAAATATTGAGGCTGGACACTCCATCAATCAGAATCCTGGTGATGAAATAATCTTCACATTGCACAGTGATGTGCAACGCTTTGTTGTGGCTTAGCCCTTCTGGTGGCAGCTCATCTTCGTGGAAAGTGATTTTGTGACTCTCCAATACCTGCCCTACCATGTTCGCCATTTCTCCTCCAGTTGTGTTGCTGGGCACATATGCCTCGCTCAGCACTTTCATCAAGGCATTCTTATGTGCATCGGAGCTTTGCAGCAGGGCTAGGATGGAGATCTGTGCCGGTGTTTTATTCAGTTGATCAACGACTGAGTACTCTTTTGCTTGTATTTTCCTCCAGAGATCATCGGGCCCAGTTTTAATAGGCCGTCCAGAAGCCTGCTTACTTGATTCAACTAAATGCTCCGGAGTATAAACCCTGCCGGTTCTTGTCATACCCTGCGCTACAATTGCTTCTCCAGATTTGGTTTTCCCTTTCCTTCTCGCCTCGGCGGTGTAATCCCAAGGAATGGCCTTCGTATGGAATGGTGCTATGGCTGACATTGCTACAGGAATGGGTACCCTTGTTTTGGGAGGTAACACAGCAACTTCAAATGGCATAGGTGCTTTCGGGGATCCAAACTCGACCTCAATTGGTCCGGGCGCCTTTGCAGGAGGAGGTGCTTCGAACTCGAGCGGTATAGACATGTTTACTTCAGCATCCCCAGAAGGCTGGATCTGGACAACGATCGGATTAAGAGTGACTGTTGGTTTCTTTGGATCGTCACCTTCCGCAATCAATCCAATCGACCCTTTGGGGTCCCAATCATCTTCTATCTCGATCATGTGAACGCCTCCACCCTTGTGGTCAGGCAGAGGGTTGTTGCGAACATTAGGAGCAGGCTCCTTTGCCACGATGATCTTGTTGTCAATTAAAGCTTGGATTTTATCCTTCAGAGAGCGGCACTCATCAATGGTATGCCCCTTCATGCCGGAATGGTATGCACAGGTTTTGTTTGGGTTGATCCATTGGGAAGGATTTTCTGGAGTTATGGCAGGGACGGGGGTGACGTAACCAGCAGCTTTGAGCCTTTCATACAACTGGTCGATCGGTTCGGCAATGGCGGTATATTGTTTGGGGTCTGCGGTTGAAGTTAGGTCGAGGTATAGGAAAGTTTTGGCGGGTGGGAGGTGATTGATAGTGAGAGGGCTGAGCATTATAGGCTTGGTAGACGGGTGCGGGTTGAGAGTATCTAGGTGAAGTGGGCTGATATGTGGGAGGCGGAGACGATTGGTAAGTAGGTGGTGGAGCTTGGTAGGAGGGTGGGGGTGCTTGGTAATTTGGGGTAGGCTGATATGTGAGAGGGGATATTGGGTAGGTTTGGTATGGCACTCACATCCCTTTTCTTGGACGTGCCACTAGACTGTAGAACCTTGTTGGTGGCCTGCAATGCCTCAAAGTTGGTGACCATACCACTTTTAATGCCTTCCTCGATCCTCTCCCCTAGCTTGATGATGTCGGAAAATTTCTGACCCTCAATCAGCATCAACCTCTCATAATATTGTGGGTCCTGAGCTCGGATGAAAAACCTGTTCATCTGTTCTTCTTCTAAGGCTGGCCTGACCTTAGCAGCCTCTGACCTCCAACGAGTAGCATACTCGCGGAATGTCTCTGTAGGTTTCTTCTTCAAATTCTGGATGTAGAATACATCTGGCGCATTCTCCATATTGAATCTGAACCTGTCCATGAAATCAGACGCCATACCTACCCAGCTTGTCCACTTCTTGGGGTCTTGGCAAATGTACCAAGATAGAGTATCTCCTTTCAGACTTCTCATAAAGAGCTTCATGCGGATCTTTTCATCCCTTCCGACTCTGACCAACTTGTCGCAGTATGTCCTCAAATGGACTCTGGGATCCCCTGTGCCATCAAACATCTTGAACTTGGGAGGTTTGTACCCCTCGGGTAGTTCGACATCTGGCTGAATGCAAAGGTCCTCGTAATTCAGCCCTTCGATACCTTTGTTTCCTTCAACACCCTGGACTCGGCTAGTCAGCTTCTTGAGTTCTGCGGCCAGGTTCCTGATGAGAGAGTCTTTGTCATCAGACTCCGGTGTGCTTGAAATAGGTTGAGTATATTGTGGTATGGTTTCCACATAGATGGGGGTGTGGTGGGGATGATCATTTGTGGAGTTTAGTGGTTCAGGAATGAGTAGTGGGGTGTTGTTCGAAGTGTGGCATGTGTTGCAGTGGTGATGGGGAGCGGGTTGGTTTTGTGGTTTCGGGATGTTTTGTGGAGGTGTAGGATTTTGAGCATTGGGAAAGTTGACATCCGGGGTAGTAAGAGAAAATGACAAGTTTACCGAGTTCCGAACTTGGTCCAGTTCTTCCTGAAACTTCAATATCTTCTGTTCAAGCTGGGAGGCACTTTCCTTGGAAACCTGAATACCCTGAGGAACCTCTACCCTTTCAACTGAGTTCTCCTTTCTGTTGCTCAAATCTTCCATTTTCCCCTTGTTCTTGTTTTTGATAGGACTCGGAGAGGAGGAGGTGGAGGGCCCTTGGATCTTGTGGAGTAAGATGACGATGCCAGAATGCACGAACTAACCTTTGGGAAGGGGAATAAAACGAAAAAGTAAAAACAAAAAA
>NC_031994.1:83841721-83942787 GCF_001879085.1 Nicotiana attenuata
GCATACAATAGGTAACCCTCCCCCATTTTTACTATATACCCCATAGTTATTACAAATTATTACAACTTGAATGAATCAGAAAAGAAAAGCAAAATTACATCAGAAGTTCCAGCTACATCTAATCAGCCTAACTCCGACTCAAAGTCCAATAATAGGAGATGAACCAACTTCCAGGATCAGACTTCCAAAAGACTTTCTCATATTTGGAGTGTGTCAAAGTTCCCAAGAGTCTCAAAGGGACTCCGGGCAGTGCTTACACCCCGAAACATTTCAGAATCAAGAACATAGTGCAGTGTGGAAATGCCAGCCCTCAGATGTCCAAGTTCAGAGGGAACTCAAGGTCCCAAAGCAAGGATAATAAGAGAGGGGAAGAACTAAAGAGTCCAAGAATAAGTGTAAGTGCACAGGGGGAAGGGAATCAAAGAGAGACATGGCAGACTGGTGGTCATGCCCAGCAATTGGGATGCTGGCACACCCCTGACCAGCCTGCTAGTCAAGCATTGAGAGTTAGGATCCATTGTGGATCAAGCTATGGCCTGGGCAGTAATTAGAATACTGTCAGACCAAAAGCTTAACTCAGCACATAGAAAGGAATAGGGGGTAGGGGATTCATAACAGAAACAGAAGCAAAGAAGGGAAATATTTAACACAAATTGCAGAACATGAGCAGTAAAGTAAACAAGAAGTCTGAAGTTGTAAAGTAAACACGTAGGGGGTGAGGCAGAAGATTTAAATAAAAGACATACCAGTTTCAAAGAGACAAGTAAAGAGAAAGCAGTAGTCTTGTAAAAGCCAAAGTGCAGACAAGAAGCAAGAATACTCTAAGTATGTGTTCAGAATAGGATTGTGTAATTGTGAAGTCTGAAGTGTGTTCAATCGTGTGTCCTTGTGAAAAAGGGTCGTGTATTTATAGTGTGAAAGTCATAAGGTAAGAAAATAACTGAAGACTGATTGTCAATCAATTACATAAGACTCCCTTTAATTAAGGGTTTCAAATTCAAACGGGTATAAACAATTAAGGAAAGAAATTAATTAAACGCTTGTGTAAAGCATGCAATTGAGGGCAAATACATAAAGGTTATTTAAGGCAAAGTTCAATGGTACATGGTTGATGAAAAATAAGGAAAGGGAATCAATAAAATTGCAGGCTTTGTCCGAACGAACCAAGTCAGGAAAAAGAGTAAAGATGGTTCAATTAGAGAAAAATCAGTAGCAGCCATCAGGCCTTATTAAAAGGAAATTCGGAATCAATCAATAGTTAGCAGAAACTTTTTAGAAGAAGAACTTCTCATATATAAAGCACACAAATATTCACAAGAGGGAGTTGTCATGCTGGTTAGCAAAGATTAACATAGAAACAGTCATAAAAAAGTTCAGGTCCAATTTATAGTCTCAGAATGAGTCTGAGAGTTTGGGGTTTCAAAGTAAAACCCTAGTCCAAACACGAAATCGAACTTACCAAAAAAACCCCAAATTCTAGGGTTTCAAATAGAATCAGAGGTGAGAAATCATTGAGAGAGGCAAACATACGCGATAGCAAACACATTGATTCAAAGGCATGCTTGAGAAAATCTTGGAATTCAAAACAGATCTCAGAAGTTTAAACAAAGCAGGTAAGAGCAATACTTAGCAGGAACACCAACAAAACTCAGTAAAGTGAAACAAAATCAAAGAGCACGAACACATAGCAAAGAGTAAAGGACAAATAACCTAGTTAACATGTGAACAAGGAACAACAAAAGATCTTGCAAAATCGAAATAAGAAAATAAACTTGAGCATAATAAGAAATAAACAAGCGAGTATAAACACACATAAGAGAGAGCAAAAGAGTCAGAAAACATTTTAAAGGAGCTTTTTCCAGAAACCCTAAAAATTGGATTTGAACGGTTTTGAGAAAGAAAATTTGGGAAAAACCCTTAAAACGTCAAGTAAGGACCAAGCATGTCACAGATCTAAAAGAAATGAACGAGTATAGAACCTTAGAAGGCTTAAAAACGGCAGAGAAGACCCTAGAATGAGAAGGTCTTGAGGAAAGTCATATGGCCTTGAACACGCGGGAAAATGGCCGTAGAGGCCATAGATCTTGCAGATCTGAGACAGATCTAAAGGAAACCGTGGAAGTCAGGCCTCCAAACTTCGAGTAACTCCAGCTGATGGTGAGGGAGAGGGAGCACAGGCCATCCATGGCCAAGGGTGCCATGGATTTCGGTGGAAGTGAGACGGAGACCGGTGGAATAGGGTTAGGGTTTCGGAGGGCTAGAGAGGTTTTTGGGAGATGAAGGGAGTTTAGAGGCGGCGTCTTTGTGCAAATGAGTTAGGGTTAGAGGGGTTAGGGGATTAAAAAAGGAAAGAACGAGTTACAGCCGTTGATCAAAACGATCAACGGCCAGGATTTAAAGAGAACCGGACGGGTTTAAGAAATAGGGCTAAGGGGTCGGTCAAAATCAAAATTGGGTCGTTTGATATTGGGGTGGAATTGGGGTAAATTGAGGCTACAATTGCAATTGGAAATGGTTATGTATTAAATAACCAATTTCTCCCCTTTTAATTTTTTATAAAATAATTAAACTGATTTTAAAAATAAATTAAAAACACCGAACTAATAAATAATATATAATCATTAATCTAAAAACACTGGGAATGATTTTGTAATTATAAAATGCTATTAATTGTAAAATAGGCTATAATTGCAATTGTACGCAATTTAGCTTTAAATATGCCAATTAAATTATATAAAAATATGCAAAAAAATCACCTTAATTATATTTTGGTGTAAATATGAGAATATAAATAAATTATTCGCAAAATGATAATCCTGGGAGCAATTATTGGGTTTTGTACTGCTAGAAATAGACAATAAATTGATTTTAAAAATCTTAAAAATTAGGAAAAAATATCAAAACTCTTGGGCATGCTTATATATGCATACACATGCTATTTTGAAAGCATTTTGAGTGAAAAATACATAGAGAAAAATTGGGTATCAACAATAGTCTGACCCGAATATGGTGAGTCGTACGAATGGTCTACTTTGCTATGTCTACGTGCCACCAGATAGTAATATCGTAGTGTGCCTTACAGATGGTCAACCTTGCTACGAGTAAAAGCCACTTTGTATTCTGATAATAAGTAACGATGACGATGTAACAAGAGACCACTAAGCAAGGGTTGATAGAAATAGTTAATAATCTTATGATAGGTTGAGTTGTTCAATCATATAGAAGGACCAAGTAGTCCAAGTGATAGCGATCTAGTAAGCCGACCTAGAGTACGTGGTAAGCCCACTCTTATTCTTATCATTCAATAGACTATTTTTGTATTCATTCATGCTTTTTAGTTTCAGAATTTACTTATATGTATTGCTTTCCACTCTTACATACTTTGTACATCTCATTGTGCTAACGTCTTGTTGGTGGGGCATTGTATTTCATGCCTGCAGGTGCAGGTAATCAGTTTGACGAGCCCTCAGAGTGTATGTTGTTGATATTCAGTGTGGAATCAATAAGACTCCATCTCTTCTGAAGTGTTGCCGAATCTATAGGTCATGATATCAGATTTTGTTATAGACTTACTGGTAAGTAGGGGCCCTGTCTCAACTTTATTTTGATGTCAGATAATCTTGGAGGCTTTGTAAACATATGTTCAGTATGTATAATATGTTAGAGGCCTTGACAGCCCATGTGTATTCATGTTTTGAGTATGATGGCTCACTGATATAGCCTTTACCCACTTACAGTTACACAGTATTAGTTGCGTCCATGTCGGCCCATGATAGCTTATGATACAATATAGTTAGCCAAGTGAGCTTATGTATGCTTGGTTATGTCTAGCGGTTATATATTACAAAATGGTTCGCTCGGGCCAATATGGCACCGGGTGCCAGCCATACCTCACCTAGGTTGGGGTGTGATAGATGTCTATTGGTCGAATGATATGAAAAGAGATATAGCCAAGTTCATCGCACAATGTCCCAACTATCACGAAGTGAAGATAGAGAACCAAAAACCCGACGGGCTAGTCCAGAACATAGATATTCTGGTATGGAAGTGGGGGATAATTAAGATGGATTTCATTACTGGTTTGCCCCGCTCCTATTGCAAGATTGATTCTATATGGGTGATTATAGATAGGCTCACAAAGTAAGCTACGGTCAAAATGACATATACAGCCGAGGATTATGCAAAGTTGTATATTAATGAGATAGTACGACTTCATGGTGTCCCAATATATATATATATATATATATATATATATATATATATATATATATGACAAGAGCACATTTTACAACGAACTTTTAGAGGTCCTTCTAGAAAGGTTTGGGGACATAGGTAAATTTTAGTACAACTTTTCACTCACAAACATACAGGCAGGGGAAGGGTAGAATTTCGACGCTCGAAAATATTACGAGCATGCGTGCTAGATTTTAAAGGAAGTTGGGACGACTACTTACCTCTCATTGAGTTTGCATATAGTAACATCTATCATTCGAGCATCAGAATGGCACCTTACGAGGCTTTATACATATGTAAGTGTAGATCTCCTATCGGCTGGTTCAAAGTGGGCGAATCAGAGTTACTTGGATCTGAGCTAGTCCATCAGGCTGTAGAGAAAGTAAAGCTTATTCAGGAACGATTGTTGATAGCTTAGGGTCATGAGAAATCATATTCAAATATACAATGACGAGATTTGGAGGTCCATGTTGACAATTGGGTTTTCTTGAAGGTATCACCTATGAACGACGTTATGAGATTCAGTAGAAAAGGTAAGTTTAGCCCAATATACATTGGGCAGTACAAAATCATTCGAGGATAGGCCAAGTGGCCTACAATTTATAATTACCTTTCAAGCTAGAGTCTGTCCATCCTGTCTTCCACATATCTATGTTTTAGAATTTTATCGGAGACCCTTCTTGGGTCGTGCTAGTTGATGATGTTGAGATTACAGAGGACTTATCTTACGAGAAAGTCCTAGTTGCTATTCTAGATCGACAATTCCGAAAGTTGAGGACCAAAGAAGTAGCTTCCAAAAAGTATTATGGAGGAGAAAGAACGTTGATGAAATGAAGTGGGAAATCGAGGAAGAGATGAGGTCCAAGTATCCTCATTTGTTTCAGGCCAAAGATCCTTAAATATACGATTCGAGTATTTTTTTTTTCTTTAGCCATGTATATGATTTAAGACTTACCATTTTATTCTATGATAGGTGACAATCAGAGTTGAGACATTATAGTGCCACCAAAACCAGAGTTACGAGAGCATGAGGTATCACTATAGCACTCGTACTTGATGTTTGATGTCCGTGTGAGGCCTGATGATATGATGTGTTGTATTGTGTGGCCATGTGAGGCATGTATTGTGTTTTCTGGCTACTTGGCAGGTTGTGGGTAGTCCTATTTATAGAGGAGACTATGTCAAAGTTTCAAAAAACCCTTTACAGTTAGTCCTCTTCCGTGTATGCCCCTATATTCGAGGATGAATGTTCCTGTGGGGGGGGGGGGGGAGGATGTTACACCCCACATTTTCATATGTTAATCTACGTCAATAATCAGTTGTCGTAAGTTTGGAGAGTTAGGCTATTCTAATTTTATAAGCGATTATGACTATGTTACTAAGTGTCGGAAGGGTTAAAGGTTCAACGAATCGAAGCGAGTGATTTTCCAAAAAAATTCCAACTTATAGAGTGACCTATATACTGTACATAGAAGATACAGGCCGATGTTATAACCCATACTTTTAGGATAATACTAGGATTTCTTAACATGCTAAGAAGTTCGTGTTATGAGGTATTTGAATCTTATAATAATCATATTTGAAGTGTTGAAGTCGAGCAAGTTGTAAAACAAAAGCCGGCAAAAGCTATCACATATTATATTTATAAGTTTATTGAAATTTAGGTTTGATGTCACTAAGATTTTCTCCAATATGCATGGAGTTATGTGGTGATCCACCTACCAAATGAAGCTGTACGAGTCTAGCTTCCAATATATTAAATCATTTACTGACACAATGTTGGGATATGGAGATATGCACATTTTAGACGGACTGCACAAGTAGCCCCATTAGGACCCACATAGGCGGTGGAGATTATTTTTGATGTTATAATGCGGGGAATCCATTTGCCCACCTCATTTTTCATCCAATACAGAACCTTAAACTCCCTAAATACTCCCAAAGTATCTCCCTATCATTCAAGAAAATCCCACCAAGGTTTTGAGGTAATTGTTCCTTCGAAATGATCATAGTACTCGTATGGGCTTGTTCTTTTCTTGTTGTAGTTGATTTAAGATTCCTTCAAGTTGAAATAAGCTCAATTTAGGGGGTTTTCTAGTTGTTTAAGGTAACAATTTCCTTCTTCTACATGTATTTGAGCATATCTAAGTCTTGTTTAAGTTTTTGAAGTAAGAACTTGCGGAATCGGCTATCGAAAGTCGTACACAACTTGTTGTATTTTCTGGACTATTTTGGAGTTTATTATATGTTGTCTTATGGCTAGAAATCATGAAGTAAGACTTGAGTATGTTGTATTTGTTATTGATATGTACCTTGAAAGAAAGAAGGTTTAAAGTGTAGCTTTACTAGTTGTAACATGTACATATCGCTAAACATACCGTTTGTGTTGGTTGATGAGCTAAATCTGTAGTTCTTGGTTGCTGTGATTGTTGTTTTATTGGGAAAAACAATATGTCAAAGAAATGAGTTAGCTACTCTCTCTCCCCAAGCTTGGGGGTATTTTATAGGGTCCCTGTGTGCGTGTCGTCACGCACCTAGGCAAGCGAGCGTCACCTGGGAGCGGAAAGCAGAAAATCTTACTTCTATTCACTGTCGCGCACCTAACAACCCGTGCGCGCAGCTTAGCGTGCAGATAGGACATTGTCAGGCAAAATGGCTATAACTTTCTATAGAAATACCCAAATGATAAACAGTTTGATGCATTAGAGAATAGACTCAAAGATATTTTATTTGATACATAGCTCACCACATAGATCTTTATACTTTGGAAGTTGTACTCGTTTGAAGTCGAGTCTTGTGTGAACTCATTTGAAATTTTAGCCCATCGCAGAGTTTCCAACATCGCTTAGTTCCAGGACTCTCCTTAGGCCCCAAACCACTTCCAATACACCTACCACATTTACTATCATGATCATCTAAGTTGGTTCTAATCCATTCTCTTGTGGAAGGCAAAACGATAATTACGTGACTTATGAGCGTGCTTTAGGGCCTCACACTTATAGGAAATTTTGAGGGGGATTACAAATAGGGTACAGACCATGACAACCTAGCTGACCATCTAGGGAATTGTGGCTTATTACAACTTTGAGGCTCCACATAATTGCTAGTTGATATGTCCCTCTTATCTGCTCGTTGTCTCTATATCGATCAACCTGAAGCTTTTACTTATGCTCCTCTGTCATATGTGCAAAGGCCTGAATCCTAGAGATATACATGCCCCTATTAAAGGATGTAATACAATATTCCCTGATAAAGCATCCCAAGAACAAGCACGAATTGACGAACTCCGGCATGTATCGTAGAAACCATTATCGGAGCATATCTGGGTAGTGAAGCAAATTTGACGTTATACTCCCTCATGCTCATATCACCTTGCCTGAGAGATGTAAATTGACCAGTCTTAGATTCACGGATTTGGTAGATAATGTTAGTAAGGCCTCAGCGAACTCTTCCCATACAACTGGAGGTGCATCTGTCCCTCTAGACGCTTCCCATGACTCGTACCACAATACTGCTACTTTCTTCAATCTAAAAGAAGCCAAATCTACAACCTCTATTTCTGAAGCATGCATCACCTGAAGTGTCTTGTAGAGATCATTAATGAAATTTTGTGGATCTTCATTCAGGTGATCCTTTAAACTATGGTAGATTTATATGGAGGAAATCTCGAACTCTCGAACCGGCTGACTCTCAAGAAGGTCCAGCACTCGGAGATGCTTCTGTGTTTTGTTATGACTGAGTGGCTACTCTTTAAGTAAGCAACTGAATTGTATTCTTAAGATCTTGATGAGAAGAGCTGGGCGGTGGAACAAGAGGTACGGGAACTCCTTGGGGCTCCTCTGGTCCCCATGACTATGATGATGGGGGTACTTGAGTAGGTAACTCGCTCTGAGCCTCCATCTGGCCCACAAAAGCAGGTGAAGGCCATCTCTCTTGTCATATCCATATTCTGTAAAGCACATAACAAAGCACGAGTTATAATCGAGTTCTTAAGATAGCTCTACTGCATGATCTAGAGTTCCAATAAAGGGTAACAATTCCTAAATGCTCCATAGCCTCCTAATTATAAGACTTGAACGACACTCAATTATAAGTGTGGCTGTGACAGCCCGGCCCGTCGTTACATGAGTTACCGCCCCGTTTCCCCCATTTTAAGCTTCCTTATGTTTCATTATAAGAGTCTTGGGTGAATGAGTCGAATTGGATTGGTTTTAGAAGGAAGTGAGACACTTAGTCTCTTTAAGGAAGGTTATTTTGGAAAAGCCAACCGGATGTTGACTTATGAGTTAGAGGGCTCGGATGTGATTTTCGGTGATTTGGTTAGCTTCGGGGGATGATTTGTGACTTAGGAGTGTGATCGAAATTGATTTTGGAGGTCCGGTGTAGAATTAGGCTTAAATTGGTGAAGTTAGTATTTTGGCGAATTCCGGTTGATAGTTGAGATTTTGATCCGAGGGTCGGAATGGAATTCCGAGAGTTGTTGTAGCTTCATTAGGTGATTTGGGATGTGTGTGCAAAATTTCAGGTCATTCGGAGGTGTTTTGGTCGGGTTTTTTATCAAATGCGTATTTCGGAAGTTTTAGAAGAACTTAGGCTTGAATCCGATGTAATTTGGTGGTTTTGGTGTTGTTTGTGGTGTTTTGATGATTGGAGCAAGTTTGAATGATGTTTTAGGATGGGTTGGCACTTTTGGTTGAGGTCCCGGGGGCCTCGGGGTGGTTTCGGATGGCCATCGGGATGAATTTTAGACTTGTTGCATTTCTGAAGTTTCTGGTTTCTAGTATTTCCGCATCTGCGGAAAAGGGACCGCAGATGCGGTTACGCAGATGCGGAAAGGTGGTCGCAGGTACGGTTATTGGCTAGGAAGGATGAGTCCGCAGATGGGGATGGGGAGCCGCATCTGCGATACCGCAGATGCGGTAGAGGAGTCGCAGAAGCGAAGGATATTGGCCATGGGATTTTCCGCAAAAGCGGATAAAGTTCCGCAGAAGCGGTGTCCGCAGATGTGGATACTGAGCGCAGAAACGGTCCTGGCAAATAGTGGAAGATCCGCAGAAGCGGAGGGGAAACTGCAGAAGCGGTAACCGCAGGTGCGGTTCATTGATCGTAGATGCGAAAATGTCTGGACAGAGAAGGGTTTTAAAGGTTCATTTTGTTCCGCGAGCTAAGGTATTTTTCCACCATTTTGATCAACCTTAAGAGCTTTTGGACGGAAATTGAAGGTGATTTCTACTGGGTGTGATTGGAGGTGAGTTCTATGACCTAAATACATGATTTAATGGTACAATTAACCTAGAAATTTATGAAAATTCATCAAAAAGGGGGAAAAGCTAGGGCTTGGAATTTGATATTTCAAAGTGGGATTTGATGGGTCATTTAGGCTCGGATTTTGGAGTTTTTGGTATGTATAGACTCATGGCGAGATAAGAAATCCGATGATGTTAAATTTTCTGATTTTCGAGATGTAGGCCCGGGGCTCGGGTTTTGCAAATTTCATGAATTTCGGTATTTTTCGAGTCTTTTCGATTGGGTTATGTTCCCTTAGCCTATTGTAACGTATTCGTTGTGGTTTTGATCAGATTCGACGCGCGAGGAGGTCGATTTGCGAGGAGGTCGATTTGCAAGGCAAGGGTATAGCGAGCTAGGATTTTGGCCGGCTTGAGGTGACTAATGATAGTAAATGATATCCTGAGGGTTTGAAACCCCGGATTTGCGCAACGTAGTGCTGTATTGAGGTGAAACACGCGCTTAATGGCGAGCGCGGGGTTGTTTGCTACTGGGGATTGTGACTTGGTCCGTCCCGCTTGATATTTTACCGCATTTTTGACTGAGCTGTCTAGTTTATCATCATGTTTTGGGCTTATTGCCATATTTTGGGCTTAATGCCAACTATTTGAATCCTTGGGGGATTGTTATCACTGTTTCCTCACTATTTTGATATATTACTTGAACTCAGTCCTAATGATTATACTGTTTTACAAACTCGGCCGCTTTAATTGAATTTTGAGACTTTAATGATATTTTCACTATTGTTTGGGCTGAGCACTATTATTTTATTGAAGCCCGAGGGGCTTATTATGTTTCCTGGACTGAGAAGGCTTTCAGGCCTTGAGTGTGATGTAAGGAGGCTTTCAGGCCTTGAGTGTGATGTGAGGAGGCTTTAGGCCTCGAGTGTGATGTGAGGAGGCTTCCAGGCCTTATGTGTGATGTGAGAAGGCTTTCAGTCCTTATGTTGATATAGCGCTTGGGCCGTAAAGGGCCCCTCCGGAGTCTGCACACCCACAGTGAGCGCGGGTTCCTATATGATCTAAGAGTGAGCCCGAGGGGCTAATATTATGTTGAGTGACTGATACTGAGCCCGAGGGGCTGATACTGTTCTGAGCGATTGATGCTGGGCCCGAGGGGCAGATTTCTACTCACTATTTACTTGTTGCTTTACCTGATTTACCTGTTTTAAAAAGAGATTTCATTTGACTCTTTGCTATTTTACTGCTTTAAGTGATTTACTGCCTGATATAGAATTTCCTTGTGCACTTATGTGTTTTCACGCCTTCGGTTATTATTTATTGTTATTACTCACTGGGTCGGAGTACTCACATTACTCCCTGCACCATGTGTGCAGATTCACGCATAGCAGAGTCCGCACCTGAGCACTGATTCTTTCCAGACCAGGCAGCGATTTGGAGATTTTGAGGTAGCTGTTGACGTCCGCAGCTGCTTGTCTCCCCTATCTTACATCATTTATGTTTTCTTCAGACTATTGTATCGGATGTTACTCTTTGTAGACTTATAGTAAACTCTGTAGTAGCTCATGACTTGTGACACCCCGGTTTGGGCTGTGTCGGGATGGTGTCCCTTGTTATTATCGCTGATTCCGCATTGTTGGCTATTTTAAGCATGTGTTAGAATTGATAATATTAATTAATTGCTTTAAAAGAGGTGTTTGCGTTGTTCTGGCTGGCCTTGTCTTCACGAGAGGCGCCATCACAGCTGGGTTGGGAATTGGGTCGTGACAAGTTGGTATCAGAGCCTAGGTTACTAGGTCTCACGAGTCATGAGCTGGTTTAGTAGAGTCTCGCGGATCGGTACGGAGACGTCTGTACTTATCCTCGGGAGGCTGCAGAACCTTTAGGAAAATTCCACAATCTTGAAATTCTTGTCGTGCGAACTTGTCGATCCGAGTACTAAACTTCTCTTTATTCTATTCTCTCACAGATGGTGAGGACACGAGCTACCGGACGTGGCGGACGACCACCAGTACCACCCACTGAGGCCACCAGAGGTCGTGGTCGTGGTCGTGGAAGAGGCAGAGCAGCAGGGGCAGCGCCTGTTGATCCACCAGTTGCCCCAGCTCCGGATCAGACTCCAGCAGTAAAATTCAGGCACTGGCTGTGCCCGTCGTGATTCCTGGCCTTCAGGAGACTTTGGCTCAGATTTTGACAGTTTGCACTGGCCTGGCTCAGGTAGTTTCAGCCACCACTGCAGCAGCAGCTACTTCACAGGCCGGGGGAGGCAATCAGACCCCCGCTGCTCGCACATCTGAGCAGGTAGTGCAGCGATTACAGACTCCAAAGGCACCTCCAGCTCAGCCAGTTGCACCCGCGCAGGAGTTCAGGGTTCCAGTTATGCCCGAGGACGAGCAACGTCGTCTCGAGAGGTTTGGTAGACTCCAGCCTCCGACATTTAGTGGTGCTGAGGGCGAGGATGCCCAGGGTTTTCTCGACAGATGTCAGCGGATGCTCCGTACAACAGGGATTCTTGAGTCCAGTGGTGTGGCTTTTACTACTTTTCAGTTTACTGGGGCTGCCTTCACTTGGTGGGAGGCGTATGAGAGGCGTAGGCCGACTGGTGCAGCACCTTTGACTTGGCAGGAGTTCTCCACTCTCTTCTTGGAGAAGTATGTATTGCAGTCCCGCAGTTCGGAGCTGCGCAGGCAGTTTGAGTGGCTACGGCAGGGAGATATGACTGTGTTTCAGTATGAGATGAGGTTTTTAGAGTTGGCTCGTCATGTCGTCTGGATGGTTCCGTCGGATCGTGAGCGGATCAGCAGATTTGTTGATGGCCTTAACTACCATCTTCGTGTTCTTATGACTAGAGAGCGAGTGCTGGGTGCCACATTCGAGGAGGTGGTTGATATAGCCCGAGAGATTGAGGCGGTTCGCCGTCAGGATAGAGAGGAGAGGGAGGCCAAGAGGCCTCGAGGTTCTGGCAGTTTCAGTGGCGCTCCTTTGAGGGGCCAGTTCCAGCATGGTAGGGGTCGTTCTTTCAGGCCCGCTCAGTCGGCTCGCCCCGAGTATCATGGTGCATCTTCAGGTCGTGGTTATCATGGTTCTCAGCAGAGTCAGCCATCTCTCAGCGCTCTTCCAGCACAGAGTTCATCTCGTGCCCCGTTTGCTCAGGGTTCTTCCAGGCCGAGTGCATCAGCTAGTCACTCTGGCGCGAGGGGTTCCCTTCAGTCCCAGTCTCCAGCACCTGGGAGCTACTATGAGTGTGGAGAGTTTGGGCATATGTGGAGGCAGTGTCCTCGTCATGCTGCTAGCACATCTCAGCAGAGGGGTCAGCCCTTATCTTCTGGTTCAGTGTCTTCAGCACCCGCCCCGCCAGCTAGGGGTGAGGGTCAGGCAGCCAGGGGTCGCCCCAGAGGTGGAGGTCGATCAAGCGGTGGTCAGGCTCATTTTTATGCTCTTCAGGGCAGGACAGATGCCATTGCTTCAGATGCCGTCATTACAGGTACTATTTCAGTCTGCCACAGAGATGCCTCAGTCTTATTTGATCCCGGTTCCACCTATTCTTATGTGTCCTCATATTTTGCTCATCATTTGGGTACGTCCTGATGGTGTCTTGCTTTACCTGTTCACGTATCTACCCCGGTGGGCGATATTATTATTGTGGACCATGTATATCGGTCGTGTTTGGTGACTATTGGGGGTCTGGAGACCCGAATTGATCTACTGCTACTGAGCATGGTGGATTTTGATGTTATTTTGGGCATGGACTGGCTATCTCCATGTTATGCTATTCTAGACTGTCATGCTAAGACAGTCACTTTGGCTACCTATGCGGATCAGAAGGCGCATGATGTATCATTTAAGGTCGGCAAGAAGGTTCTCTTGAAAGTCTCGCCGATGAAGGGTATCATGAGATTCGAAAACAAGGACAAGTTGAGCCCAATGATTTTTNGTTTCTGGTAGGGTGATTTCATTCTTAAAGGCCCAGCGTATGATTGGGAAGGGTGGCTTTTCATATTTGGCATTTGTGAGGGATATTGGAGCCGAGACTCCTAGCATTGATTCGGTCCCGGTTGTGAAGGAGTTTCCCGATGTGTTTCCTGCAGACTTGCCGGGCATGCCGCCGGACAGGGATATTGATTTTGGTATTGACCTGGTGTCGGGCACTCAGCCCATTTCCATTCCGCCATATCGCATGGCACCAGCAGAGTTGAAAGAATTGAAGGATCATCTTCAGGAACTCCTAGATAAGGGGTTCATTCGGCCTAGTGTGTCACTGTGGGGTGCACCGGTTCTGTTTGTGAAGAAGAAGGATGGCACCATGAGAATGTGCATTGACTATAGGCAATTGAACAAAGTAACAGTGAAGAACAAGTATCCCCTACCTCGCATTGATGATTTATTTGACCAGCTTCAGGGAGCGAGGGTGTTCTCCAAGATTGATCTCCGTTCGGGCTATCACTAGTTGAAGATCAGGGATTCAGATATTATGAAGACTGCTTTCAGGACTAGATATGGGCACTATGAGTTTCTTGTTATGTCTTTTGAGCTGACTAATGCCCCAGCAGCGTTCATGCATCTGATGAACAGCGTATTTCGGCCGTATATGGATTCATTCGTTATTGTTTTCATTGATGATATTCTGGTGTACTCGCGTAGTCAGGAGGAGCACGCGCAGCATTTGCGAGTCATTTTGCAGAGGTTGAGAGAGGAGAAGCTTTATGCAAAGTTCTCCAAGTGTGAGTTTTGGCTCAGTTCAGTGGCTTTCTTGGGGCACGTGGTGTCCAGCGAGGGTATTCAGGTCGACCCGAAGAACATAGAGGCAGTGCAGAGTTGGCATAGACCGACCTCAGCCATAGAGATTCATAGTTTCCTTGGGTTGGCAGGTTATTATCGCGGGTTTGTTCAGGGATTTTCCTCTATTGCATCGCCCTTGACCAAGTTGACTCAGAAGGGTGCTCCATTTGTATGGTCGGACGAGTGCGAGGAGAGCTTTCAGAAGCTCAAGACAGCTTTGACCACGGCTCTAGTGTTGGTTTTGCCATTAGCTTCAGGTTCTTACACTGTATATTGTGATGCTTCGAGAGTTGGGATCGGATGTGTATTGATGCAGGAGGGTAGAGTTATTGCTTATGCTTCTCGTCAGTTGAAGCCCCACGAGAAGAACTACCCTGTACATGATTTGGGGTTGGCTGCTATAGTTCTTGCTTTGAAGATTTGGAGGCACTACTTGTATGGCGTATCTTGTGAGGTATTCACCGATCATCGCAGTCTTCAGCATTTGTTCAAGCAAAAGGATCTTAATTTGAGGCAGCGGAGGTGGCTAGAGTTACATAAGGATTATGATATTACCATTCCGTATCACCCGGGGAAGGCCAATGTAGTNTTCAGATATTGGAGGACAAGTTGCGTGCCTGTGTTATTGATTTTGGGGGTTCTTGGGATGATTTTTTGCCGCTTGTAGAGTTTGCCTACAATAACAGTTATCAATCGAGCATTCAGATGGCTCCGTATGAGGCATTGTATGGGAGACGGTGTAGATCTCCTGTTGGTTGGTTCGAGCCCGGCGAGGCTAGGCTATTGGGGACAGAGTTGGTTCAGGATGCCTTGGAGAAGGTGAAGCTGATTCAGGAAAGACTTCGTACAGCTCAGTCGCGTCAGAAGAGTTATGCGGACCGGAAGGTTCGAGATGTGTCTTATATGGTTGGTGAGAAGGTCTTGCTGAAGGTTTCGCCCATGAAGGGTGTTATGCGGTTTGGAAAGAAGGGGAAGCTGAGTCCGCGGTTTATTGGACCTTTTGAGGTACTTAGGAGGATTGGGGAGGTGGCTTATGAGCTTGCCTTGCCACCCAGCTTGTCGGGCGTGCATCCAGTATTTCATGTATCTATGCTCCGGAAGTATGTTGGGGACCCGTCTCATGTATTGGATTTCAACACTGTTCAGTTGGATGATGATTTGACCTATGATGTGGAGCCAGTGGCCATTTTGGGTCGTCAGTTCGAAAGTTGAGATCAAAGGATATAGCATCGGTGAAAGTGCAGTGGAGAGGTCGGCCCATGGAGGAGGCTACTTGGGAGACCGAGCGGGAGATGCGGAGCAGATATCCTTACTTGTTTGAGGCTTCAGGTATGTTTCTTGACCCGCTCGAGGACGAGCGTTTATTTTAGTTGGGGAGGATGTGACGACCCGGCCCGTCGTCACGTGAGTTACCGCCCCGTTTCCCCCATTTTGAGCTTCCTTATGTTTCATTATAAGAGTCTTGGGTGAATGAGTCGAATTGGATTGGTTTTAGAAGGAAGTGAGACACTTAGTCTCTTTAAGGAAGGTTGTTTTGGAAAAGTCAACCGAATGTTGACTTATGAGTTAGAGGGCTCGAATGTGATTTCCGGTGATTTGGTTAGCTTCGGGGGATGATTTGTGACTTAGGAGTGTGATCGAAATTGATTTTGGAGGTCCGGTGTAGAATTAGGCTTAAATTGGCGAAGTTAGTATTTTGGCGAATTCCGGTTGATAGGTGAGATTTTGATCCGAGGGTCAGAATGGAATTTCGAGAGTTGTTGTAGCTTCTTAGGTGATTTGGGATGTGTGTGCAAAATTTCAGGTCATTCGGAGGTGTTTTGGTCGGGTTTTTGATCAAATGCGTATTTCGGAAGTTTTAGAAGAACTTAGGCTTGAATCCGATGTAATTTGGTGGTTTTGGTGTTGTTTGTGGCGTTTTGATGATTGGAGCAAGTTTGAATGATGTTTTAGGATGGGTTGGCACTTTTGGTTGAGGTCCCGGGGGCCTCGGGGTGGTTTCGGATGGCCATCGGGATGAATTTTGGACTTGTTGCATTTCTGAAGTTTCTGGTTTCTGGTATTTCCGCATCTGCGGAAAAGGGACCACAGATGTGGAAAGGTGGCCGCAGGTGCGGTTATTGGCTAGGAAGGATGAGTCCGCAGATGCGGAAGGGGAGCCGCATCTGCGATACCGCACATGCGGTAGAGGAGTCGCAGAAGCGAAGGATATTGGCCATGGGATTTTCCGCAGAAGCGGATAAAGTTCCGCAGAAGCGGTGTCCGCAGATGTGGATACTGAGCGCAGAAACGGTCCTGGCAAATAGTGGAAGATCCGCAGAAGCGGAGGGGAAACTGCAGAAGCGGTAACCGCAGGTGCGGTTCATTGATCGTAGATGCGAAAATGTCTGGACAGAGAAGGGTTTTAAAGGTTCATTTTGTTCCGCGAGCTAAGGTATTTTTCCACCATTTTGATCAACCTTAAGAGCTTTTGGACGGAAATTGAAGGTGATTTCGACTGGGTGTGATTGGAGGTGAGTTCTATGACCTAAATACATGATTTAATGGTAGAATTAACCTAGAAATTTATGAAAATTCATCAAAAAGGGGGAAAAGCTAGGGCTTGGAATTTGATATTTCAAAGTGGGATTTGATGGGTCATTTGGGCTCGGATTTGGGCGTTTTTGGTATGTATAGACTAGTGGCGAGATAAGGAATCCGATGTTGTTAAATTTCTGATTTTCGAGATGTGGTCCCGGGGCTCGGGTTTTGCAAATTTCGTGAATTTCGATATTTTTCGAGTCTTTTCGATTGGGTTATGTTCCCTTAGCCTATTGTAACGTATTCGTTGTGGTTTTGATCAGATTCGACGCGCGAGGAGGTCGATTTACGAGGCAAGGGTATAGCGAGCTAGGATTTTGCCCGGCTTGAGGTGAGTAATGATAGTAAATGATGTCCTGAGGGTTTGAAACCCCGGATTTGCACAACGTAGTGTTGTATTGAGGTGAAACACGCGCTTAATGGCGAGCGCGGGGTTGTTTGCTACTGGGGATTGTGACTTGGTCCGTCCCTCTTGATATTTTACCGCGTTTTTGACTGAGCTGTCTAGTTTATCATCATGATTTGGGCTTATTGCCATATTTTGGGCTTAATGCCAACTATTTGAATCCTTCGGGGATTGTTATCACTGTTTCCTCACTATTTTGATATATTACTTGAACTCAGTCCTAATGATTATACTGTTTTACAAACTCGGCCGCTTTAATTGAATTTTGAGACTTTGATGATATTTCAATGTTGTTTGGGCTGAGCACTATTATTTTAGTGAAGCCCGAGGGGCTTATTATGTTTCCTGGACTGAGAAGGCTTTCAGGCCTTGAGTGTGATGTGAGGAGGCTTTCAGGCCTTGAGTGTGATGTGGGGAGGCTTTCAGGCCTTGAGTGTGATGTGAGGAGGCTTTCAGGCCTCGAGTGTGATGTGAGGAGGATTTCAGGCCTTATGTGTGACGTGAGAAGGCTTTCGGGCCTTATACTGATATAGCGCTTGGGCCGTAAGGGGCCCCTCCAAAGTCTGCACACCCACAGTGAGCGCGGGTACCCATATGATCTGAGAGTGAGCCCGAGGGGCTGATATTATGCTGAGTGACTGATATTGAGCCCGAGGGGCTGATACTGTTCTGAGCGATTGATGTTGGGCCCGAGGGGCAGATTTATACTCACTATTTACTTGTTGCTTTACCTGATTTACCTGTTTTTAAAAAGAGATTTCATTTGACTCTTTACTGTTTTACTGCTTTAAGTGATTTATTGCCTGATATAGAATTTCCTTGTGCACTTATGTGTTTTCACGCCTTCGGTTATTATTTATTATTATTACTCACTAGGTCGAAGTACTCACATTACTCCCTACACCATGTGTGCAGATTCAGGCATAGCAGAGTCCGCACCTGAGCACTGATTCTTTCCAGACCAGGCAGTGATTTGGAGATTTCGAGGTAGCTGTTGACGTCCGCAACCCCTTGTCTCCCCTATCTTACATCATTTATGTTTTCTTCAGACTATTGTATCAGATGTTACTCTTTGTAGACTTATAGCAAACTCTGTAGTAGCTCATGACTTGTGACACCCCGGTTTGGGTTGTGTCGGGATGGTTTCCCTTGTTATTATCGCTGATTCCGCATTGTTGGCTATATTAAGCATGTGTTAGAATTGTTAATATTAATTAATTGCTTTAAAAGAGGTGTTTGCGTTGTTCTGGTTGGCCTTGTCTTCATGAGAGGCGCTATCACTACCGAGTTGGGAATTGGGTCGTGACAGTGGCACACAACACACCCCTAAATAGGAGTCTACTAGACACGAATTTATAGACTCTTTAGGGCATATACCTGATCTGTTATCAAGTTTGTCATGCCCAAAACTTGGGAGAGGCGGATAAGCACCTGGTGCCTTAACCTGACCGAGCGAACCGACTTGTAAGGCTTATGAACCTGGTGTATACTTTATCACATAACATATGAAAACATGCTAATATAGGAAAAATGACAACATCGATTACTTCCAATGCAAAAGAGATATATTATATACAAATAGGGTTCCATGGCCGTAACACATGTCGACAATCTGAAACCTGAGTATTGAGTTAACACATGTACATGACTAACAGTACCAACTACACAAGTCTACGAAGCCTGTATGAGTGTCTGACAACAGTACAACTATCGGGATACGACCCCGACCTACCCATAAAGTCTATACATATGTACATTATAAAATGACTAGACTCAGCCAGACTTCAGGTAGAAGTGGAGCTCATCGAACAACCGTTGAACGCCTGTAACTACCTACTGGGTTGGCCTGCCAACCTGAGTATCTGAACGTACAATATGAATACAGCGCCCTTGACAAAACAGACATGAGTACAGATGTAATTGTACTAGTATGTAAGACAGACCAAATAACAATGAAGGAACAAAGGTTCATAATAGAGACAACTGAAATGTGATCGCCTAAATACATCAGAAAGCTATGAAACAACCTACATGAATACATATCAGATCCTACCATTCTTATGTTACAAACGTCTTTTTGAGTGCTTGCTGAGTTATATGGAATCATATTACTTGTCAACTTGGGATTGTTACATAATCGATGGGTTGTTTTAGTTCTGGAATATAGTGAGCCCCACCATCTTGTGCGAGGCACGCTGTTTCCATTCCCCCGTATAATGCACCAAACTTTCTTTTTATTGGAGTTGAACTTAAAATCGAATTATAGACTTATAATTTAAAAATTATTTTTACTTATTCTTTCGCAAAATCGTAAAACGAAACAACAATCTTTCATTTTTCACATACTAGAGATACATATTAGGGCTATTTGCACAAATATGATACTTTTGTGTTACTATTAATTTTTAACTAGTACTTGTACGCGCGTTGCGCGAAAAATATTAAACATAATTTTTTTTTATAAAAGATATATTACCTGTAAAATACGTAGACACAAAGAAACTGCAAATGCTATTATTTTATTAACATGTAAATGTACGTGATATTCATATATTCAAGTCACAAGTAAACATATGTATCCATTATAAAACAACTAGTGAAAAAAGCATTCCTAAGAAAATGCAACCTTAGATGATTGGCCATGTTCTGGTTTTCAGACATATGTATTAGCACCGTTTGAAAAAGGTCAGTAATACACAATATGTTGTACATGTTAACAAAGTTCCTCTTAAAAGGCACAAAACATAATCTTCCTTTGACCCGGTTTCAGACCATCAAGCATTGATGGAATAGATTTTTGAAGGTCAGCTATTGAAAACATAATAAACTCTTTATTAACAAATTCAGTGTTATGAGATATACTTTTCTTTCTAGTTTAGATGGATACCAGGCTACAGAGTAAAGAAAATAGAGAATGATGAGTCAAATTAAGATATTTTAGATGTATGGTAAGTAAACTAAAATAAAAGAATTATTAGTTCCAACCTCAACTTTTGGATGTATGCTATAGTCTATTGATCTCGCCCCGTCTCTATATATTGCAGACTTCTTCTGCAACTAAACAAAGACTCTCTAACCAGTTTTGTTTCAAACCCTTAACATTACCCCCATTTATGGATAAGTCTTCTACTGCATTCAATGTCATAGTAAAACTGTGTCTATTGAGATACTTTATACTCCAATCTTCCACATTGTATCACGGAATAGCATCAGAGAAAAAAAGTAGTGAATTTAGATAATTATTCATATTCTAACTTCAAACAAAAAGGAAATGGCAATAATAAAGTAATTCCTTCGTATAGACATATTTTTATTGTAGATAGTACGCATAAAAGGACCAAAATAATTTGGTCTCAACTCAAACAATAAAAAGACCAGAAATGAAAATCAAGCTTCTCTCTTGATTCTCCGCGAAGTAATTTTGTATCACCGGCACCACTCTATCCACGAAAGATATATAACTCAAATTCTACATATGCGTCGAATTAATTGGAGACGAACCAAAAAACTAATACATAAAACATTTCATTCTATCATTTTTAGTCATTATGTTACTCTAATTTTTTAATTCATCAATATCATTTGTTACAACTAATATAACATCCACTTTGCAAAAGTCCTTCATGTGTATCAGAAAACTCGGCACACAAAATTTAAAAATACCCATAAGATATCATTTGGAGAAATATACTTTATCCTTGAATTGTTGGAGCGGCGAAATTGAAAATTTCAAAAGAAAGATCAATGTACATAAAATATTTATTGCTGAAAAAACCAAGATTTAGAGCCTGTAAATAGAGTGTAAAATATCATATGCTTAAATGAGAGAGTTTTCAAGTCATCAGATTCCTTCCTTCCCATGTAAAATAAACGACATCATTCCATAGTAATTTTAGAAAGAAGATCTTTAAATGCATATATAACAGAATCCTTAGAAAACTTAAATATGAAAAAGATTAAACATCTATTGTAACTGCTCAATGATCATTTGCATATTGTTAAGTTAAAACTTTATCTTTTATAGATATAATTAAAAATACTATAAAATCTAATTTACCTTTTAAAATGTCTCATGAGTATAAAATTAGAATAGTTTTCTCCAGTATGTTATTATACAAAAAGAAACAAAGATAAAAAAAATAGTGGGAAAGCACAAAGAAGACGTGAAAAGAGAAGGAACAATTTACCCCTACCCCCCTCCCCCCCCCCCCCCCAAAAAAAAAAAGAGAGATCAAAAGGATGAAGACTTCAACAGTCAAACATTATTTACAATTCCACATTTGGATACTCGGTCTCCTTCTTATAATAACCATGACCAAATAATAAGCAGAAGATAAGTAAGGAAAAAAGAAGGGATTAGAGAAATGAAAACCATAAGAAATTTAGTGAATAGGTGAAGATTCTTATATACTGGCACAAATAAACAATATCCAACTATGTACTTTCAGATTATTTTCACTGGTAACTTTCTTCTTCTTTGTTGATTGTTGATTTTTCTCTGCCGTGGGTGTCACTGCATTTGAAACGTGAGGCGTTTGATAGAAACGACAACTGAAGACGTGCGCTTTGGCTTGAAACGGTTGTTAAAAAAGATTATAGTAACTATTGCCTTGGATGTCTCCTCATTATTAGGGGTTGCAACTGTAATTGAACGTGAATTGAGAAGAAAATAAAGTAACTGTATTTCCTTTAATTAAACGTGATTGACAAAAAAATAAAGTGACTGTATTTCCTTTAAAAGTGATTATATTATATATATTTTTTAGTTTCAATTTTAAAAAGTATTTTGCCCAAAAACGTGGGACTCCATGATGTGAGTAACTGAATTGGTTAATTATTTAAATTTTATTAGCTTTTTTCTATTTTAAAATTTTCTTGAATCTCCAAATTTACTGGAGTTTTGTCCTAAAATATAACACGTGTTGATATTTTATTTTGACACTTGGCATAATTTCATAAATTTGCTTCTCTTTTTATATATTAATAGATATGTGTAATAAAAGTTTGAGAAAAATATCTCATGCTAGAATTTTAAAGTATGCTGGGCAAGACTTTTTCTCATGCTGAGTTGAAATTTCTTTAATAATAAGTTATAGTAATCGATAGAATTTTATCACAAATCTGATTTAGAAAAATCAGGAGCATACTTTAGAATTTTAGCGCGGAATAATTTTCTTAAAATATTTCTTTAACTAGATCAAAATATAACTATAGTTTAAAAGAGAAAGCCTAAAAACACCCAAATTGAAACCCATAAACCGATATCCATTACCCAAACGGAAAACAATCAAAATAAATTCTATCCAAATACAACTCTGTCGCGGTTTTCATTCTTCTATTTTCCTCCTGGAAAACAAGATCTATACTACTACTATACTATCTTTTATTATCGTGTGTGTGATAATAACCCAAAGTTCACCCTTTTATCTCGCTTTATATATTCCAAGTACTCTGTCATTTAAATCTGTTCAAATTCTAAAACTGAGTTTTAATTTGGGCAAACAAAATTTAAAAGAATGGGAAAAAATCAAGCTTACAAAGCTATGCAGCGAGCGAGGGTTGGTTCTAGCTCAGGCGGACCTGAAGATGTTGATGATGGAATGGTTCGTCCCTTTTCACACTATTCTATTTCACTTAAACTTCATTCATTTTCCTTTTGTGGTTTGATTTTTTGAATATTTGTTTTAGATTTTTATTTGGTTGTAAATTATTGTTGACTTAATAATTTTAGTGTTGCTTTTGCGTATGGTTGAATTTTCAAGATATTATATTATCTTTTTGTTAAAAAGTTGTTGTGTTTAATTGTGTAAAATTATCTGCTTCAGCTTGGTCTGGTGTGGCAGAACTTTTTTTTAACTTTAGAACATCATTTTCTATTTCCAGTGGTGACATATGGTAATTATACGATGTGTAGGATAAGGCATAAGACTAGTCTTCTGAAAATGTTTTGGTGTAAAATGACTTTTGCCAATATGTGAGGAAAATCATTTTCTCCAGACATTGGGAGTGTGAGGAAACGATTTTCTATGTGCAAAACATGCCAATGGAGTTTAATTTTTCGGGACTCAAACCTCTGAATCTAGAGTCATTTCAACAAGAAAGACATGCAAAAACTTTTCTTTTTCTCAGAGTCCTAAGGCAGAATAATATACACATAGTAGCACGGAGCAAAAAAAATGACAATCTTGACTAGTGAAAAAGTAACTGGAAAACAAGAAGAAGAGGAGATTCAACATACCCTTATATGGAAACAACTTTCACTGTTAAGAAATTAACAACTGTAACTGGAAGTATTTGATCAAGCTTCATGATGGTAAAAGATAAGAAAAACAATTACTCATTTCATTGATTGTATAGGACAATTAAAGTCTAATTAATTCTGAGTAGCGTTATCTCTAGACTCTAATTATTTTAGTTTGTATTTGTGATGCTTATGTTTTTCTTCAAATTTTTTCCTTAAAGTTTATATAATTGAGCTAACTTTTTCTATTTAGTATGTTGGAGAATTTTCTGTTCCTTGTTTTTGTGCTTTGTCTGATGAGGACTGTCGCAGGTGGATGGTTCTTTTCATACACCAGAGTGGCATGCTGCTCGTTTGGCAAGCCTTAAAACTTCTCATACAGTTACCTGGGAAGAGTACAAAAAGAAACAGAAGGTAACATACTCAGCCACCTTGATGGTCATAGGAGAGTGTACATATTTTTGGTTTGTAGTTTGCAGGTTTTGCTTACTTGGACTGCATGGCTTCAAATTTGATCAGTTTGTTGCTTTCTGAAGCTAGGTAGAAAATAGAAAGAAAATGTTAGTTGATGTATTAGGTTGTTACATCGAAGTCCAGTTATATAAGAAAACATGGTTAAATTTGTTTAATAAACACCATTGCAATTGTCTTAAATGAAACTATGAAAGTAAACATACCTACATGTAGGTACAGTGAGAACACTTAAGAAGCGAACCTTGAAGAAAGATATGAAAAGAGGAACTAAGTATGCTTGGTTATGGTATATTAGTGCTGGATATTTTTGCAGACACCACTAGCCCTACATACTGAGGAACAACTCCAGTATGCAGAATGTGTCTAGATGGCCTTGCTTTAATCATTATGTTGTTTTGTACAACTAGCAAGTAATTGCATGAACATTTGGAGGTTGGATACCCAGACCCCACTTGTTGGGATCAAACTGGGTTTTTTGTTGTTGTATTTGGAGGTTGGATATTTTTAGCTGTTACTAACTACCTGGTTCTTGGAGGACTTCTGCATTTTGTGGATGACTACTAGTATTATTTTCTTATAGAAAAAAAAAATTATTTCTACTGTTTCCTGATAATATAGCTGTTCTTTCTTACTCTCTGTGTCTTATTCTGGAGGTGCATAATACTAATGATACTCTTTTAGGAAGAAGAAATGAGAAAAGGCGAGCTAGAAGCAGACAAAGATAAAATGATGAGGGAATACAGAGCTCAGCTAGATGCTGAAAGGGCCATCAAGCTCTCTCAGGGGAGGAACCATTCCAGCAGTAAACACAGCCGTAAAAAGGGTACAGTGTTCTGAAATTGCAGAATGGGACAATTTTCTAGTTCTTTTAGTTATAGTTATATCTTTAGTGTGTTAAATTTCTAATGCCTTAATCAGTTCTTCCTTGACGGTGAAATTCATTGTTGCAGATAAGAAGGACAAAGATACAAAGAAGCACAAAAGCAAAAAGAGAAAGGTGAAGATTTTGTTCAATATAGACCTCTTTCCTTTGCTTGTGAGAATGAAAAGTTGCCCATAATCTTACTTAGGTTAAGCATGGTTGTCTTTTTATACCATGAAATAAACATGTTTAAAGATCTTTTAGTGCTGTTGGTTTTTCTATCCTAAAGTGGCAAGTTGTAGCTACCTGAACCATCTTGCTTGATACCATATCATTTGCATTGCATTTAGATGAAACGAAATGTTATTTTTTGGGTTAGAACTTATTCTATAATTTTTCAAATAGAGAAAAAGTTATGTAACTGAAGACAGCGACATTCTTCCCTAGTAAAAAGGTGCAAATACCCATTTCTATCTTCAGTGAGAAATTGGTTGATCTAATTTTTGGTCGATTAGGGGTTTCACTGGTCTTAGAAACTTAGAATCAGATTCACCAATAAAGGTTTTGTGAATGGCGCATTGGTGCTTGGGATATTGTACTTCCATATCATGGCCAGGTCCTCCTGCCAGTTTTGAGCTTCCTAGTAGCACCTTTTGATTTTCTCTAAGCCATCTAACTTAACTATGTTGTAGCTGATGAAAACAAAAAGAGGAGAATTTTTAGTTTCAGGTGAGATAAAGATTGTCTGCGGTTCTCATTGCTTTCACTTGCTGCTGAATGAATCCTTGATCATTGGACTAATTGATGAGATTTAAAGGACTTTTGAGGTCTGTCTATTATATGTTAACCAGAGCTGTCTGTGCATGTTATAAGAAATTTCAATATAGCACGCTTATGCTTACAATTTCCACCTATATATGGTAAGATGAAATTTCAAAGTGATAGATTGAATTTGAATTGGTTCAATTTGACAAGAGAGAGTTACTCCCGCGGTTGAGCCCCTCCTTTTCCAACCAAAACATTGGGAGTTCGAGTAAATATAGGGGAAGTGGGAAAACAACATTAAATACCTTGGGGAGGGGGTTTACCAAATCAACCGAAAAAATGATTTATTCCTGATTCTTGATTGTCATTTCTCATGTCTTAAAGTGACCGACTATGTTGTTGGAACAAAACATTGCCCCCTAGGGTTAGTTCAAGTGGCAAAGATTGAGGGTCTTGTGACATAGATCACTGGTTTGAGCACTGTGCCATGCAAACTAAGCCTGGTATTTAAGTGGAGAAGGGTAAAGGGGACGCATTATCCCCGAGTTTCGAGGTGGCGGTTGGTCCTAAGAGGTTGACCCATATGGATTTTGTTAGAATAGTCATGTAAATAGGAGTAAATAAATAACCCTAATCCAATATATATTAGGAGTAGGACATGTTATGTGTGTATATATATAGGGCTCATTGTAACATATGAATATACATCAATAATATATTTTCTCCCGTGCTTTCTCACATGGTATCAGAGCAACCGTGAGAAATTTATCGTTGTGCGTCATTCCAACGATATCCGGGAAGAAACAACTCAGTCACCGTGCAATTTTCCGGTGACCTAAGTGACTAATTGCGTCAAAGTCACTAATTATCAGTGTTGTGCAAAAACCAACACCACCACAGGGTTCCCAAGGCTCCGGCGACCAAACCCCAGTAAACCCCACCGGAAAACACCCCCTCACGCGCCCTCATGCGCCGGCGATATTCCGGCAAATCTGACCCAGGCGACCCCACGCGCACTGTTTCGGCCATTTTTTGAAAATCTTCCAGTTGGACAGTCGGATCGCCTAGTAATTCCGAGTCTGTCCATACCTTTTTCGTTTGATTCCGACCACTTTGAGTTTTTCCGGCGACTACACTGATTTTTCCGGCAGCTACAGTACTTTTCCGGCAAACACAGTGTTTTCTTCATCTGTCTCAGAGAATTTTCAGTTGATTCTTTTTTGTTATTTAGTGATAATCCAACCATGTCTTTGGGAGTCGATGCTTTCGGGTCTAGAAACCCGAGTTCTGGCAGTTCCGGTGTTATGATTACCTCAGAACCTTTAATGGGAGGTTCAAACTACTTAGATTGGGCTTCATCTGTCGAGTTGTGGTGTAAAGGTCAAAGAGTTCAAGATCATTTAACAAAAAAGGCTAGCGAAGGTGATGAAAAGGCCAAAACACAGTGGGAGAAGGTCGATGCTCAGTTATGTAGTATCCTGTGGCGATCTATTGATTCCAAGTTGATGCCCTTGTTCCGTCCATTCCAGACATGTTATTTAGTTTGGGAAAAGGCTCGTAATCTATACACTAATGACATATCTCGTTTCTATGATGTAATATCGCGAATGACAAGCTTGAAGAAACAGGAATTAGATATGTCTACTTACTTGGGACAAGTTCAGGCAGTCATGGAAGAATTTGAGACGTTGATGCCAGTTTCTGCTAGTATTGAAAAACAACAAGAGCAACGACAGAAGATGTTTCTAGTTCTTACACTCGCTGGACTCCCTAATGACCTTGATTCAGTACGTGACCAGATTTTGGCTAGTCCAACCGTCCCTCAGTTGATGAATTATTCTCTCGATTACTTCGCCTTGCTGCAGCACCTAGTCACCCAGTGAGCTCATCACAGACACTTGACTCATCTGTCCTCTTATCCCAATCAGTGGACAATCGGGCATCTCATACTATGGAAAATAGACGAGGAGGAGGTCGTTTTGGAAGATCTAGACCCAAGTGCTCCTATTGTCATAAACTTGGACACACTCGTGATGTATGCTATTCTTTACATGGCCGCCCAACCAAAAATGCTTATGTTGCTCAGACTGAGACTACAGGTAACCAGGGATTTTCTTTATCTGAAGGGGAGTATAATGAGTTCCTTCAGTATCGAGCAAGTAAGCAGACATCTCCACAAGTAGCTTCTGTTGCTCAGACTAATACTTCTGTTGCTGGTAATTCTTTTGCTTGTGTTTCCCAGTCTAGTCCTCCTGGACAATGGGTTGTGGACTCAGCCGCTTCTGATCATATCTCTGGTAATAAATCACTTTTGTCAAATATTGCGTATTCACAGTCTCTTCCCACTGTTACTTTAGCCAATGGGTCTCAAACCAAAGCAAAAGGAGTTGGACAAGCGAATCCCCTACCCTCTGTCACTCTAGATTCCGTTCTCTATGTCCCTGGCTGTCCTTTTAATCTTGCATCTGTTAGTCGTTTGACTCGTGCCCTCCATTGTGGTATATATTTTATTGATGATTCTTTTATTATGCAGGACCGCAGTACAGGGCAGACGATTGGAACAGGACTTGAATCAGAAGGGCTTTACTACCTTAACTCCCTAAAATCCTCCAAGGCATGTCTAGTTACAGATCCTCCGGACCTAATTCACAGACGTTTAGGACATCCAAGCTTATCCAAGCTTCAGAAGATGGTGCCTGGTTTGTCTAGTTTATCCACATTAGAGTGTGAGTCATGTCAGCTCGGGAAACATACCCGAGCCTCCTATCCTCGTAGTATTGAGAGTCACGCAGAGTCTATTTTTTCTTTAGTTCACTCTGATATATGGGGTCCTAGTAGAGTCAGTTCAACCTTGGGATTTCGTTATTTTGTTAGTTTTATTGATGATCATTCAAGATGTACTTGGATTTTCTTAATGAAAGATCGTTCTGAGTTGTTTTCTATATTCCAGAATTTTTGTGCTGAAATTAAAAATCAATTTGGTGTTTCCATTCGCACTTTTCGCAGTGATAATGCCTTAGAATATTTATCCTCTCAATTTCAGCAGTTTATGACTTCTCAAGGAATTATTCATCAGACCTCTTGTCCTTATACCCCTCAGCAAAATGGGGTTGCAGAGAGAAAGAATAGGCACATCATTGAGACTGCTCGCACACTTCTCATTGAATCTCATGTTCCGCTGCGTTTTTGGGGCGATGCAGTTCTCACAGCTTGTTATTTAGTTAATCGGATGCCTTCCTCTCCCATCCAGAATCAGATACCGTATGCAGTATTGTTTCCCCAATCACCCGTATACTCTGTTCCCCCTCGTGTTTTTGGGAGCACTTGTTTCGTTCATAACCTAGCCCCTGGGAAAGATAAGTTAGCTCCTCGTGCTCTCAAGTGTGTCTTCCTTGGTTATTCTCGTGTTCAGAAGGGATATCGTTGTTACTCACTTGATCTTCGTAGGTACTTTATGTCCTCTGACGTCACATTTTTTGAGTCTAAACCTTTCTTTACCTCTTCTGACCTTTCTGACCCCCTTGATATATCTGAGGTCTTACCTATACCGACCTTTAAGGAGTCTACTATAGCTCCTCCTTCACCTTCCGCCACAGAAGTCTTACCCGAGTCTCCTATAGCTCCTCCTTCACCTTCCGCTATAGAAGTCTTATCCATTCCAACCGTTGAGGAGTCTAGTGCCACAGGAACACCACTTTTGACATATCATCGTCGTCCGCGCCCAGCATCAGGTCCAGCTGATTCATGTCCTGCACCCGACCCTGCTAATACTGCGGACTTGTCTCCTCTTAATCAACCGATTGCACTTCGGAAAGGTATACGGGCCACCCTTAATCCTAATCCCCATTATGTCGGTTTGAGTTATCATCGTTTGTCATCACCCTATTATGCTTTTCTATCTTCTTTGTCCTCTGTTTCCATCCCTAAGTCTACAGGTGAAGCATTGTCTCATCCAGGATGGCGACAGGCTATGATTGACGAGATGTCTGCTTTACATACGAGTGGTACTTGGGAGCTCGTCCCTCTTCCTTCAGGTAAATCTACTGTTGGTTGTCGTTGGGTGTATGCAGTCAAGGTTGGTCCGGATGGTAAGGTTGATCGTCTTAAGGCTCGTCTTGTTGCCAAAGGATATACTCAGATATTTGGGCTCGATTACAGTGATACCTTCTCTCCTGTGGCTAAGATAGCATCAGTCCGCCTTTTTCTATCCATGGCTGCTGTTCGCCATTGGCCCCTCTATCAGCTGGACATTAAGAATGCTTTTTTACACGGTGACCTTGAGGATGAAGTTTATATGGAGCAACCACCTGGGTTTGTTGCTCAGGGGGAGTCTCGTGGCCTTGTATGTCGCTTGCGTCGGTCACTTTATGGTCTAAAGCAGTCTCCTCGAGCCTGGTTTGGTAAGTTCAGCACAGTTATTCGAGAATTTGGCATGATTCAGAGTGAAGCTGATCACTCTGTATTCTATCGGCATTCTGCCTCGAGTCTCTGTATTTATCTGGTGGTCTATGTTGACGACATTGTTATTACCGGCAATGACCAGGATGGTATTACTAAATTGAAGCAACATCTCTTGCAACACTTTCAGACTAAGGATCTGGGCAAACTAAAGTATTTTCTGGGTATTGAGGTCGCTCAGTCTAGCTCAGGTGTTGTGATCTCACAACGAAAGTATGCCTTAGATATTCTTGAAGAGACAGGAATGACAGGTTGTAGACCGGTTGACACTCCGATGGATCCGAATTCTAAACTTATGCCAGGACAGGGGGAACCTCTTAGCGATCCTGCAAGATATAGACGGTTGGTTGGTAAATTAAATTACCTTACAGTGACAAGACCTGACATTTCCTTTTCTGTGAGTGTTGTGAGTCAGTTTATGGATTCTCCGTGTGATAGTCATTGGGATGCAGTTGTTCGCATTCTTCGGTATATAAAATCAGCTCCAGGCAAAGGTTTATTGTTTGAGGGTCGAGGCCATGAGCAGATCGTTGGATACTCAGATGCTGATTGGGCAGGATCACCTTCTGATAGACGTTCTACGTCTGGATATTGTGTCTTGGTAGGAGGAAATTTGGTGTCCTGGAAGAGCAAGAAACAGAATGTGGTTGCTCGGTCTAGTGCAGAAGCAGAATATCGAGCGATGGCTATGGCGACATGTGAGCTAATTTGGATCAAACAGTTGCTCAAGGAGTTGAAATTTGGTGAGATTAGTCAGATGGGACTTGTGTGTGATAATCAAGCTGCTCTTCATATTGCGTCAAATCCAGTGTTCCATGAGAGAACTAAACACATTGAGATTGACTGTCACTTTGTTAGAGAAAAGATACTCTCGGGAGATATTGCTACAAAGTTTGTGAAGTCGAATGATCAGCTTGCAGATATTTTCACCAAGTCCCTCACTGGTCCTCGTATTAACTACATATGTAACAAGCTCGGTACATATGATATATATGCACCAGCTTGAGGGGGAGTGTTAGAATAGTCATGTAAATAGGAGTAAATAAATAACCCTAATCCAATATATATTAGGAGTAGGACATGTTATGTGTGTATATATATAGGGCTCATTGTAACATATGAATATACATCAATAATATATTTTCTCCCGTGCTTTCTCACAGATTTCTTGGTCATCAAGAAGAAAAACATGTTGAAAAAAAGGATATGATTATAAGACAGAAAAGGGTTATTAGATGATCTATGTGCTTGGAATGAAAGAAATGTCAAAAACATAAATAACCTGGAAAGATTAAAATAGGGAAAATTAGCTAACATATATTTGACTTGATGAGATAAGAAGTAACACATGCTAATCCTTAAAACTAACAATTGAGAGCTTCATATGTACTTCTATAAGCGTCTGAACAGGTAATTGCTTGACCAAAAATTTGAACTTACTAAATCTTTCTTGCTATTAGTTATCAATGTTCTATTCTAATTGGTCTCTCTGTTAAATGTTGAACATGCAGTAGTTGAACCAAATGAATTTCCATGAAGAATAGCTTAGCAATTGTCAAATAGTCTGTATACTTTTATCTCCATGTTGAATATAAACTAAAAATTTGTACTAAAAACAAATGGAGTGCCTCCCTAGTACAAGGGAAGCAAAAAAGAGAGAAGTCTCAACAGTAAAACCTATAACACCTTTAGATGATCTTGTAGATGTTACCCCCTAGATTTATCTGTCTGAAATCCTTGATACTGTTTGCCTTGTCCAATAATTGTAATTAAAGAAGAAGCATTAGTACTCTTCTCAAATTTTCTTCTAGAATGGAAATGTCTTACTGCACTCATGCCTTTGGATTTTTGATTTACTCAACTCTTCTATTTTCGATTCAAAACGAAGAAAGGATAAAATAGAAGTTACTAACTTGAAATCCAATTCTAAAAGTAAAAGATTAAAATCAAGAAAATAAAGTAATAGTAAAGCAAAGTCATAGTAAAATACAACGATTTTTCTAAAGTATATTTCAAATTGAAGTAGATTTCTTCTTTATTATGTTCCAACTTTGATAATTGTCATTAAAGAAGAAGCATTGGTACTCTTCTCAAATTTTCTTCTAGAATGGAAATGTCATGATATTTTCTTTATTTATGTTCCAACTTCGATAAAAGAAGTTGTAAAATCGTCAAGGTATGTACTTTATCCCCTGCATTGCTGCTAATTACCCTTATGTTTCCTTCTCCATGAACTCTCTCTCCGAACACTCTTATTTCCTCCCGTATGTTACTAAAATCCACTCCTAGTTTGGTACCTTCTCTAATTCTTTATACAATTGTCTGTAGAAGACCTTAATAGCTCTCTTACTTCCTCTTTTTCCTCTTACTTTAGTTGTCCACCTCAATTATGTTCACAAATCTCTTCTCTTAGTGTAAGCTAATCAATTCAAAATTAACATGGCTGACACAGTCACACTTTTTTAGTCGCAACACCGTTATTTTTTTTATCTGTTTGCCAATTGTCATATTTGGTAACTCCCCCTTCACTTCTTCATTTTCTCTACCCTTTTTAAATCCATCTTTGTCCACCTCAATTATGTTCACAAATCTCTTCTCTTAGTGTAAGCGAATCAATTCAAAATTAACATGGCTGACACAGTCACACTTTTTTAGTCGCAACACCATTATTTTTTTTTATCTGTTTGCCAATTATCATATTTGGTAACTCCCCCTTCACTTCTTCATTTTCTCTACCCTTTTTAAATCCATCTTCCCCTCTTTCATTTCTTCCTCTGAGTTTGTTCATTAGACGCCTCAGCTTTGTTTCTACCCTACTGCTCCACTTTCTTCATTTTTTAACAGATCTAATTCCCCCGCCAAAGAGAAGTATGGGTGTACTAGAACTCAATCAACTTCCCCACCAATTACCAGCTATTTCCTTAGTTGTGTGCCGCGACCACTTCTTTTCAAATCTGAAAATGTTTTCAACCTCTTCCATCCTACTACCACTAGCAAGTGGGTATATAGTCTAATGTGAGTGAGGAAGAGGTACGTGGATGGCCTCTGGAACTGTCTCCTCCACTCTGTCTAGATAAGAAATTTGTCAGATCCCTCCCAATAACCCATGGAATCTCCTGCCCGTCTTCTACCCTGAAACTCTCCATACACTCCCCACAAAAGATTCTGGTATTTCCCCCTTTTTCAGTTGCAACCACACTAACGAGAAACCCCCCCCCCCCCCCCCCAAAAAAAAGAAAAAAAGAAAATCTCTTCTTTCCACGCCCCTCTACGCATCTCACATGTGTTTCATAATTGATGAGCATTCCAAATCTTTTAGTTCCTCACCATACCTTCATTACCTGCTTCTCACCTTCGTTGCTCTATATCAGATAAGAGTTATATTACTCAAACCCCTCAAACTCCGTCCGGAAGATTCCGGACACAAGAATCTGCATCTGAACTAATGTTGATAAATTATTCCTTTCGTCTCACTCCCTTCCTACCTTCTTGTTCCTCCTGTCGAGCATTTTCTTATTTCTCCGATTTGTCCCCGACTCTTCCCTTTCATCCAGTATCTTACTATCTCCATTTTGCCCTCTGCACAACATTCCGCTCTCCCAATTATTCGTTAACTCACTTGCCTGTCATTTCTTTCATCTGAAGGTCATTTTGCTTTAAGGTACCTTTACAACCATGATGCATAGGGGAGGTGCATGTTCTGCTCTTTTGTCTATCAAACTACAATTTTATACTTTAACAAAGCAATGATGCCTTTAAAAACAAAAAACTATTTATACAAGTAGCTAAGTAGAAATAGAGAGGACCTCTGTTCAGAACTGTGAGAAATGATACACGGAAAAATATTATGTTATTGATGTACCCTAACTATAATGCAAGTACCCCTATTTATAACAATACACAATACCTATGCTACTCCTATTTCATGGAGGACTATGCTTATTTACATAACAACTAACTAACTAACAATCCCTCTCAAGCCGGTGCATAGAAATCATATGTACCGAGCTTGTTACATATATAACTAATACGAAGACCAGTGAGGGGCTTGGGGAAAAATTCTGCAAGCTGATCATTCGACTTCACAAACTTTGTAGCAATATCTCCTGAGAGTATCTTTTCTCTAACGAAGTGATAGTTAATCTCAATGTGTGTAGTTCTCTCATGGATCACCTCTTTCTTTATTTTACAGATATGGATTTTATCGAATTTTATCGATCAATAATAATAATGCCAGTAATTTGAACGTGGTATATAGACTTAATTTCTTTATGAACTCCTAATTTTATCAATTCCAATAAATTAATCAAATTCAAAATTTGATTCAGATAGGAATCCAAAAAGATGGTTGGTACATTTTTTTCATTCACAAAAGCGACTAATTTAAACCTAAAATCCTAAAATAAAGAAGATTCTATTGATAAAATTTGATGCAATATGGAGGGCAGCTTGATTATCGCACGCAAGTTCCATCTGGCTGATTTCACCAAATTTCAACTCCTTGAGCAATTGTTTGATCCAAACTAGCTCACATGTTGCCATAGCCATTGCTCAATATTCTGCTTCCGTACTAGACCGAGCACCTACATTCTGTTTGGTCTTCTAAGATACCAAATTGCCTCATACTAAAATACAATATCCAGACGTAGAACGTCTATCTGAAGATAATCTTGCCCAATCAGCATCTGAGTATCCAACAATCTGCTCATGGCCTTGATCCTCAAACAATAACCCTTTTCCTGGAGCCGATTTTTTGATACCAAAGAATGTGGACAGCTGCATCTCAATGACTATCAGAGGGAGATTCCATAAACTGACTTACAACACTCACAGGAAAGGAAATGTGAGGTCTAGTCACTATGAGATAAATTTAATTTAACAACCAGCCGCTTATATCTTGCAGGATCGCTAAGCAGCTCCCCTTGTCTTGGCAGAAGTTTAAAATTCGAATCCATCAGAGTGTCAACAGGTCTACAGCCTGTCATTCCTGTCTCCTCAAGAATGTGTAAGGCATACTTCCGTCGTGAGATCACAATATCTGAGCTAGACTGAGTGACCTCAATACCCAGAAAATACTTTAATTTGCCCAGATCCTTTGTATGAAAGTATTGAAAAAGATGTTGCTTAAATTTAGTAATACCATCCTGATCATTGCCGGTAATAAATACAGAGACTTGAAGCAGAATGCCGATAAAACACGGAATGATCAGCTTCACTTCGAGTCATGCCGAACTCCTGGATAACTTTGCTAAACTTACCAAACCAGGCTCGAGGAGACTACTTTAGACCACAAAAGTGACCGGCGCAAGTGACATACAAAGCCACGAGACTCCCCCTGAGCAACAAAACCAGGTGGCTGCTCCATATAAATTTCATCCTCAAGGTCACCGTGAAGAAAAACATTCTTAATGTCCAGTTGATAGAGAGGCCAATGGCAAATAACAACCATGGATAGAAAAAGGTGAACTGATGCTATTTTAGCCACGAGAGAGAAAGTATCATTGTAATCGAGCCCAAATATTTGAGTATACCCTTTGGCAACAAGATGGGCCTTAACTCGATCAACGTGGCCACCCGGACCCGCTTTGACTGTATAAACCCAACGACAACCAAAAGTAAATTTACCTGAATGAAGAGGAACAAGCTCTCAAGTACCACTCGTATGTAAAGCAGGCATCTCTTCAATCCTGGCCTGTGCCATCCTGGATGAGACAATGCTTCACCTGTAGACATAGATAGGGATGGAAATAGAGGACAAAGAAGATATAAAAGCATAATGGGGTGATGACAGACGATGATAACTTAAATCGACACAATGGGGTTTAGGATTAAGTGTGGTCTGTATATCTTTCCGAAGTGCAATTGGCGTACTAGGAAGAGACACGTCCTAGGAGTAGGGTCAGGTGCAGGACGTGAATCAGTTGGGCCTGATGCTGAGTGCGGACGACGACGATAAGTCAAGAGTGGTGTTCCTGTGGCTGGGGATCTAGGAGGAGCAATACTAGACTCTTTAACGGTTGGAATGGGTAAGACTTCTGTGGCAGAAGGTGGAGGAGGAGCTATAGTAAACTCCTCAAAGGTCGGTATAGGTAAGACCTCAGATATATCAAAGTGGTCAGAAGCGGTAAAGAAAGGTTCAGACGCAAAAAAAGTGACGCCAACTGACATAAATTACCTACGAAGATCAGATGAGTAATAACGATATCCCTTCTGAACACGAGAATAACAAAGGAAGACAAACTTGAGAGCACGAGGAGCTAACTTATCTTTCCTAGGGCTAAGTTATGAATGAAACATGTGCTCCCAAAAACACGAGGGGGAAGAGAGTATAAGTGTGACTGGGGAAACAATACTGAATATAGAATCTGATTTTGGATGGGATATGAAGTTATCCGATTAATCAAATAACTGGCTATGTGAACTGCATCCCCCCAAAAACACAATGGAATACGAGATTCAATGACAAGAATCTCAATGAAGTGCCTATTCTTTCTCTCTGCAACCCTATTTTGCTGAGGGGTACAAGGACAAGATGTCTGATGAATAATTCCTTGAGAAGTTATAAACTGTTGAAACTGAGGGGATAAATATTCTAAGGCATTATCACTATGTAAAGTGCGAATAGAAATATCAAATTGTTATTTGATTTCAGCACAAAAATTCTGAAATATAGAAAACAACTCAGAACGATCTTTCATTAAGAAAAGCCAAGTACATCTTGAATAATCATCAATGAAACTAACAAATAACGAACTCCCAAGGTTGAATAGGGCCCCATGTATCAGATTGAACAAAAGAGAAAACATACTCTCAAGACTCTCAACACTACGCGGAAAGGAGGCTCAGGTATGTTTCCCAAGCAGACGCGACTCACAATCTAATGTACACAAATTAGACAAACTAGGCACTATCTTTTGAAGCTTGGATAAACTCGGATGTCCTAAACATCTGTGAATTAGGTTTGGAGGATCTGTAACTAGACATGCTGGGGAGCGATTTAGTTAGTCAAGGTAGTAAAGGCCTTCTGATTCACGCCCTCTGGCAATCGTCTGTCCCGTACTGCGGTCCAGCATAATAAAAGAATCATCAATAAAATATATACCACAATGGAGGGCACGAATCAAACGACTAACATATGCAAGACTAAAAGGACAGACAGGGACATAAAAGAACTGAATCTAGAGTGACAGAAGATAAGGGATTAGCTTGTCCTACTCCTTTTGCTTTAGTTTGAATCCCATTGGCTAAAGTAATAGTGGGAAGAGACTGTGAATACACAATATTTGACAAAAGTGATTTATTACCAGAGATATGATCAGAAGCGCCTAAGTCCATGACCCATGGTCCAAAAGTACTAGATTGGGAAACACAAGCAAAAGAATTACTAGCAATATAAGTATCAGTCTAAGCAACCGAGGCTACTTGTGGAGATGTCTGCTTACTTGCTCGATACTGAAGGAACTCATTATATCCTTCAGATAAAGGAAATCCCTGGTTACCTGTAGTCTAGTCTTAGTCTGAGCAACATAAGTATTTTTAGGTGGTCGACCATGTAAAGAATAGCACACTTCACGAATGTGTCCAAGTTTATGACAATAAGAGCACATGGGTCTAGATCTCCCAAAACGACCTCCTCCTTGTCTATTCTCTATAGTTTGAGATGCCCGATTTTTCACTGTCTGGGATGCGAGAACAGAGGGGTCAAGTGTCTGTGATGAGATCATTGGGTGACTTGGTGCTGCAGCAAGGCGAAGTAATCGAGAGAACAATTCATAAACTGTAGGGACAGTCGGACTAGCCATAATCTGGTCACGCACTGAATCAAGGTCATTAGGAAGTCCAGCTAGTGTAAGAACTAGAAACATCTTTTGTCATTGCTCACTAGCCTTTTTGATTAAGTAATCTTGAACACCTTGACCTTTACACCACAACTCCAAAGACGAAGCCCAAGATAAATAATTTGAACTTCCAAGTAGAGGTTCAGAAGTAATCATACTGTTCTTGGAGCCAAAAGCATCAAGTTCGAGAGACATGATTGGATCAATTAATTACGAAGTCACAAAATTGGTGGCAAAGTTGGTTCAAAATTGTGTTAGGTCACAGAAACAGTGAACAAGCAGCTGAAAAAATACACTGTAGTCGCCGGAAACTGAAACAATCGCTGGAAAATAGAAAAGGTTATCGGAATATGATGAAACTTGAATGGGTAGGGTTGGAATTAGTAGGCAAGCAAACTGTTCTCAAGGAACTTCTCCAAAAAATGGCCGGAAAAGGTCATACCCGCCAGAGCGCGTGAGGTTGCTTCTGCCAGAGAGGTTGAGTGGGGTTTGGTCGTCGGACGATGATGGATCTTGTGGTAGCGTTGGATTTTGCACAACACTTACGGAGAGAGATGACGCAAGACAGTCGTGAAAAGTCACCGGAAAATTGAGGCACGATGACTTTCTGCTGTATTCTGGTTGCCGGATGTGTCTCACCACGGAAAAATAATACACGGAAAAATATTATGTTATTGATGTACCCTAACTATAACACAAGTGTTCCTATTTATAACAATACACAATATCTAGGCTACTCCTATTCCATGTAGGACTATCCTTATTTACGTAACAACTAACCAACAAGAACTAAAGCTTTGAAATTTTGAATTTTGTTTTTCTTTTCTTGAAGGTTTTGTGTGTAAAAGATCTCAATCGAAGGAAATGGCAGATGTATTTTCCACTTTTTCTATCCTCACAAGTATTGACCTTCAATAAGTACATAGGAAAAGTTAATTCTTATACATAGGTATTTGAGTCTGAAAAATATCTTAGACTTGCGGATATTAGTACGAGAAATTAAACGCAATGTTTTATTCCACTAGATTACAATAGATAATGGAATGGCTTCTGCGCTTTAGCTTGTAGAGCTATTGTAAGTTAGACACCGCACAAACTTTTTCTTAATTACTTGTACATTTTGGCTTAAGAATTTACAACTTACTGTGGACTTGTCGATTTATATTTGAAGATCTGCACAATAAATTGTCTGCTTGAGTAACATCTCAATGACACATATGCTACCTAATTCAGCATTCAAGGAGATATTCCGAATCTAGCTCTTCAAGTTCACCCTCTGAATCTTCAAGTTCTGACGATGATGATAGAGAATCCAGAAAATCAAGATCTAAGTCCAAGAGAAGGAAGAAAGAAAAGAAGCACCAGTCGAAGTCAAAGCAATCGACCAGTGACGATGAAAATGCTGATGGTCCTTTGCCACTGTCTAGGTTCTTTGGCAGCATGAAGAGCTAATTTCTCAGTTGACATGTACTTGTACTCTTTTTTTTTTTGGGTTGACATTGGATAAGATAGATCCTTTTTATTGATTATTATTATTATTGTTATTATTGTGTAATCAAGGATCATTGGTTTTTCAAGTAGAGTTTTGTATCCTGGTTTTAAATGAAATTCTATGTCTGTATCGAAAACAATTGTAGAAATACATTCACACGTTCCAAGCCTGCATTTAGCATTTTGCTAATTCCATTATATCGATGCATTTTGATGATAATGGTGTTAGCAAGAATCTTTTCTAGTCTGGAAGTATCTTGTTTCCCTGGAGTGGAAATGGCGGAATGTGAAGTACTTTTTGCATGAATATGAAACTGGGTATATATGTACAAAAGATAGAATTTTGTTTCCCATCAAATGGTAGGTAAGATTCTCTTTATCCAGATTTACCAGAGTATTTGGTATTCTTCGATTGAAGGGATTAGATTAAGATTATATATATATATATATATATATATATATACTAGTCTTAGGGTACGCGCGTTGCGCGTGTATCCTATGTTAATGAATACAAAATTTTTAAAAAGTTATAATGTGTTTGAGTTTATAAACTAAATTTTTAAAAAAATATAAATTTTTGAAAAATAATAAATATTGATCTTATTTAGCTAAATCAACAATAAAAAAAACTGCAATTAAATAAGTAGCATCTTTTTTATATTGTGATGAAATCCTATCACCCTTCTGATGAACTCATTCGTTATAAAATTATGAGTTAAAAAATATATTTAAATTATATCGAGTCTCAATTTATATGTCCATTAAAATATAAAATCTCTTGAATCTAAGAGGATTATTAGGCGATGTCATCCCAAAAGTACAAAACTATATTTCTTAATAATATATGCTACTAAATGCCTTTTGTACAAACCCAATACATGCATATATAACCAAATACAATAAATTTATAATAAAATCAAATACGATCAAATTAAAATAAGACCAAATACCATAATTTAAAATAAGCCAGTTGAGTCTCGTCTTATATAAGAGTGAACAACAAAACTATTATCATAATTACTAACTTAGATTGACCCAATGAACTATTCATCTAACTTACAACATGAAAAAATTGGAACAATAAACTGATATTTGACGTGTATATATAACCAAAAATATCTTTGTAACCAAAAATCTCACAAATACAATTCAGAATAGAAAAACACACCAGCACTGCTCATTTTGATTCAAAATGCATTAGAAACAAATGAATAAACATGCATAGCAGGTTAAAAAAAAATAGGAACTTCACTACTGCTGTAGTTATCTTCAACTGAAAAATAACAAGACCTACAATTGGCTTATAATTTTTCACTACTGCTGTAGTTACCTTCAACTGAAAAATGTTATCGTGCAACATTTAGCACAAATTATTCATGCTTTTATAATAAACAAGACCTACAATTGGCTTATAAATATTAAATAATTAATTTTAATAGAATTAGTCTTCTTCTATGATTCTTAATCTTTATCCAACTCCAAATCATATGATCGTTTGAAATTTTTACTTTTAGGTCCGACTAAATTTGTTTGTGATTATAATTCGGTGTGAATTAATATTAGTCCAAGTTTTAAGTTACAATTTTATCCAATATATAATTATATTATGAAGGACATAAAGGTCAATCAACTTTTTGAGGATATTATCGTATAACATTTAGCGTGGAACATTCATGCTTTTATAATAATAATCTCTATGCTTGTGCATTACACAAATATTTTATGTCGAATATTACAAACTCGTACCATAAATAAATGTTAGAGTTAGATAATGAGTTGTTTAAAATAAAAGTTATATATTTTTAATGCAAACCAAATCATAATAACGTTGTGATAATCATCACAAAATGGAACAAAATATTTTAAAATTACACAATGATGCGAACAAATTTATATATTGGTTAAAGAATGCAACAATATTTTATGCAAGTTGTTTATCAAATGACAAGTATAGTATAAATATATTAGGAGTTTATCCAAATTCATAAATATTTCCAACGTTACCAATTTTGTAGTTTTATTAGAAGTCCTAGATATTAGTAGAGTAGGATTTGCTGTCGGCATATGTGGATCAGTTTTAATCCAGAAAGAATTCTATTCTTGAGGTAATATTTGGAATATTACAATTACATCTATTTTTAACTCAAAATTTTAAGGGCATAAAAGTCTATTAAAGTTTCGAGAATATTTTAGTCGTTCAACATTTAGCATAAATTATTCGTGCTTTTATAATAACTAGTTTTAGAGTACGCGCCTTGCGCGTGAAATCATAATAATGAAGATAAATTTTTAAAATTAGATAAATTATTTTAAATAATGTATCTAAAATAAAAAAAAATATTAAAAGGTATAAACTCGTGAAAAAGATGAATATATTATCTGAAAATGACTAATGGTGAGTCAATGTTCTAGAACAAATTACTAAAAATTTACATTGATTAAATAAATTAAAGTATATTACTATTTCCTTTAAGTTTCATTCGACTTCTCAACGTGAAAGTCAAACTATTTAATTTTTATCTTAAGCTTTGAAAATAAAATTTTAATGTAAAACTTTTAGATATTATACAAACAATATTTCTATAATTACAAGTATTTAAAAGAAGCAATTGAAAATCCTTAGCAAAAAACTATCAACTTCGTCATCTTTTTTAACTATAAAATACATAAAACAAGAATTAGTAAGCTATAAATAAACACTATCAATATGGGCTACATTATTGCAGTGGATAGGAGAAAAATATCAAATTGATAGCTGGGAAGAGGAAATTGAATGGATAAAAAGAAGGATTGCGAGCAAGGTTAAAGGTGATATACTAATATTCCTATTTACAGCTGTGGTCTACCACGTCTGGACAGAGGGAAATCAAAGAAGGTTCCAAGGAAAGATGATGGTTTGCACTCAGAGGGCAGAGTGAAGCAAAGTGGCACAAAGAGCTGGAAAGATCGAAGAATTTTCCTAGTTAAAATGAGTTAATTGTAAATGTAGTAGGAAATGTGTTATCTGTTTAGTCAGAAAGATTTTAGAATAGGATCTAGCTCTAGAGTCCAAATGAGTTAACGGATATAAATACTTATATTTGGTTAAATAAAAATATTGACAATTTAACCAAAAAAATAAACACTATCGAAGTTTAAATTCATTCTTCCTGCTTTTATGGAAGAAAGAACTTATTGGTAGATAACTAAAGAATAAATTGAAATTTCATAAAATTCAATTTGAATTAATCTAGGCAAAGTTTTTGTCAGGTCGTTGAAGATACATACTACGTGAGAATACATTTAAGGTAGAAAATCTTATATATATATATATATATATAGGGTGTGTTTGGTATAACAGAAAATGTTTTCCAAGAAAATATTTTCTTGGAAAACAAGTAGTAATCTTATTCATTTTCCGGTGTTTGGTACGCAAATTAAGGAAAATGACTTCTCAAGAGTATTCATAAATAATTTAGATACAATAAACATGAAGNGTATTATTGCATATGTGGCTCGATGTTTGAACTGTCAGCAGGTTAAGTATGAGCATCAGAGGCCTGGTGGTTTGTTTCAGAGGATTGAGCTCCCCGAGTGGAAGTGGGAGAGGATTACCATGGATTTCGTCACTGGACTTCCGTTGACCCGGAAGAAGTTTGATACTATTTGGGTCATTGTTGATAGGCTGACCAAGTCAGCGCATTTTATTCCTGTTGCAGCCACTTATTCATCGGAGAGGTTAACTGAGATCTACATCCGAGCGATTGTTCGCCTTCATGGGGTGCCGACATCTATTATTTCGGATCGGGGTACGCAGTTTACCTCGCGCTTCTGGAGAGCAGTTCAGCAGGAGTTGGGCACCCAAGTTCAGTTGAGCACAGCGTTCCATCCTCAGACGGACGGCCAGTCCGAGCGGACTATTCAGATATTGGAGGATATGCTCCGAGCCTGTGTCATTGATTTTGGAGGCTCTTGGGACCAGTTTTTGCCTTTAGCTGAGTTCGCCTACAACAACAGCAACCAGTCCAGCATTCAGATGGCTCCTTATGAGGCGTTGTATGGTAGGCAATGTCGGTCTCCAGTCGGATGGTTTGAGCCGGGAGAGGCTCGGTTATTGGGTACAGATTTAGTTCAGGAGGCCTTAGATAAGGTCAAGATCATTCAGGAGAGGCTTCGTTCAACTCAGTCTAGGCAGAAGAGTTATGCAGACCGTAAGGTTCGAGATGTAACTTTCATGGTTGGTGAGCGGGTATTGCTCCGAGTGTCGCCTATGAAGGGCGTGATGAGATTTGGGAAGAAGGGCAAACTTAGCCCTAGGTACATTGGCCCGTTTGAGATTCTTGATCGAGTGGGTGAGGTGGCTTATAGACTTGCGTTGCCACCTAGCTTATCAGCTGTGCACCCAGTTTTCCATGTATCTATGCTTCGTAGGTATCACGGTGATCCTACCCATGTGTTAGACTTCAGCACTGTCCAGTTGGACAAGGACTTATCATATGAGGAGGAGCCGGTAGCTATTCTAGACCGGCAGTTCGTCAGTTGAGGTCTAAGAGTTTTCCTTCTGTTCGTGTTCAGTGGAGAGGTCAGCCTCCTGAGGCATCGACCTGGGAGTCCGAGTCTGATATGCGGAGCCGTTATCCCCATCTTTTTCCCGACTCAGGTACTTCTTTCTCTTGTCCGTTCGAGGACGAACGGTTGTTTTAGAGGTGGAGAATGTGACGACCCAAAGGGTCATCACCTGTATTCCTACTCACTCTGTATCTCTGAGGCCGTGAAAACCTCACTCGGGGGTTGCCTCGAGTTTGTGTACGCAGTCCGGGCACGTAGCCGGAACGTTTAAATATGAATTTGTGGAGAAAATAATAAAAAAATATTGATGTTTTAATTGATTTAAGTTTGACTGCGGTCAACGTTTTGGGCAAACGGACCCGGACTCGTAATTCGACAGTCCCGGAGGGCCCGTAGGAAAATATGAGACTTGGGGGTGTGCCCGGAATCAAATTCTGAGGTTCCGAGTCCGAGGAATGAATTTTTACGTGAAATTGTTTTCTGAAAGTAATTAAAGAATTGGAAAGTGTTATTTGTTTAGAAAACTGTGTTGTTGGGCTCGTATTTTGGTTCCGACGCCCGGCACAAGTCTTAAATATGAGTTAAGCAATTGCTGTGAAGTTTGGTTAGATTTGGACGTCATTTGACGTGTTTTGAGCTAGAAGCAGTAAAATTTGATGTTTCATGGAAATTGGAAGAAAATCATGGGTCTTGAGGCCTAATTCGATGTTGTTTTGGCGATTCGATCGCACGGATGAGTCCGTAGGATGTTGTTGGAGTTATGTGCATGTTTGGTTTGGAGCCCCGAGGGCTCGGGTGAGTTTTGAGTGGGTTCCAGGAGGGTCTTAGACTTAAAAGTATCAGAAATTTGCAGGTCCAGGTGTTGCAGGCCCCCAGCGCGGCCGCGGTCATTTTCGCGCGGTCCGCGCTGGAAGCCGCGGTGCATTTCTGCGCGGTCCGCGTGGCTAGGTTCAGAGGGCCAGTAGTCCTAGGTCGCCCAGCGCGGTCGCGTGCCATATCAGCGCGGTTCGCGCTGGGAGATTCAGAGAGTGGGAATTTTGGTCCATTCCAACTAGCGCGGCCGCGCACCAAATCAGTGCGGTCCGCGCTGGGTAGGTTCAGAGAGTCATTTTTCTTCCCTTCCTCGGTGCGACCGCTGGGCATTTTTGTGCGGTCCGCACCGGGTCTCAGTACAGTATATAAAGTCGGGATTTTCAGTCATTTTTTACTTTTTTTCAAAACCCAAAACATAAGAGGCGATTTTCCAAACGATTCTACTTCTTCAAAACGATTGGTAAGTGATTTCTAACTTATTTTCTTTACTCCTTAACATCTTTAAGCATAATTTCAACTTCAAAACAAAGATTTTAATGGGGGAATTTGGGGATTTAGGGTAGAACTAGGGTTCCTAAATTTGGGGGGTTTTGGACCTCAATTTGAGGTCCGATTCCAAAATAACTTATATATTTGAGTTCATGGGGGAATGGGTAGTTGGGTTTTGGTTCGAACCTCGGGTTTTGACCACGTGGGCCCGGGGGCATTTTGGGAAAATTTTGAACAAACTTTGGGAAATTTCATTTTCATGCATTCAAATTGATTCAAGTAGCATTTGTTAATACATTCAAGTAAATTGTGATTAGATTCGAGCGGTTTGGTGGTGGATTCGAGGGGTAAAGCTATATTAGAGGATTGAATAGAGTTTGGAGCATCCGAGGTAAGTGTTTGATCTAACTTTGGCTTGAGGGAATAGGATTAGAGTATTATTTGCTAATTGCTAAATGTTGAGTACGGTGTATAGGCATGGTGACGAGTATCTATACACCGGTGTCTAGCATGACCGTGAGTCCTTACTTGTGCTTATGTGGAATTCCGTGGTGACTCACCCTTGTTTAATTGATGGATTCGACATAATGTGAACAATATGAAGAGAAAATATGATTTGTAAACTCCTTGGAGCGTTGGCTCGAATTATGACATGATTAGGTCGTAAGAAATGAACGAAAGAGGAGGAAATGTAATTACTCCCTTGCCGGGACGAGTAAGTGATTGTTGTTGCTCCCTTGCCGGGAATTAACTGTTTATTGTATTCTCCCTTGCCGGGATGGTTGAATTGATACTTGTTTCCCTTGCCGGGAAATCATTATATATATATTATGAAATGGGATCGTGTGGCACGCCGACCACGTATTCTGTGTTAGAAGAGATTTGGTTGTAGTTTTCCTTATTTTTTCCTACCGTTTTATTTTATCTGTTATTCCCAAAAGTATGCTCCCCTCCCAGTCTTAATTATTACTTTCCGCTGTTATTTTTTTTGTAGTACTTGTATATAAATATCTGCACAGGTTGGCTTGGTAGTCCTGTCTAGCCTCGTCACTACTTCGCCGGGGTTAGGCCAGGCACTTACCAGCACATGGGGTGGGTTGTGCTGATGCTATACTTCTGTGCTTTTTGCACTGATTACGGTACTGGACCAGCTCTTGGACCACAGCAGTAGTTGATCGGGAGCCCTCTTCAGTCCAGGGACTTACGAGGTAGCCTAGCTGGCGTTCGCAGGCCGAAGTCCCTTTCCATATTTTCTATTTGTTTTCAATTTACCGAGACAGACATTATGTATTTTTCTATTCAGACTTGTTTGTAGTACTCTTTAGTAGTTCGTGAGATAGCGACTTCAGTCTTGGGTAGTGAAATATTAGACTGCTGCATTTTGGGTTTTCAGTTAATTATGCTTTAAAAGACTTCCGCATTTATTTAAAGGCTCGGTATTGTATTATTGTTATGTTGTTATCCGAAAATGTTTAGATGTTTGGCTTCCTAGCTCCAACAGTAGGAGCCATCACGACTCCCGATGGTGGGAAATTCGGGTCGTGACAAGTTGGTATCAGAGCTCTAGGTTACATAGGTCTTGCTACTCACGGGCAAACTTAGTAGAGTCTGAGGGATCGGTATGGAGACGTCTGTATTTATCCCCCAGAGGCTACGGAGTTAGGAAAAACTTCACTTTTGTTCTTTCTTGTCGTGCGATTCTGTTCCTCAAATACTAATTGTCGTTCTACTCTGTTCTTTCGCAGATGGCGAGAACACGTGCTTCCTCTTCTACCGCGCAGCAGCCCGAGCCCCCAGCAGCAGCTCCTACGAGGGGTAGAGGGCGAGGCCGAGGCCGTGCCAGAGGCCGAGGCTGGGGCAGAGCTCAGCCCCGAGCAGCAGTCCCAGAGGTGGAGCCTCATGTTGATTATGATGAGGAGGTTCCAGCCCCAGCAGCTCCGGTGGGCCCAGCTCAGGTCCTAGAGGGGTTCATAGCCACCCCAGTTCTTCAGGACGCTCTGGTCAGATTGGTAGGCTTTGTGGAGAGCGTCACTAGAGCGGGTTTGCTTCCAGTAGCACCAGCCACTTCTCAGGCTGGAGGAGGGGTTCAGACTCCTGCTACACGTACTCTGGAGCAGGTAGCTCCCCAGGCACAGGTTCCAGTGGTTCAGCCAGCTGTGGCAGTTCAGCCGGGTATTGTGACTCAGACCGGCGATGGAGCGGCTATGTCCGCAAATGCTTTGTGGAGACTGGATAGGTTCATCAAGCTCTTCACCACCACATTCAGCGGTGCTTCTTCAGAGGACCCCCAGGATTTCTTGTATAGCTGCCATGAGGTTCTTCGGACTATGGGTATTGTGGAGACCAATTGGGTCGACTTCGCCACTTTTCGACTGGCAGGATTTGCCAAGACTTGGTGGAGAGACTACTGTTTATCTAGACCAGCAGGGTCTCTAGCATTGACATGGGATCAGTTCGCGGAGTTGTTTTTGGAGAAGTTTCTCCCAGTTACTCAGCAAGAGGCTCTTCGCAGACAGTTCGAGCGCCTCCAGCAGGGCTCCATGACAGTTACACAGTATGAGACTCGGTTCATTGATTTGGCACGCCATGCTACTGTTATACTCCCCATAGAGCGAGAGAGGGTGCGGAGGTTTATTGATGGATTGATTCAGCCGATCCATCTCCAGATGGCCATGGGAGCTGGTAGTGAGATTTCCTTTCAGGAGGCGGCCAATGCGGCCCGCAGAGTTGAGATGGCCCTTGCACGGGGAGGTGTTCAGGTGTCGGATAAGAGGCCTCGTCATTCTGGTAGGTTCAGTGGTACCTCGTCTGGAGGTAGGGATTCTTATGGTAGAGGCCATCCTCCGAGGCCCATTCAGTCAGCCCTACAGGTCTCACATGGTACTTCAGGTGGTCGTGGCTCTCAGCCGCAGTCTTCTGACCAGCAGCTTTTCAGTTCACCATCAGCACCTATCAGCGCACCACCACTCCGTTATTCTCAGCAGTCGAGGGCTTGTTACACGTGTGGCGACACGAGACATATTGCCAGGTATTGCCCTCGAGCTTCTGACAGCTCTCAGCAGCAGGGTCCTCGTCCTATGATTCAGGCATTAGGTGATCCACAGGCCGCCCAGCCAGCTAGAGGCGGGGGTAGTGGCTATAGAGGTGGAGGTAGAGATCATAGAGGTGGAGCTCGGACCGCCAGAGGTAGAGGCCAGCCAGCAGCCGATCGTCCCAGAGACATGACTCAGGGAGGTGGGGCCCAGCCCCGGTGTTATGCTTTGCCAGCCAGGCCAGAGGCTGAGTCGTCAGATGCTGTTATTACAGGTACTATTGGGATGCTTCAGTGCTATTTGACCCTGGGTCTACGTATTCATATGTGTCGTCCTATTTTGCACCCTACCTGGTTATTCCTAGTGATGCTTTGGGTATTCCTGTTTATGTATCTACACCGGTGGGGGATTCCATAGTGGTCGACCGAGTTCATCGTTCCTGTGTGGTAGTATTTGAGGGTCTTGAGACCCGTGTTGATTTATTGCTCTTAGACATGGTGGATTTTGATGTTATATTAGGGATGGATTGGTTGTCCCCGTATCATGCTATCTTGGATTGTCACGCCAAGACCGTGACCTTGGCTTTGCCGGATTTGCCCCGATTGGAGTGGAGAGGGACCCCAGGTTATGCTACCCGCAGTGTTATCTCATATGTGAAGGCTCGACGCATGGTCGAGAAGGGGTGTTTAGCTTATCTGGCGTATGTTCGTGATTCCAGTACAGAGGTCCCTTCTATTGATTCTGTTCCTATTGTTCGGGAGTTCCCCGAAGTTTTCCCTTCAGACTTGCTGGGTATGCCGCCCGACAGGGATATTGACTTCTGTATTGATCTGGCCCCAGGCACGCAGCCCATTTCTATTCCGCCGTATCGCATGGCGGCACCAGAGTTGAAGGAGTTAAAGGACCAGTTGCAAGATTTGCTAGAGAAGGGTTTTATCAGGCCTAGTGTTTCTCCTTGGGGTGCGCCAGTGTTATTTAAGACTTGTACCGGGCGTCGGAACCAAAATACGAGCCCGATACCATAGTCTTTTAATCAATTTTCATTTCCATTTTCCTTAATAATTTCAGAAAAATAATTTCACAGAAAAATTCTTTTACTCGGGTTCTAGACCTCGGATTTCGACTTCGGGCACATGCCCGAGTCCCATATTTTTCTACGGACCCTCCGGGGCCGTCGAATTACGGGTCCGGGTCCGTTTACCAAGAATGTTGACCGAAGTCAACTTTAATCATTCTAAAGCCAAATTTTGAAATTTATCACAGAATTTAACATATAATCTTTACGGCTACGCGCCCGGACCGCGCACGCAAAACGAGGCAACTAAAGGTGAGGTTTTTCAAGGCCTCGGAAGCACGAAAAAGAGAGAAATCCGGTGATGACCCTTTGGGTCGTCACAGTTGCACGAGATATTTTGTGCTAAATATTAAACATGTACCAAAGTAATACACTTTTAATTGCGTAAACTACTTGTTATTAATATATGAAGTTCAGTAATAATTAGGCCTTGAAATAAAAGAATATTATATATAATTAAAATCAACTTATTAATAAAGTTTTATCACAATTAAAGGATAAAAATTGTTGCAAGTAGATATATTTCAAATTATTATATTAAAATTGGTAAAAAGACGACTAACTTGATAACGACAGTAGATAAGAGCATGAACACAAAACCCTATGTTTTCTCGTACTATTAATTTATCAATATATCACGAACAATTATCTCTTTCAAAGTTTTACACGTAAAACTTACAAAAAGCAATATACTTACGTACATGTCAATGTTCACATACACCCAATATATATTTTTATACATAAAATTTAGAACAAATCACCCAACCCACCTTCAACAGAGAAAGAAGCACGAGAGTATGCCAACATATAATATGTAGTCACACGGGTTTAACACAACCGTAAATAGAGAAGGAAGCATTGAAATATGCTGAAAGTAAAAATATTACCGAAACTTAAATAACTCTGGTACTGATTTTCTGTTCTTCCTGAAATTTAGCTACCACACTTTTTTCTTGCTAACCCCATAACTAATTTAATACGAATATTTTGAGTATGATATTAAAAACGTCTTATAAGCATGTGAATAATATGAATCCTATTAGTAAATAAATTCGTTGAAGAATATGAATCCTAGCGTGCATCATATATAAATTCTAGTTATTACAATTTTATTCAATATGAAATAATTTCTTTTGGAGAAATATGCAATTTTGAGGGCATAAGAGTCTATTAATATTTCAGGGATATATTTGTCGTTCAACATTTAGTATAAATTATTCGAGCTTTTATAATAATATAGATATAGATAGATAGATAAGATATATAGGATACGCCCTTTGCGCCGTGTACCCTATCTTTGAGTACATAATTTCAAGAAAATTACATGAATATTAGTATTGAATAATTTGATTGTGTGATGAAATAAAAAGGAATTTATAAATTCTTGAAAACGATAAATAACAATATGAAATAGAGGAAGAAACGCTGAAAGGCCAAACAACGATTAAAATAAATAATGAAGTCCTAAAAATTAATTGTAATTATAGTTTGGTCGAACATCGATTACTTACAAAGAGTAAGAAAGTCAATCAATACTTTGTGTTGAAGTTTTGTACTTGTGTAATTGTATAAATATTGATAGATAGATAAAGTGTGAAAAAAGAATTTTGAGTTTTGATTGCTAATTGTAATTTAAACTATAAATAAAAAATGAACTTACTATAAAATCAACCTTTATAGCTTACCATCTTATGCGATTTTAAATTCCTGAATATTTGAAGTTTATATATAGTTCAAATTATTAAAAAATATTTAATAGCCAAAACTTCAGCTAATTTAAAAGTCAAATATAACTCTAAAAACTAAACGATAAATTTGCCTAACGCGAAATTTATTCTTAAAGGCAAAAAATAGCGAGAATATTTCGTATAAAACGTTCTTGCTTTTAGAATATCAGACATATAGGTAGCAAGATTGATAAAGATAAATATAGATGACAAGTAGGTTAAATAAAAAAAATGATTTTTTTACTAATATTACAAAATGGCCTTTTTATACTTATCCACCATTTACCTCACTAAAAAAAGTTGTAGGAAAAAAAAATAACCTTAAAATTTGGCTAATCCGCTCAAGGGTGATGTCTCTATTTTGGATATTCTAGGTGATTTTAGCATATAATCAATACATATAGGTTAGACAATTATTAATTTAATTCTTGCATTATAGTTTCTGTCTTATATATATAATTATTGTATTATAATTCCTACATTATAATCTTCGAATATAAATAATTCATATAATTACTTGCTTCTAAACCAAACGACCCTTAAGAGTTATGACAACTTTAAAAATAATTTTACTGATATGATGAATTTGCAAATGAATTGAATCTTTCGCTAAATAGTTCATTCAAAGACTTACATGTTTTTTAGCAACATTAAAAAGAAATAAATTTTTTGTTCAAACTCTTAATATTAGCGTATCCCAAGTTTTAATTATTTAAATAAGAATTTTATTTTCAAAAAGTTAAAAAGTCATCAATATTTAATTATGAATCTTTGTGTTTGTACAATTAGTGTTGGCTTTTACGAACATCTTTTTCTCTCTTTCTTTATATCAAAAAAAAAAATTATTTTATTATATCTTCTATAACTTAAACAAAAAATTCAAACTATTTTCTTTCCCTGAAAGAAATTATCATGTAAGAAGATCGAAAGTAATTTTTTTCTAAATATTAGGAGATTTTATGCAGTTCAACTAAGGAATGACTTAAATATTCAAAGTTTTAGTTAACTTTAAAATCCGAAATATCAGAAAATAATTAAATGGCTATTCCTATATATTAGAAAAATAGTCAAATGACTAATATACTCGGTTCATCAAATCCATAAATGCCGCCGGGGCATTGGTCAAGCCAAAAGACATCAGCCAAATCTAGTCCGGAAAGCTATCTTCAGAACATCCGAAGCACGAATCTCCAGATGATGACATCCAAATCTCAAGTCGATATTAGAGAACACCCTGGCGCCCTGCAACTGGTCAAAAAATCGTCAAGGCGCGGCAACGGGTATTTATTCTTGATGGTAACTTTGTTCAACTAGAGGTAATCAATGCACATCTGCATACTCCCATCCTTCGTCTTCACAAACAATACCGGTGCAGCCCAAGGCGATACACCGGGTCTGATGAACCCCTTCTCAAGCAACTCCTGAAGCTGCTCCTTTAACTCTCTCAGCTATTTGGGAGCTATACGATAAGGCGAAGTAGAAATAGGCTGGGTGCCTGCCACCAAATCAATGCTGAAATCGATATCCTGATCCGGCATCATACTTGGTAAATCAGTAGGAAATACATCGAAAAACTCTCGTACCACCGATACTGAATCTAACGCGGGAGTCTTTGCAGTGGTATCTCGAACAAAGGCCAAATAGGCCAAACAACCCTTCTCGACCATATGTCGATCATTCAAGAAAGAAATAACCCGGCTGGAAGTACCAACAGACGAACCCCTCAACTCTAATCTAGGCAACTCAGGCATCGCCAAGGTAATAGTTTTGGCATAGCAGTCAAGAATTTCATGGTACATGGCAGTCCATGCCCAAGATAACCTTGAAATCAACTATATTGAGCAATAGAAGATCCGCTTTGGTCTCATATCCACAGAAAGTCACCCCACAGGACCTGTAGACCCGATCCACGACAACAGAATCACCCACTAGCATGTACACATATACAGGAATGCCCAAGGACTTGCGAGATACATCCGGTAAGGAGCAAACAGAAAAGAAACATAGGAGTAATTAGACCTTGGATCAAATAATACCGAGGCATCCCTACGGCAGACAGAAATAATACCCGTGATCACTACATTGGAGGCGACTGCCTCTGGCCTAGCAAGGAAAGCATTGAATATAGACAGAGTGCCACTTTACTGGCCTCCACCTCTAGGGCGACCCCTGCCGCTCAGGCTCCAGGACATGCCGCTGCCGTTTATCACACCCCAGGTGCACTGCCTGCGGGCGGGGACCAGCCAGTTGCAGCGGCTGTGCCAGAGTCAGTACCAGTCACGACCGTTGATCAGCAGAAGTGGCTGCACAGATGGACTATACTTCTCCCCCTAACTTTGGGGGTGAGCGGTCAGAGACGCCCAAATTTTCATTGACCAGTGTAAGGGTAGGATACGGAACATGGGGATATTGGAGTCCAACGGGGTGGACTTCACCACCTTTCAGCTTGAGGGCAAGGCCCGCAGATGGTGAAGAAAGAGAAGTTTACTAAGACCCTATAGCCTCTCAAAGATAAGTACGGACAACTCCGCATCGATCCGCAAGACTCTACTAGGCATGCTCATGACTCGTGAGACCTATGTGAACCTAAAGCTCTAATACCAAGCTCTCCCGACCCAAAATCCATAATAGGTCACGATGGCACCTAACGCCACCGTTAGGCAAGCCCACAAGTGACCTATAATTTAATTACCCATTTTTAACATTTAAAATAAAAGTTTCCTTTTTAAAAGAACGAAATAAGTAAGATCTTATGCAATTGTACATACTCTTTTCTCAACAGAATATCAGCGTGATAAATACATCCAGTGTAGTGACAGTAATGATAAGTACAATAGTACATATATGCTAAAAGTCCTCAAAACCCGGTCCTACAAGGACATAAGCAATCTAGAGAGTATACAAAACTAATACACCTACTGTCTGAAAGCTACTAGACAGAAATAATAAACAAGGTAGAGGGAGACTCCGTTGATGCAGATCGTAGCAAGGCAAGCAAATCACCAGTATTTCCATAGAAGTGTGGCTACACGCCCGTGTGACCACTAGTAGTACCTGTCTCAGTACCTACACATTTAGTGCAGAAGTGTAGCGTAAGTATAGGAAACAACGCGTACCAGTAAGTATCTAGTCTAACCTCGAAGAAGTAGTGATGAGTGGTCAACTTGACACTTACTAGAGGTCAAACAGTAATAGAAATACATAAAGTAGACATGGCGAGTGTACAACAAGCAGCAACGAAACAAATAAAAGTAATTAGAGTAATTCCACACATGAGTCTTTATCAAATCACTAAACGTGTCATAACCGGCCTTGAAGGCGCTAACTCAACTTGCCAAACCAAATCCAGTCTCAAATATTAAGCATGAAGTTGCCAAGGCGAACGGCCCGATCTCATAGGAATAGTGGTACTCAGTATTGCCGAGGCAAATGGCCCGATCCCGTAAGAATAGTGTTACCATACTTCCGAGGTGAACGACCCGATCCCATAAGAGTAATTACTTCTCTGCCAAGGCGAACGACCCAATCCCAAAAGACTAGAGAAATTTACCTCTCGCGAAAACACATGTGAGACGAGAAGACACGGATCTATAGTTTATCAAATATTTCCCAATTTTTCCAAAGTAAGAGGCTAAGTTGGTATCTTTATTAAAATCCTCAATCTCAGTCATAATCAAGAAAGTTAATGCATAGGATAGGCATAAATACCACAATTAAAGGCATGTTGTGAATCTATATCTACCTAGACTTATCATGAATATAGATACGTACAGACTTTAGTCACCTCGTACGTACGTAGATCCCCATAACAAGTAGCACACAATAATTAATACACCTAAGGGGATAAGTTCCATCTTACAAGGTTAGATAAGAGACTTACCTTGATTCCAAGTCCTCAATCTGGCTCTTCAACCTCACTAGAACTCCTCAGATGACGTCGAGGACTCCGAAACTAACTAAAAGTCGTATAAACTAATAAATATATGCTCAAAAGTTCATTTAGCTATTCAACTAATTTTCCAACCAAATCCGGAAAGTTCATAAAAATCACTCCCAAGCCCACGTGCCCGGATTCCGAAAATTTTCAAATATAAATCTTACCCATGGCCTCACGAACTCTCATATATATATTTTATTCCAGTTACATAATCAATTTTGTGGTCAAATCTCATTTTTACCAAACCTAGGTTCCAACAAAATCCCACAATTTTCCCTTTACTTCATGTTAAATTTACTCATAATCTGTGTATTTAACTCAAGAATTGATAGGGATCATTTACCTCTTGATGTTGATGAAAATCCCCCAAAAATGCTCTCAAAATCGCCCAAACCAAGTGAAAAATGAGAGAAAAGAGAGAGTCCCATATTAAAATCGCACCTCAAAACCTCATTAATCAACTTATAAGCTTCAAACTCATTTCAACCAACTCTGAACGCGTCGAAACATACTTAGACAACTCGGAATGATGCCAAATTTTATGCACAAGTCATAAATTACCATATGGACATATTCCCAGGCTCGGAATCCTAAACAGACCTCGATAACACCAAATTCCACTCCAAATCAAATTTAAAGAACTAGAAAACCTTCTATGAACCAACTTTCAACATTAAGCGCCGAAACACCCCGGGGTCACCCGGAACTCGATCCGAAGACACGCCCAAGTCAAAAATCATTTTACAAACCTATTGGAACAATCAAATCCCGACTCCGAGGTCGTTTACTAAAAATGTTGACCCAAGTCAAACTTGGCCACCTTAGGCCACTTTTAAGGAACTAAGTGTTCCGATTTCAACCCGAACTCTTCCAAACCTGAACCAACCATTCCTGCAAGTTATAAAATAGTAAAAGAATATATAGGAAGTCTTAATTAGGGGAACGGGGATCTAAGAAAGCAAAATGACTGGTCGGGTCGTTACATAAGGAGGATGCAACTTCGTGAACTTATCCGGTCTCTTCAGCTCATCAGCTGACATCGTAGGCCTATCCTTAGGTTGCGCGGCAATAGTAGGATGAACTCCCCCAACTGGTAATACTTTGTGGGTATGATAACCATAGTCCATCTACTCTGGTTACGAATAGGTGGAGTTTACGCTCCAACCCCTGCCTGGGAAGTAGCTACTATAGTAGGAAATGCCCCGGCCCGAGCCAAACTCTTGAACAAATTGACCATATGAATCGAAGCATCTTGAACTGCTGGTGAAACAAGTAAGATGGTACCTCCGGCTAAACATAGTCATGAACCTCCTCCTCAACAGGAGATACTGGTGGCTCCACATCTACTGCATGAGCAGGTCCCCTAGCTGCGGTGCGTGATCCACCCCTACCTCTGCAGACTTCTCCCATGCTCCTACGACTTCGCACCTGCGGTGAAAGTTCCGCATGTGCGACACACCAGAACTAGACCTGCCAACCAATTTGCAAATGGTCCAAAATACATTAGAAACACCCTTGACCCCCTCCCCCGAGACCCTGTCCAATCATACCAACAAGTTCTAGAACATAACATGGACCCACTCGAGGTCTCAAATCACACAAATTAACATCAAAACCACAAATCACACCTCAATTCAAACTTAATGAACTAATCAAACTTCCAACTTCCAAACTCATGCCGAACCACGTCTAATCTATTCAAAATGACCCCAAATTTTGCGCACAAGTCATTAATCATCAGAGGATCCTATCCTAAGTCTCGGAATCCCAAATGGAACTTGATACCGCAAAATCAACTATGAGTCGAACTTATCACTTCTCCAAACCTTCATATTTGCAACTTTTGACAATTAAAGCCAAAACATCCTAAAAGCCTCCAAATCTCAATCCGGACATACGCAAAAATCACCATACGAACCTATTAAAATCATCAAAATACCATTTTGAGGTTTTTTACTCAAAAGTCGAACTTTGGTCAACGTTTATAACTTAAGTTCCAACAATGGAACTAAGTGTTCCAATTTACTCCAAAGCCTTCTTGAAACCAAACCAACTATTCACGCAAGTCATAAAATAACATTCAAATATATAGAAGTATCAAATGGGGAAACAGGGATCAAATACACAAAATGACCGGGCAAGTCTTTACAATGAAAATTGGAATTTCTCTTTTGATGTATATTATCTGGAAGGGCCAGGAGAGTGGGAAATACCATGGTTGGTGTTAACAACCTCAGGGAAGTTTCAGCGAGTATTTATTGGGATTATATTAGGCATAGGTCCATTGTGCAAGTTCACTACAAGAACATGTTGACTAAAGGAGTTCCTTTTAAGATTTCCTTCTTTTTTGGTACTTCGGAAATTTAAGTTGCTTGCTGATGATATTGTTATGAGAATAGGGTTTCAGATCATATCCAAATATTGGTGTTGCACTAATCCTCAACGGAAAACAATTTCTCATGTGTTTTTTACTAGTGAACTAGCACAGAAGGTGTGGAAACATCTTGCTAAAGATGCAGGAATACATGGTATTATGGTTCAATTGCATAAGGTAATAAGCTTATGGTGGGAAGCTCGAAGCCTCTTTACAAAGATGTTCCAGCTATGATTGTATGTCAAATTTGGAAGTAGAGAAACACTGTGAAACATGGGTGTATACAGTTAAATCGGGCATGCCCGATTTTTCTGATTAACCGAGATTGGGGGGATAGATCGAGGACCGACCCTGTAGTATATTAGATCGAGACTTGAGGATAAAGTACCAAGTTCAAGATCCGAAGTACCTGTCGAGATCGAGACAATACGGGATAGACATCGAACAAGACCGAAGATAGCATAATAACAAAAAAGCGAGATATCCGCGACTGGTCGAGGATCATGGCGGAATTCCGGAACGGATCAAATCAAGTACCGATGTTTCGCTAATCATGAGATTTCCTTCTATAATTAGACTTGTACCATAAGTGAAATTCCTCTATTATATAAAGGGGGACTCTAATCACTGGTAACCATCTTATATGTACGCATATCAAAGCAATACAATACTCTTTTCTATTATACTCTCTTATTTATCAGTTTGTTTCATAACTCTACTCTCACTCACTCAGTTCGAGGGCAACCTAGCTTGAGGGCTGAATTACATTTCAATACTAGTTTGCTTTACTTCGTTGGTTATTTCTACTATTAATCATCATATTTGTCAATTGGTGCTAGGTGAAATTACAAATCCTTAAAACTACTTATAAGTTTAATTGTTATCCAATTTTAAGGGTAAACAGTTTGGTGCCCACCGTGGTTCTAAGGATAATAGTGATTGCCTGGTACAATTTTCGTAACACACTTCTTTACGCTTGTTCTCGTAAGTGTCTTTGATTTCAGGAATCAACATGTCAAACTCTCAAGTAGCACCCATTCACACAGACAACGACCTTTGGCTTCATGGCAAGAACGAAAATATAGCCGCCCAGGGAAATGAAGTACCTCTAGTCAACCCCGACGGACCGCCAACCAAAGAACAGTCGATGTCAGCTCCCATATTGCCATTAATTGGAATTTGGGCGTCGACCTTGAAAATAGCATCCGCAGGGATGCTCGAACAACCGATCAAAATGCATAGAGCGGTGAAGAAGGCGGAATCAGCCTTAGAATGATATTCAAGATGTTGCAAACTCAACAAGTTGTAATAGCACAACTCCAAAATTAGAATCGTGCATGAAGAAGTATCGAGCTCGAGCCATCACTAGAGGTTGTTCATAGAGCTGATTCGGTGCCAAAGTGATCGAATTAAGGAGAATCGGAGACTAATCCCGTTATCGTAAAAATGCTTGAGGAACTGACGAAGCGGATCGAGATAGGGGAAAAGAAGATCGAGAAAAATAACAAGAAGGTGGAAACTTATAATTCCAGGGTCGACCAGATCCCGGGGGAACCACCGATATTGGAAGGAATAGATTCTAAAAAGTTTGTGCAAATACCCTTCCCCCCGAGTGCGGCTCCGAAGACAATCCCCTAGAAGTTCCGTATGCCCGAGATTCCTAAGTATAACAGGATGACCGATCCGTATGAACACTTCACCTCGTATATGAGCGCTATCAAAGGAAATGACTTGGAATGTGACGAAATTGAATCCGTACTGCTGAAGAAGTTTGGGGAAACTCTATAGAGGGGGTGCCATAATATGGTATCATAACTTACCGTTTAATTCTATTGATTCGTTTGCTATGCTTGCAGATTCTTTTGTAAAGGCACACACCAGAGCCATTAAAGTTGCAACAAGGAAGTCGATCCTTTTCAAGGTAAGGCAAAAAGGTAACGAGATGATCACGGAATTCGTATATCGGTTCCAAGAGGAGAATGGATTGGCCTCCGATCATCGATAACTGGGCTATTCAAGCTTTCACTCAAGGTCTCAACACTCGGAATTCCATAGCTTCACAGCAGTTGAAGCTAAGTTTGGTCGAGTACCCGGCTGTCACTTGAGCCGACGTGCATAATCGATATCAGTCAAAGATCAGGGTCAAGGATGATCAATTGGGGACCCCTTCCGGGTCCGTTTATCCTAACAGGTCCATGAACAGGATCAAAAGGGACATCGATCGAGAGCCAAGGACGAATAGAGATCGATATCAACCGTACAACGGAGACCATAGAGGCAGCGGGTCTAGGCGAAGCTTTGCACGAAACGAGAGGAGAAATGATTGAGGTCAAAATTCATGGGGACTTGGTGCTGAGGAAGATCACGTTAAACATCCAAAATCCGAATGAAGGGTACGACCCTATTCCAATTCTTTCTATTTTTTCGACTAACACTTGCAGGTTATCGACAAAGAGCGGCACGAAGCTTTGGATCTTAAGGCACGCGTTGCACTCTTTTTCCCTTAGACCAGTTTTTGTCCCAAATGGGTTTTTTCCAGCGAGGTTTTTAACGAGCCAACCATTGTTCGTTCTAACTTAGAGCAATACAGTATCCGAGGTTCCCTATAATAAACCTCGAATACTAGGAGGCATTGCCCTCGAATGACAATGTTGTTGCAAGAAAATTACTTTGTGACAGCGGAATCTCGATAGGAAAATGTTGTAAGGGTCAAACAGTCGAATGGACTGGGCCCATATAGGTTACTCGAGCCCTAACATCAAATATGTACGCATGTATAATCATCTATTGAGAGAAGTATTTTTCCTTGATGATATCCCATGACTTAGAAAAATTTCCTACTTTACAATTTCATACTCTTGATCTATTGTGTAAACAGGCTTAAGGGTCGGTCATGATGGAAGTTCGAACGACTAACCCCACGCTTAGGGACTGCAGTTTGAAAAACAAACGAAATCAAATAATTAAAACTTCAAGATCATAAGACCTTAAAGGAAACCCTCAATTTTTATAGGCCACGGCCGCCCCACTCGGGATAATACTTCGGTCAAGCTCGAGGTGTAACGGAAAATGAGCCGAAAGGGCAAGTTCTGAACTAAAGACGCTACGGCCAAATTAACATGGATCGAAGACGTCAGGAATCCGTAACAAATACAAAGGCCTAAGGGCCACTCTAACTTCGAGTTAGAGGTCTTATCCTCACTCGACTACTAATCCCAAGGGCTACCGAGTTCGAATAAATTCTCACTTGGGGACTATCTTTCGAGCCCAAGGGGCACCTTATCTCGAGTTCGAGCATGTCCTCACTCGACCATAAAGCCTAAGGGCTATTTTCATTTCGAGTTCGAGCAAGTACTCACTCGAATACTAAGCCCAAAGGCTACCCGAGTTCGAATAAACTCTCACTCGGGAACTATCTATCAAGACTAAGGGCTGCTTTTACTTCGAGTTCGAGAAAGTCCTCACTCGATCATAAAGCCTAAGGGCTAACTTCGCTTCGAGTTCGAGCAAGTACTCACTCCACCGTAAAGCCTAAGGGATATTTTCATTTTGAGTTCGAGCAAGTACTCACTCGAATATTAAGCCCAAGCGCTACCCGAGTTCGAATAAACTCTCACTCGGGGACTATCTATCAAGCCTAAGGCTACTTTTACTTCGAGTTCGAGCAAGTACTCACTCGATCATAAAGCCTAAGGGCTAACTTCGCTTCGAGTTTGAGCAAGTCCTCACTTGACCATAAAGCCTAAGGGCTATTTTTATTTTGAGTTCGAGCAAGTACTCACTCGCATACTAAGCCCAAGAGCTACCCGAGTTTGAATAAATTCTCACTTGAGGACTATCTTTCGAGCCCAAGGGCCACCTTATCTCGAGTTCGAGCATGTCCTCACTCGACCATAAAGCCTAAGGGCTATTTTTTTTCGAGTTCGAGCAAGTACCCACTCAACCACTTAGCCCAGGGGCTACCCAAGTTCGAATAAATTCTCACTCGAAGACTATCTATCAAGCCCAAGAGCTACCTTACCTCAAGTTCGAACAAATCCTCATTCGACTATTAAGCCTAAGAGCTACTTAAACTCAAGTTCAAATTGTCATTCGGGGTCCATCGATCAGAAACGGTCGAGGAAAGTACTTGTTGTCGGTCATTACCATCTCAAACTCTGGACCTTCAAAAACAATTTTATACTAAGGCGCTTTGACCCGCACAAAAGGACAACAGATTCAGAAGCGATGGAAGAGAAAAAGTTTTATATATTCGTCAAAACCTTTTTACAAGGGCTATAGGTCCCGATCAAGAATATTTACAAGGGCCGATCAGCCTCAAAATAAAAGCAAAAAGTTACATAAAGCACAAAGCCTAGGCAGCACGATCCTTATCGGTAGAAGTATTTTCACCCTCAGAATTTTCTCCACCGCAAGACTCGCTAGAGTTCTCGGAGTCTTCCTTGGGAAAGGCCAGCTTCCTAGCTTTTGTTTCCTCTGTCGCTTGCGTCACGATGATGGCGTCATGGCAAATTGGGGTAAAGGTCGAAGACTCAATTCGTTTCTTATTGTTATACTCCAAGAAACGAGGGGACTATCTGTATACGGTTACCCCCCCCCCCCCTTGTATTTTACTGATTAACCGAGACTTGGGGGATGGATCGAGGACCGGCCCTGTAGTATATCAGACCGAGACTTGAGGATAAGGTACCGAGTTCGGGATTCGAAGAACATGTTGAGATCGAGACCAGTAATGATCGAGACCAAACGGGATAAATATCGAACAAGACCGAAGATAGCATACAAACAAAAAAGCGAGATATCCGCGACTAGTTGAGGATCATGGCGGAAATCTCGTAACGAATCAAATCAAGTACGGGTGTTTCACTAATCATGAGATTTCCTTCTATAATTAGACTTGTACCATAAGTGAAATTCCTCTACTATATAAAGGGGGATTCTAATCACTTGTAACCATCTTACATGGACGCATATCAAAGCAATACAATACTCTTTTCTCTTATACTCTCTGGTTCCTCAGTTTGTTTCATAACTCTACTCTCACTCACTCAGTTCGAGGGCAACCTAGCTCGAGGTTTGAAGTTAAGAAAATTTACTGGCAATTTATATGATGATCAAGTTGCTGGCACAATTTACTCTGACCTTGACGTACACTTCTTCTTTTGGTTTTGATCCCATGGCCCCTGGTGTGACTTTAGAGGTGTTTAGAGATGGCATCGGGCCAAGGCAATTAGAGGCAGTCACAATGATTACATTCCATCATGTACCAGTTTAGTAGTTAGATAGTTATTTTGCATGTTTTACTTTGCTTTATTTTGTAAAGACCGTCTGCTTTTATTTTATTATTAATAAAAATAGCCTCTAGGCATTCTACCTAGTGGTATATTCGCTTAAGAAAAGAATTAACTAGGACAAAATAAAGCATTGAATCTAACTTTTCTCTAGTGTCAAGGTAATAACTACGAAAATTCATCAACTTTCCACGAAAGAGTAGAAAAATGGACCTATTATGGGACATACAATGTAGTACAGACTTCTGATCATTACACTACCGAGTTATTTTTTTCACCTCTTAGAAAAAAAAGAACTTAAATAAAAAGATTTAACAGCATGACAGTACATTTATACAAACGTCTACCCAAGCACACGCGATAGAACTATAGTCAGTCAAGTAAAATCCTCAAAATATTTTGGCCTATAGACAATATCATTATAATAAAGGTCAATATGCCAAAGGAATCATTGTCACAAGGCATAAAAGGGGAGGTCATAAGCATATATACTGTAGAATAGACTTTTGACAGAATGAAAAAGACATACAAGGTAGAATCGTAACCACATAATAAGATCCTAACCGAAATGCATTCATTTGTCTCATACACTACGGGGATGGTGAGAAGAGTTATATTTTGTATCCCATAGGGGCTATAATTAGAATACAATTATTTCTGGTATAGAAGTTCCTATAAAAATTATGCCCTACCTTTAAGTGCACTTTGAATAATTGCTTTACGCAACTAAAAATAACTAGGTTTATGATGAAACCTAGAAATCAATCACCGATCCAATTTAAGTATCTCTCTAGGATAGACCTTAACAAAAAACTAAAGAGTACCTACAGTAAATAATTGAGCTCAGTAGTTTTTCATATAAATTATTGACTCTAGAGATTTGTTAATATGGAGAAGACAAAATTGTTTCAAGCACTGACAAATCGAAAGTGCCCTTTCTTCCAAATAGAGGAGGGAGTTATTCACATTTCATTTTATGGTCAAAGGCAAATTAAAAGCTAAGTTGTGAGAATTGATCTGTCTTTTTCTTCCTTTGCAGCTTGCTCTATATATTCACTAGCAATATAACAATACAATACTAGCTATAGAAGTAACTTGTACAATGAGTTAGGGTAGGGAGAGCTTTAATAAACGCATGTTGACATTCCAGCTTTAATAAACGCATGTTGACATTCCAGCTTTAATTTTCCTTTCAGGGAGAGCTAATGGGGGGTATTTTGTTTTGTAGGCAATAAAACCTACTATTGCGCTATGAGCAAGAAGAGTAAAAAGCTATGTGAAGTAAAAGAGGAAAGGCTCTCCGACGCGGAAAAATAGTATACGTTATAATATATCATATCCTTTATAACTCTAAAAACAAGTATACATTTCGAATGTATAGAAGCAATATCTATTAGTGTGTGTTCCACTAAGAGAACAATAAGAAAGTGTTCGACCTAGCAAGAGTAAAGCAAGAAGCGCTGATCGGTCCATTTTTTCTCTTCACTTATTATATCTATGGATGTGCGTGCATACTAAACTGGATAAGATAAGGAATGAAGATAATCGGAAAAAGGTGGGCGTTGCCCCCGTGGACGACAAGATGCGGGAAGCGAGGCTTAGGTGGTTTGGACACGTGCGGAGGAGAACCATAGATTCCCCGGTTAGGAGGTGCGAGCGGTTGGCTTTGGCAGGTACGAGAAGAGGTAGAGGGAGGCCTAAGAAGAATTGGGGCGAAGTGATCAGGCAAGACATGGCGCGACTTCAGATTTTCGAGGACATGACTCTTGATAAGAACGTGTGGAGGTCGAGCATTAGAGTTGTAGGCTAGGGGGTAGTTCATAGTTTTTCCCTCTTTGTACAGGGTAGTCTGATAGAGTTTTGCCTATGTCTGGTAGCGGTCTATGTTGTGTTCACACTATTTTATTGTTTTGCATAGGATTGTATTATTTCATTCCTTTCACTTATTTGGTGTATTTTAAGATATTATTATTACTTCTCTTGCTACTTGTGTTGTTACAGATCTCTTATTGCGTTCCTTTTCTGATATTAGTATCTCTTCTGTTAAGCCGAGGATCTCCCGGAAACAGCCTCTCTACCCTTCCGGGGTAGGGGTAAGGTATGCGTACATCCTACCCTCTCCAAATTTTACTAGTGGGATTTTACTGGGTATCTTGTTGTTGTTGTTTATTATAGCTAATAGAGCTAATCTAAAGTGTTGACCTTAGCTAAATATGGAGAACAAATTACCTTAGTAATAAAAGCATTTAGCTAAAATTCCTAAGAGAGTATGATCCCAGGAAAGCTTTGATCCGTATGAAACAAAGAGGCAACATAGAAAGATGTCTAACCATAAACGAAAGATTTAGATTTACTAGCTTGATAAGAACAATAAGAATACTAGGATGCAAGGACGGGAGCAAGCGAGAGGACTCTTTATCGTCCTCATCTTCCTAACAGTCGATCACATTATACAATTAGAGCTACGAATTATTTGATTATTCTTGGAAACTAAATTTATAGAATAATCGGGGTGTCGAGTTTGGCTCAATATTGGGATAGAAGGAGGCTCTAATTTCCTAGGCTAAGTTAACTAAGTTATACCGAGATTCAAAATTGATTTTCTCCACAAAGTGTAGAATTAGATGCGAGAAAGTCATGACTTCATAACAAGGTTTTGATTATGGGATCTAGAAGCGAAGTTCCAAATATTATTGGTTTTCTGCCATTAAGACGGAATATCCACCCGTCTGTGGTGATCAGTACCTCAAAACACAGCTTAAAAAAGAAAACTAAAGTTGCATTGAAAATGAAAATAATAATATGAATAAGAGTTGATACTAGACAACTAGAGAGAGAGAAAGAGAGAGACAAGAAGGCCAAATCTGGCGCTGATCGGTTGGATTGATTACCAAAATTTCCAATAGTTAGACCATAAATAGAGAAAGTAAAACAGAAATGCGAAGGAAGAGTAAGATAAAATATGATGAAATTGATTCAATTCATCTCATTCATAGCTAACACTTCACATGCTTGCTGAATATTATAATTTATAGAGTAGATAGAGATATCTTGATTTTGACCAACATAATGAAATAGATGTATGGGGTAAAATTGGTTAATTAGAGTTGGACAAATGACAAGATGACACGTGGAATTGAAGACAGGTAATTTGTGAGTCAGTAGATAGTTGGCACCAGATGCAAGCATGTGATTGGTACTGTGTGAATTTCGAACGCATGGTAACCGATAACAAAGATTTGAAGGAATGACACCGGATGGCATTTAATGAGAAGCCGTTACAAAGAATCTCTGTATTAATAGCCAATCAATATGCAGCCATCAATGGTGATTTATTCTCATTCAAGAGGAGCTTGATTTGGGGATCTTGTCTCCCTCAATAGAGCTATAAAGAGGAGAATTAGTATCCATTATAGAACACGAAAAATCATTTGTACACAAAGGATATAATTTGCTCTCATGTTTATAAAGTTATTCGCTTTCTTTTGTTCTTAATTTTTTTCATATCACTGCTTCTGGGAAGGCTTATCATAGAATTAGGCTTGTATTTCTCTAAGTTATTTTTACATTCTTGATTTTATTCTTATTTATTTCAAATTTTTGGATCAAGTTATTTTACGTGTCTATAGATCAAGTTACAAATTTAACTGTATTGTTTTATGAGTAAACAGTTTGGCATCCACTATGGGGCATAGACAATTGTATAATTGCTTTGATCCCCTCATCTATTACTAACGAATTTTGATTCCTTTCTTACCCAAAAAAAGAAAGATATGGCAACTAATGATGTCAATACTTCCTATAACGTTGAAGCACACAAAGAATGTGAGGATGTGTTCCAACGCGGTGATTCAACTAGTGAAACCTGCAATGAAGGAGATGAAACAACTCCAGTTCGCGAAGGTCAAAATCCTCGGCATGTGAGGAGTCCAACTCCTGATGATGCGGATGACGAACATGGTCTTGAAACAGTCAAAATCTTGAGAGAGCAACAAAGAGAAATTGTGGATCACCTCTCAAGACTAGACTAGGTGATGACAGAATTGAAGCAGGCACTATCAGTTGCTTCCAATAATTTTAATGGAGGATCTCGGATTCCTCCCAGCGTCCCTACAAATCAAAAATTTCAAAGAACAGGAAACGAAGCTCCAAGGGAGGAGTTCAATTTTAACGAGGCATGAGGTACGAACAATGGATCAGGGAACGAAAACAATGCAAATGACCTTTTTAAAACCGAGCTCACGAGATTCTTAAGGGAAATGAATGAACGAATGGACCAAAATGCTAAAGAATTCCACCGCTTGGATGGATCAGATCCCGGAAGCACCACCAGTACTAAGGGACTAGATTCCAAAAAATATATGTAATTGTCGTTGAAACCAAGTGCGGGCCCAGAGTTAATTCCGAAAAGGTTTAAGATGTCGGATTTTCCAAAGTATGATGGAACTTTAGATCCAAAGGAGCATATCACGACCTACACTACGGCTATGAAGGGAAATGACCTGGCACAACACGAGATCGAACTTGTTAAAGAAATTTGGCGAAACCCTGACGAATGGTGCTTTAACTTGGTATTCTCTTTTACCCGAGAATTCCATTGATTCTTTTGAAATGCTTGAAGATTCATTTATTAAAGATCATGCTAGAGCAAGAAAGGTTCCAGCAAGGAAGGTGTATATATTTATAATAGCCCAAGGAGAATCTGAACTATTGTGAGAGTTTGTGATCCGATTCAAGAAGGAAAGGATGTTATTACCAGTAGTACCGGATGAGTGGGAAACGAAAGCATTTAAAAATTGTATCCAACCCATTGAGATACGATGCCTTCAGGATATTGAAGGAAAGCTTGCTAGAATTTCAACCAACGACATGGGCAGATGTTCACGGTCGCTACGAGTCAAAGATTAGAATAGAATATGACCAACTTGGTTCTTCGATGTCTTCCAAAGGACAAAATCGTGATCAGAATCAAGAAAAATTCGAAAGTGATTTTGATACAGATCGGATGTCCTTTTAAGAGTCATTTTCAACCTTACAAAAGGGCCGATGGGTGAGGTAATAAAGGTTTTCAGTCATCGGATAGGTTCTCTTCCAATAGAAGGGCGAATCATGGTCGAAGTAGCAGAGCTTTGCAGGAGAAAGATGCATCAGGGTCCCGAGATTCAACATATCCCTGGTTATCCAACTACAACTTCAACATCAGCTTGGCAGAACATGTGTCGGTTATGAGGAACATAAAGGAGGCTAGGTTCCCTAAACGAATTCGATCAGATCTTAGCCAAAGGGATCCTAAGCTATGGAGTGAGTTCCTTGGGACGCATGGTCATAGGACTGGGGACTGCCGGCACCTTCGAGAAGAGGTGGCAACATTTTTAAAAAATGATTACCTCAGAGAATTTATATGTGATCTGGCTAAGAATAACTATGGGAAAAATCGAGATGTTGTAGAACCATCAAAACCTGTTGCGGGTTCACCTTGCATGACGATAAACATGATCTTTGGGAGACGAAGTAAATGGGGTGACATTTTTGGCAGCCAAAAAGATGAAGATATCGGTAACTCATGGAAAAAAGATTCAAGAAGTTTCAGAAGATGACACCACATTTACAGAAGAGGATATTGATGGACTTCTCTTACCACACAACGACGCTCTGGTAATTTCTCTTAATGTGTTAGATTTCAAAATTAAATGTGTGTTGGTTGATCCAGGAAGTTCTGCTAACATCATATAATGGAGAGTCTTGTAGCAAGAAAAGCAAACCAAAAACATAGTTCCAAAAATAAAGCTTTTAGCTAGGTTCAACTTAACAAGTGTTACAACCCGGGGAAATATATTGCTGCCCACACATGCGGAAGTCATAACAAAACCCACTCTGTTCGAAGTGGTAGATGGTGACAGGGGATACAACGTGATCCTTGGAAGGCCATGGATACATGAAATGAAGGTTGTGCCTTCAACATACCATCAGGTATTGAAATTTTCCACACCGGAAGGGATCAAGCAGATCAGAGGAGATCAACCAACTACAAGGAACCTTGTGCAGTAGCAAGTGCAAAGAAATGATGAGCAAATAGAAATAATAGAAACTGGTGCCTTCTTCCACCTCGATTGAAGAAAAAATAAGTCATCAGAATTTTCTCAGGTACCTAGGTCTTTTCAAGTATCGGAGGAAACAGGTGCGACCAAATCAACCATAGAAGAGCTCGAACAAGTGGCCTTGTTCACAAAGTTTTTAGAAAGAAAATTTCACTTAGGAACGGGGTTGAGTCCCGAACTCAGGTTAAAAATTATAGATTTTCTAAAAACTAACGTAGATTGTTTGCATGGTCGCATTCAGTATGACAAGTATTTTATTGGAAGTGGTTGTCCACAAATTGAGTTTGGATCCAACTTCCCTCCGATAAGACAGAAGAAACGACTGATAGCAGAGGTCAAAAATAGGTTTGTCAAAGAAGAGGTAACTCGGTTACTCAATATAGGTTCAATTCGAGAGGTAATTACCCCGATTAGCTGGCTAACATAGTAGTAGTACCTAAAAAGAATAATAAATTTAGAATGTGTGTGGATTATAAAGATTTAAATAAGGCATGCCCTAAGGACTCTTTCCTATTGCTAAACATTGATCAAATGACTGATGCTACAGCCGGGCATGAGTTAATGAGTTTTCTTGATGCATATTCTGGGTATAATAAAATTAGGATGCACCCGGAAGATCAAGAAAACACATCATTTATCACAAATTTTGGCACATACTGTTATAATGTTATGCCTTTCGGGCTTAAGAATGACGGAGCTACTTACCAGAGGCTTGTTAACAAGATGTTTGAACAACAGATTGGTAAGACAATGGAGGTTTATATTGACGACATGTTGGTTAAGTCTCTTAATGCAGGAGATCATTTGAATTATCTCCAAGAAACATTTGTCATTTTGAGAAAGTACAACATGAAGCTCAACCCAAAGAAATGTGCCTTCGGAGTTGGTTCCTGTAAGTTCCTGGGGTTTTTGGTCTCTCTAAGGGGAATCGAAGTAAACTCCAATAAGATCAAAGCCATCAAGGACATCCCAGACCAATTGACAAGTATGAAGGAAGTGCATAGATTGATCGGCAGGCTCATACATAAACAGGTTTATCTCGAGATCTTTGAGAAGTGACATCATTTCATTTCGCTTTTGAAAAAGAAGAATGATTTAGTGTGCACTCTATAATGCCATCAAGCATTGAAAGACCTAAAAAGGTACTTATCTAGTGCATAGATTGAAACACAAACTGTTTTTTTTTTTCAAAAGTACTTTCACAAAAAGTACTTCTGAAAAAAATTACTTTTTAAAATAAACAGATTTTGGCAACTTGGCCAAACAGGCTCTTAGACTATCAATAGCAGAACCTAACCATCCTTTTCATTTCTTTACATTGCATTGAAACATAAAATTTTTCTTGGATGACGAGATAATAAATAAAAAAGTAATTAGGTGATAATCAAACAAATTTACGTTCATAACCTACATTAATTTGACATCAAATTAAAATTAAAAAGGGCTGCGTAAAGAGAAGCGAAATCACGTAAAGAAATACATCCGGCTATAAGAGTTTAAACTTTAAACATACCAAAGACCAATAATTTTACTGGTTAATCTTGTTATTCGTGATAAATCCAAGGGATTTTTTCTTTTAATGCGACAAGTAGTGCACTATAAAAGCTGTAGTAATTCAGAATTGTGTCTTCTCATCCTTCTCTGTGGCAAAATCCAGTACAGACAAATATAATAATCTCAATTTTCCCTTGAATTTCTTTATCCATCCAAATGGCAGAAAGGAAATCCAATTTTTTGGATTTCTGTTATTAATTCCCAATTCCAGTAAAGCTACTGCATATCATGTTTCAGCAATATGAAAGCACGTTTCAGTAAAAGACCAATTACTAATGCAGAATGCTCACTGGTATATTTTACAAGGAGGTGCTCTGACCAGTATACCCTACATTCATTTTTGTTTTCAATGATAATCTATAATCTAAAAAAAAGCTATGAACAGAAGAACTAGGAATTGTATCACCATCGATTTTCAGGATCTCAGAGTCTCCGATCAGGCTGATAGAAGTTTCTGGTGCAGGGTATATGTATTTTGCTTCTCAAGCTTCTTCCACAAATACAAAGCTCTTCTAATTATGGTATCCGCGGAAAATCCTTCAGCATAAGCACTAATAGCCGTTAAGAGGCTAGTAAATTTCTCCCCGCCATCCTGCATCCAAAATCTCAACTTTCAGATGCCAGCAATCATACATGCATCAGCATTTGCTTTAGTTTTTCATAAGTTCTTGACCTGATTTTCTAATGCCCGTTGCAAACTATATAACTTCAAGCTTCAATATAATCTACACACGCATAGCAAAAACCTATCTCGGACATAGACCTAATCTCGAAAACAGATAAGTAGCTTACACCAAGTTCAGAGATCAGGCTAATCAAAACTCACACAACAAACACTTGCAGGGATAGACAAGGTGCTTTTAAATGTATGGACTGCTCTAGCTGCTGTCTGTGTGGACCTTGAAATTCGTTATGTGGAACATTTATCTTTGAGCAATGTATAGACATACTGCATGTCAAAATTTATTCTTCCAAGGAAAGAGCAATATTCCATAGGCTGAAAACAAATATACGAGAAATTTGGGCTAGAAGAACGACATACTTCACAATTAATAACCACGTGTACGCATGCGAGAGATTTAGAAGTTCACTCCCTGGAGTGCCCTGTCCTCGCTCTAGGAAAACTATTTTACTATTTGCCACCAGACAAATTTGGATGGTTGGATGTTGGCGAATAGCTTATAGACATCAATAAACATGGACACTGCAGGTCTAAGGACCTTGATAATAAGTGAATTGCTGGGTTGCTCCCAAACGGAGGCAGCATCAAGATTTCTAGAGGAAAAGCTACTTCATATTAATATTGACTCACCTCTGGTTTCTCAAATATCAAGTCATCAGGGGCAAAAGGAACCATGTAGGATGGCAGATCACATCGTAATATTGCCTGCGTAATTGACAGAATTAATCACCACGATGAATGATGAGTCACAGGTACATATCATAGGGAAAAAGCTACATACTAGATCCTTGCTTAGTCTAGCCAGCTCCGCATTGGATAGCAATACCTGAAAACAAATTAACCAGTCAACTTAAGCGTTTAAGTTATGACACACCTACTCATCAAAAGCAGAAGAATGTGGAAGGAATCACACGCGGAAGGGAGAAATATGCATAATTCCATGAAGAAATCATTAACGCATTCAAGAGTAGTTAGTGAAGGAATAGAAATATTAGCTTATCTTGAGATTAAAAGAAAAGGAAACAAGAAAAGCTGAACAGTCAGCTTTTCTTGATCTCGTGACTAAAACCAGCTCCTTTTGAAGAAGATTCCAAGGAAATACACAAAACATATCGGCAAATTGACATTGTAAGAGGTACTAGCATAGTTCCCAACCCAAAGGATAAGTAAAATATTATTCCTGGAAATGTCAGTATATCATACTAAAAGGCTGATAAAAATAATGTACACTTAAATATAAGATTTATGACAGAAATTAATTTTGAGGAGAACTTTTGATGGTTTCCTGTCAAAGAAAGTCATTCATATTTTCATCTGACATAGGATAAAGAACATAATGCTTGAAGCTAAACAAACTAGCTAACCTATAATGTAACTATCCCAATTTACAATATTTAAGTATATCTGTACAGAATAATATCAGCAAGAAAATCTCTGAAATCAGCAAGTGGTATACTGATTTGGTTAATACAACAACAACAAAAAACTGTAATCCACAAGTGGGATCTGGGGAAGGTAGTGTGTACGCAGACCTTACCCCTACCTTTAAAAAGGCAGAGAGCCAGTTTCCGCTAGACCCTCGGCTCATGAAAAAGGAAGGACCAACAATAACAACAACAAAAAACCAATCAGAAAATCGAAGCGAAGGAAACAAGTAATAACAGAAATCTAAGAATAAGAAAATACAAGACTAACATTAAGTAATGCACTAAAACTACTGGTATGAGCCAGGACAATACTCGGCTACCTAGCCCTCTACATTAATTCTCAACCTCCACATTTTCCTATCCAGGATCAAGTCCTCGCTAAGCTGGAGAATCGCCATGTCTTGCCTAATTACCTCTCCCTAATACTTCTCCGGCCTGCCTCTACCTCTCCGGCCCTCCAAAACCAACCTCTCATACCTCCTCACCGGAGCATCTATGCCTCTCCTCTTCCCATACTCGAACCATCTAATAAGCTCGCTTCCCGCATCTTGTCCTCCACAGGGGCCACGCCCACCTTGTCCCGAATAACTTCATCCATAATTTTATCTATCATGGTATGCCCGCATGTCCATCTCAACATCCTCGTTTCTGCCACTTTCATCTTCTAGGTATAGGAGTTCTTGACTGGCCAACACTCAGCCACATACAACATAGTCAGTCTGACCACCGCTCTATAGAACCTATCTTAAGTTTTGGTGGCACATTCTTATCACACAAAATACAGGAAGCGAGCCTCCATTTCATCCACCGCGCTCCAATATGATGTGTGACATCCTTGGCAATCTCCCCATTTATAACTGAACCAAGGTACTTGATGCTTTCTCTCCTAGGAATGACTTGTGAATCAAGTCTCACGTCTTTGTCCACTTCCTAAGTCGCACCACTGAACTTGCACTCTAAGTAGTCTGTCTTGCTCCTGCTCAACTTGAAAACTTTAGACTCCACGGTTTGCCTCATAACTTCTAACCTCGCGTTAACACCATCCGCGTCTCGTCAATCAGTACAATGCCATTTGCAAATAACATGCACCATGGCACCTCCCCTTGAATGTAGCGCGTTAGTGTGTCAATCGCCAGTGCATACTGATTTGCTAATATCGTGATGAATCTTCTATGCTCCAACAATCTCCCTCAAGCTAACTTGAGAATAGTTTTCATTGCCAGCTTGCTTATCAAACCGTCGATTTGCTTTGTTTGCAGTCCTTTAGTAAGTAAATCAATGGCAGTTGGTAATGTATGGCATGCAACACAGTCCATTATCAAGTTTTTCGTAAGTGCCAATCTACTTCTGCATGTTTTGCTCTTTCATAAAGAACCAAACTATGAGTAACAGAAATTGATGCTTTACTATCGCAGTATACTTTCATGGGAGAAAATTGAAAATCGAAAATCTTCAAGAATTCTAAGAATCGTTTACTCCACATTTCACAAATCTCATGAGCAACTGGTCTAAATTCAACCATTGTGTGAGAAAGAATTGAGTTTGAAAGAGAACTTGATTATTCCCTCGAAGCAATTGGGGTTTTAGCTAAGTTCTAAGAAAAGAAAGAGAATCAAAATGAACATAATTATAGGAGTAAATCAAGCTATACTCTATCTACAAGATCCTAGAATATTCTACGAGATTCTAACACTTCCTCTAAAGCATAACTTACAAATGTAGCTAATACGAGAATCGGTGAGGGACTTGGTTAAAATATCTATAAGCTGCTCATTTCACTTCACGAATTTTGTAACAATATTTTCTGAGAGTATCTTTTCTCTAATAAAGTGACAGACGATTTCAATGTGTTTAGTTCTCTTAAGAAACACGAGATTTGATGCAATATGAAGAGCATCTTGGTTATCACACACAAATTTCATCGAACTGATTTCTCCAAACTTCAATTAATTAGTATTTGCTTAATAGAAATTAGTTCTCAAATTGCCAAACCCAATGCTTGGTATTCACTTTTGTACTAGACTGAGTAACCACATTTTGTTTCTTGCTTTTTCAAGACACCAAATTATCTCCGACGAGAACACTATATCCAGATGCGGAGCCCATATCAGAAGGTGATCGTGCCTAATCGACGTTTGTATAGCTAATAATCTGCTCATGACCTCAAGCTTCAAAAAGAAATCCTTTGCCAGGGGCAAAGTTTATGTATCGAAGAATATGAATAATTGCATCCTAGTGACTACCACATGGAGAGTCCATAAACGGACTTACAACACTAACATGAAAGGCAATGTCAGATTGAGTCATTATGTGATAGTTCAACTTAACAACCAGACGCCTATACCTTCCAGGAGGCTCCCCATGTCGTGGTAGAAGTTTAATGTTCCTGGGCATAGGAGTGTCAATGGGTCTACAACCTGTCATACTTGTCTCCTCGGGAATGTCTAAGGCATATTTACGTTGTGAGATGACAATTCCTTATTTGGACTGCTTGACCTTAATGCCTAGGAAATACTTCAACTTGCCTAGGTCCTTCGTCTGGAAATGCTGAAAGAGATGTTGCTTTAATTTAATTATACAATCTCCATCATTGCCCATAATGACTATATCAACAACAAACACAATCAAATAAAATGCGTAGATTATGAGCCGTATGTCTATAGAATACTGAATGAAGAGTCATACCAAACTACTAAATGACCGTGCTAAACTTACCAAAACAAGCTCAAGGAGACTATTTCAAACCATATAGGGACTAACGCAACCGGCATACAAGATCACTATACTCCTCCAGAGCAACAAAACAAGGTGGTTGCTCCATGTATACTTCATCCTCAAAATCACCAAAGGAGAAAAGCATTCTTAATATCCAATTGATAAAAAAGCCAATAGCGAACAACAGCCACGGATAGAAAAAACGGACATGCAATTTTAGGGGAGAAAGTATTTTCGTAATCAAGCCTAAATATCTGAGTATAGCCATTAGTAACAAGGCGGGCTTTAAGTCGATTATTTTGACCATCTGGAGTAACTTTGACTGCATACATTCATCGACAATTAACGGTAGATTTACCTGGAGGTAGAGGAACAAGCTCTCAAGTACCACTAGCATGTAAAGCAAACATCTCTTTGACATAGCCCGTCGCCATCCGGGATGAGATAGCACTTCACCTATGTACTTAGAGATAGAAATAAAGGACAATGATGCCACAAAGACATAATGGGGTGATGATAAATGATGATAACTCAAACCAGTATAGTAGGATTGAGTTATGATTGGATCAAATACCTTTCTGAGTGTGAATGATGCACTAGGGAGAGACAAGTATGCAGTACATGAAGGATCCTATATGGGACGTGAATCATCAGGACTTGATGTTGGACGCTAAGTCAAGAGTAGTGGAAACCTAGAAGGTTGAACTGGGGCAGTAGGTGAGAGAATTGGAGTTGTAGATGATGGAACTGGAGCTGTAGATGGTGGAGCTGGAGCTGTAGCTAGTGGTGCTAGAGTTGTAGGTGGTGGAGCTACGGAGGAAAAGGAGAGAGTGTCTGAATCTCCAAAAGATGAAATTGGTAACCACCTCATAAATGTCTAGGTGATTACCTGAACATGTGCGGTATGGTTGGGTTTCGACTTTCGAAGAAGTAACATCAACAAACATAAGCTATCGTTAAAGATTAGCTGAATAGCACCGATATCACTTATGCGACCCCGAGTAACCTAGAAACACGCATTTAAGAGCACAAGGAGCTAACTTCTGGAGTAGAGTTATGATCAAAGCACGTGCTCCCAAAGTCACGACGTGGAAGATAGAACAAAGGTGAGTGGGGAAACAACAACAACAACAACAAAACCAGTGAATCCCACAAGTAGAGTATGTGGATGGTAGTGTGTACACAGAACTTACCGGTGAGTGGGAAAACAACAACAACAACAAAACCAGTGAATCCCACAAGTAGGGTTTGTGGATGGTAGTGTGTACACAGAACTTACCCCTACCCAAGGAAGGTAGAGGTTATTTCTGAGAGACCCACAGCTCGGAGAAGATAAAAAAGAACAATATGAACAAGCAATATCAACAACAAAGGCCATAAAGATAATAACAGCAATCTAAAAGCCATAAAAATAGATGGAATGAAGCAATAGAAATAAGCAGTAACAACAGCAAGATACTATAAAACCGAAGCAGAAGATAGTAGGAAAATAACATGTAATACTAGCAATTTAAGAACAAAACACTAACAGACTAACCCTAATACCACGGTACGGAACAGAACTACACTCGACTACTTACTACCCTTTCTACCCTAATTCTCGACTTCCACACCCTCCTATCAAAGGCCATGTACTTGGTAAGCTGAATACGCGTTATGTCTTGCCTGATCACCTCTTTCAAATACTTATTGGCCTTCCCTTTACCTTTTTTCATACTTGTTAGATAGTTGTGTAAATTACATGAATTAATCCTAGTCCCACATAGAATAGGAGTATGATATGTATTGTATAAATAGGGCTCATTGTAATATAATTACACAAACTATCAATAATAGATTTTTTCTCCCGTGCATCTCACAGTCGCCACCGTGCAATTTTCCGGTGACTTATGAAGTTGTTTGCGTCAAAACCATTTTTTACCGATGTTGTGTAAACCAACAGCACCACAGTATTCTCCATCCTCCGGCGACCAAACCCTACAAAACCCCATCGAAAAAATCCCATCCACGCATCGTCACGCGCCGACCAAAGTGAAATTTTTCCAGCGAGATCTATCTTTTCAGGCCACTTTCCGACGAAGCTCCTTTTGGACAGATTACTCAGTATGTTATTCCGAGTTTATCCATTCAAGTTTCATCAAATTTCGGCAACTTCGTTTATTTTCCGGTAAGTGAACAGTGTTTTCCAAAAAAAAAAAAAGTGTTCTGATTTGGTATTCCAAGGTTAATCATACAAGTTGTAGTCAAGAATTTGAGAAATTGGTTGTCGCAAAATGGAATCCAATACTATGAATAGTTGGATGGTTTCTCTACCGAATTAGAGAACCTTCAGTACAAAGCATGTAAACAGATATCTTCAGGGATAGCTTCGTTGTTCAAACTGATAGTAGTGTAACTCGTGTCTCCTAATCTTCAACCTCTGAGTCTTGGGTCATTGATTCAGATGCATCTTATCATATTTCTAGTAGCAAATCTCTTTTCACTACTATTTCATGTTCTCAATCTCTCCCAACCGTCACAATGCCAACGGGTCTCAAACCATGGCAACTGGAATACGTCAAGCAAGTTCACTTCCTTCCTTACCTTTAGATCTAGTTCTTTATGTTCCCGATAGTCCTTTTAATCACTAAGTCGTTAGTCTCTTAGCCAAATCACTTAAATGCTCTGTTTTATTTCTTGATGACCTTGTTTTTATACAAGAACGCAGTATAAGGCGGATCATTTGGGTCGGGCGTGAATCGGATGGACTTTATTACCTTATCCTTGCAAAATCACATAGACACACATCTTGTTTTCCTTCAACAAACTTGTCCGGTTACTGATTCACCAGATTTATTACATTAACGGTTGGGACATCCCAGTTTGTCAAAACTTCAGAAAATGGTACCTAGGTTATCTCACTTGTCCACTCCAGAGTGTGAATCATGTCAGGCCGGTAAGCATATCTGCTCCCATTTCCCTCGGCGTCTTGATATTCGAGTAGAGACACCCTTTATTTTAGTCCATTCAGATGTTTGGGGACCTATTCGGGTTAGTTCTACCTTGGGGTTCCACTACTTTCTCAGTTTCATTGATGATTATTCCACGTGCACTTGGATATTTTTGATGAAAAATCGAGCTTAGTTGTTTTCTATTTCCCAGACCTTCCACGCGTAAATTCAAAATCAATTTGGACATTTTGTAGTAATAATGCCCTAGAGTATTTGTATTCCTCATTTCAGCAGTTTGTGAACTCTCATGGAATTATTCATCAAACATCTTGTTCGTACACATCCCAACAAAATGGGGTAGCTGAAAGAAAGAATAGACATTTTATTGAAACGGCTTGTACCCTACACATATAATCTCATGTTCCGTTGCGTTTTTTGGGGGATACAGTTCTTACATCTTGCTATCTTATTAATCATATACCATCTTCAGCCATCCAAAATCAAGTTCCATTTTCTATCATGTTTTCCCACTTACCTTTGTTCTCTCTTCCATCCCGTGTCTTTCGGAGCACGTGTTTTGTTCATAACCTTAAGTGCGTATTTTTGGGTTACTCGAGAATGCAAAAGGGATATCGATACTATTCTCCTAACCTCCAATGGTACCTATGTCTATTGATGTTACCTTATTTGAAACCCAATCATACTTCACAGACCTAGGTAATCACTTAAATATTTCTGAGGTGCTATTAGTTCCATCTTTTGGAGATTCAGTCACTATCTCCCATTCATCTTCCTTTATAACTCCAGCTTTACCACTTATAGCTCCAGTTGCAGCTCCACCACCTATAACTCTAGTTCCAACACCTAGTCCAGTTCAACCTCCTACACCTCAACCACTCCTGACTTATCATCGTCGTCCGCGCCCAGCATCAGGCCCAGCTGATTCACGTCCTGCACCTGACCCTGCTAATACTACGGACTTGTCTCCTCTTAGTCAACTGATTGCACTACGGAAGGTATAATGTCCACACTTAATCCTAATCCACATTATGTCGATTTAAATTACCATCGTCTGTCATCATCCCATGTGCATTTGTATCATCTTTGTCCTCTGTTTCCATCCCTAAGTCTAGAGGGGAAGCACTGTCTCATCCAGGTTGACGACAGGCTATGATTGACGAGATATCTGCTTTACATACGAGTGCTACTTGGGAGCTTGTTCCTCTTCCTTCGGGTAAATCGACTGTTGATTGTCATTGGTTGCATGCAGTCAAAGTTGGTCCAGATGGCCAAATTGATGAACTTAAGGCTCGTCTTGTTACCAAAGGGTATACTTAGATATTTGGGCTCGATTATAGTGATACTTTCTCTCTCGTGGCTAAAATAGCATCAGTCCGCCTTTTTCTATCCATGGATGTTGTTCGCCATTGGTCTCTTTATCAGTTGGACATTAAGAATGATTTTCTTCACGGTGACCTTGAGGATGCAGTTTATATGGAGCAACCACCTGATTTTGTTGCTCGGATGGAGTCTAGTAGCCTTGTATATCGGTTGCGACGGTCCCTCTATGGTCTAAAGCAGTCTCCTCGAGCTTGGTTTGGTAAGTTCGACACGGTTATTCAAGAGTTTGGCATGACTCGTAGTGAAGCTGATCACTCTGTTTTTTATCGGTATTCTGCTTCAAATCGCAGTATTTATCTAGTGGTATATGTTGATGATACTGTTATTACCGGCAATGATAAGAATGGTATTACTAAGTTGAAGCAACATATCTTTCAGCCCTTTCAAACTAAGGATCTGGGCAGATTAAAGTATTTTCTAGGTATTGAGGTCGTCCAGTCTAGCTTAGGTATTGTAATCTCACAACGGAAGTATGCCTTAGACATTCTTGAGGAGACATGAATGACAGGTTGTAGACCTGTTGACACTCCTATGGATCTGAATTCTAAACTTCTACCAGGACAGGGGGAGCCGCTTAGCTATCCTGCAAGATATAGGCGGCTGGTTGGTAAATTAAATTACCTCACAGTGACTAGACTTGACATTTCCTTTCCTATGAGTGTGGTAAGTCGGTCCACATAGAATAGGAGTATATATGTATTGTATAAATATGGCTCATTATATTATAATTAAACAGAATATCAATAATAGATTTTTTCTCCCGTGCATTCTCACAATAGCCACCAAAGCCATCCGCTCACACCTCCTTAATGGTGCATCTGAGCTTCTCCTCTTCAAATGCCCGAACCATCTATGCCTTGCTTCCCGCATCTTGTCCTCCGCGGGAGCCACGCCCTTTACCCGGAGATCTTCATTCTTACTTATCCAACCCAGTATGTCCGCACTTCTATCTCAATATCCTCGTTTCTGCTACTTTATCTTCTAGATATGGGAGTTCTTAACTGGCCGGCACTCTGCACCATACAACATAGTCGGCCTAATACCACTTATTAGAACTTACCTTTGAGTTTCGACAACACATTCTTATCACACAAAATGCCGGATGTTAGCCTCCATTTTATACCCTGCCCCTATACGATGTGTGACATCCTCGTCAATCTCCCCATTCACTTAGATAACTGACTCAAGATACTTGTAACATCCTCTCTTGGGGATGGCTTGTGAATCAAGCCTCATGGCCATGTCCGCTTTCTCCATCACGTCACTGAACTTGCAATTCAAGTATTATATCTTAGTCCAACTCAACTTGAAACCTTTAGAATCTAGGGTTTGTCTCTAAACTTTCAACTTCTCGTTAACACTGCCTCGCATCTCGTCAATCAGTACTATGTTATATGCGAATAACATACATCATGGAACCTCCCCTTGAATATGGCACGTCAGAGCGTCTATCATCAAGGCAAAAAACGGGCCAAGCACAGATCCTTGGTATAACCCTATCACAACCGAAAAATGATCCGAGCCTTCTCCCACTGTCCTCACCCGAGTCTAGCTCTATAATACATGTCCTTAATCACCCAAGTGTATGCTACAAGAACACCTTTAGCCTCCAAACATCTTCAAAGAACCTCCCTTGGGACTTTATCATACGTTTTCTCTAGGTCAATAAACACCATATGCAAATACTTCTTCCTTTTCCCGTACTTTTCCACCAACCTCTTAACAATGTGGATGGCTTCCGTTGTCGAACGTCCTGGTATGAACCCGAGCTGTTTCTCGAAAATAGACACAGTCCTCCTTACCCTCACTTCCACCACCCTCTCCCAAACTTTCATAGTATGACTAAGCAACTTCATACCCCTATAGTTGTTACAAACAGTTTTGTCAAGGCGCGCTTAAGCCCTGAAGCGAGGCTCAAAACATGTTGAGCGCTTCGTCTCGCTTTGTGGTCGCCTTACTGTTGCATCAAGGCTCTAAGACATACTTTTCCTTACCAATGAGTGTAATCCTGAAAAGGCGACATTAAACAATTGATATTTCACTTTATCGTGAATTTTTTTTATTTTTTTGTCAATATATTTGTTATTCATGCTTATAATTATTAGTCTTGGACTACAAATACATATTTTTACTTTTTCTCCAGTTGCGCCTTTTATCATTAAAGCCCACGCTTTATTTGCGCTTTGCGCTTAATGCCCAACAAACCTTAGAGTTTTTTTGCGTTTTTCGCCTTTGATAACACTCATTACAAATTTTGAATATCACATTTGTTCTTGTACAACGGAAACATCGTATTCCACCTCCACTATTTGAGCACCTTCTTCGTCCTAAAAATGATGTAAAGAATCCCAATTAGCCACTCCAAGCCTGTCCTACCCACTTACCTCCAAAATTTCATCTGACCCGATCGCTTTTCCCCCTGCTCATCTTAACCACAACCCCCATGACCTCCTCAATTTATGCACCTACAATACCCAAAACCTCGATCGACACTCGGAGTGCTCCAAATCACCCAGCATAATGTTTCTATCTCCCTATTCATTTAGGAGTTTATGGAAGTATGTCTGACAACTTCGTTTAATTTGTGCATCTTCCATTAAACCTATGCCTTCCTTGTCGTTGATATACCTCACTTGGTCCAGATCACGAGCTTTCCGTTCTCGCATCTTTGCCAGCTTGAATAGCTTCTTGTCCCTACCTTTGTCCCTCAGTTCTTCATACAAAAAACAAACGATGTAGTCTTAGCTTCTCCGCTAACTTCGCCTCCTTCTTAGCCTTCTTATACCATTCTGTAATTCGTCCTCTTCTCCTCCTCGTATGTGCTCTCCACTAAATTCAAATGCGCCTCTTTCTTGGCTTCCACTTTTCCTTTGACTTGCTCAGTCTACCATCATTACCCTTTATGACCGCCAGAGTAACCCTTCGAGACCCCTAACACCTCTCGTGCAGCTTTCCTAATGCAGTTAAATATGGTCCACATACCACTCACGTCCCCAGTACTCCTACGGGCCTCCATAGCCAACAATTTCTCCCCCCAACTCCTGAGCTTTGTTCTTAGTCAGGACTCCTCACTTGATCTTCGGCCGACCCCCATCTTCTTCCTCTTTATCGTGATCTTTAAGTCCATCAACAAGAGTCTATGTTGGGTCGTGAGATTCTCACTCGGGTCCTCACCAAGAGCCATAAAAACTGGAACTTGATTTTGGATAGTTGAAGATGGCATACGATTAATAAGAAAACAGGATGTGAGAAATGCATCCCCAAAAAAAGCAACATGAGATTGTAGGTAGGATACAAGAAGTCTCAATCTGATGCCTATTGATTTTCTTTCAGCTACAGGCAGACCTCTCTATAATAACATCCCTATATAACAGTCAATCACTATCAAATTCTAATTTTTCTCAGAACTGATTTTTTACGTTATATTTTACTTCTCTATAATAGCTTTCTACCTATAATAGCAGCAGTCATCTTTATGGCAGTACGCTCTTTGTAAAATTACCCCTCTATAATAGTCATATAGATTCTCTAAGATTATTACTAATAATAAGTCTAAATATTTTGACCAAATATTATATAACTTTAATGCACAACCTATAATAACATATATTATTTTATTATGATAGCACTAAGCCCCTTGAAGATATGCACATCTTACTTTTTTCTTTGAAGATCTACACATGATATATTTTACATTGGACAAATGCCAAAAATATTTAAACGTAATCTATTCATGCTTTTTTAAGATATGCACATCATACTTTTTTATTTAAAGAGATTAGCATATGATATTTTTGGATGTTTAAGTATTAGAGTGAATTTCTCTTCTTGCACAGGTAATAAAATTTGAAGAACTCACTAAAGTTATTCCTACTTCAAGCTATCCCTTTTCTTTTCATGCCATATGGGGTATAACGTCAAGCTATTCCTTTAAAAACAAAGGTAGTATTGTGCCAATACAAAAGGTAATCCTAGCGTCATAGATGAACAACTAAAGGAGAAATTTGCACTTACTAGTCGTAAAACAATCACTGACATTCTTAGGAAGAAGAACAAGTATATAGAGGCGGCGAGATTGCGCGAATGTGAGCATGCAGAGGTACGTATAGAAAAAAATTATTTAAACTTTTGTTCATCCAAAACTAATTAATCAAGATTAACCAAATCGACAAAGCAGTACATATTTGGTTTACTCAAGTAAGGGCAAACCATGTCATCTTGACAGATGCAATCATCGTCACCAATGCTCTTGATTTTGCAGCATCTGTAACGCTAGAGAAAAAAATTCTCTACCTCTAGTGGGGCTTTTACAATTCAAACGACGACATGGCATCAAATTTTATTGTTTTCATGGTGACGCTGAAAGCGCGCCCATCCAAGACCTTCCTTCTTTCCGAACTAAACTTTAAGAAGTAATAAAAGATTATGCACATAGAGATGTCTTCAAGTGTAATGAGACTGGCCTTTTCCTATGTATGGCTTCCGACAAGACTCTTGCTCAAATGCTAGAGAGCAGACGTAAGGAAGACAAATCAAGAATCATCGTAATGTTAATGTGCAACGTTCCGGGTAAGATATCTCTTTAGAAATAGATTTAGTATATTGAAATTTCTTAAAATTTAAATGCTTCGTTTAGTTGATTTATTTATATTTAAAAACTTCTAAATTGAAACTCACAACTAAATCTAAATTTTATTGTTGAGGAAGTAACATACTAAATCCAAACTTTTATTAAATTATTTTCTAATTCGTACTTCATTGCAGGAATAGAGAAAGCTAAAACCTATAGTGATTGGAACTATTGCTAAACCTCGTTGTTATAAGAATGTAGACATGGCCTCTCTGCCATACATCAACTATTTTTACAACAAGAAAGAATGGATGACTCGTGAAATTTTCAAACAAGACATGCTTCGTCTAAATGCTAAATTTGAAGATGAAAATTGCAAGATTCTACTGTTGATGGACAATGTTACTCCTCATGAGATCGAGGAATACGAAAGTCAACTAACATATGTTAAGGTACTTTTTGTAGCCTTGATCATGTGCTAATACATTTAATTATTCAGGTTCATCATCTCCTACCTAATATGATATCACATATTCAGCCTACAGATGCTGGTATTATTGCAAATTTTAAAGATAAGTACAAAAGCCACTTCGTCAAGCATTTGATTGATGAATATGAGCGCAATGGGAGCCATCCATTATGTAGTGACAATAAGTTCAATATGCGGCAAGCTATTAACACTCTGGTAGAAGCATGGAATGATGTGAAGGCTCCACCATTCTCAATTGTTGGAAAAAAACTGGAATCGTACCTATAGATGATAATCCCAATGCTAATAGTGAAAACATAGGACTGGTTAAGTATGTTGGGAATGTATCATCACTTATAGTCCAAATTTCATTACGATGGATGCTACCACATCTGCGCAGTTTGATGTAACACTTCCTATTATTGAAGCTTTCACTGATGAATAAATTATTGCACAAATTATTGGAGTGGAAGAAAAAGATACTATGGAGACAGATGAAAGTGCTGACGAAGAACCTGAAAATACTACTACTTGGACTGAGATAGAAGATTCAACTATTAAGCTATCAAATTGCCTTCAAGGAAAAGCAATTGGATACCCTTTTGTTGAATGTTTGGATGCAAATCTTCACCAATTCAAGAGTTATACCACTACTAAGATACTGAAATCTACGAAACAAACTAGTAATTACAGAGTTCTTCTATCAATCTTAAAAGAATTTACTCCATCTGTTCTAGTTTATGTGAACCTATTTTCTTTTTGGTCTATTCCAAAAAGAATGACCCCTTTCTATATTTGGTAACAATTTAGCTTAAACTTACAATTCTACCCTTAATGAGAAGCTTTTATAACTACACAAATACTTTGGGCCCCTTTTTGACTTGTTTAGGACCAAAAATTCCAAAAGTCATCGTTTTTTCTTAAGCTTCATGCTCAGTTAAACAGGTCCATATAAATTGGAACGGATGGAGTAATTTTCTAGTAGCTTTAAAATATGTGCCTTAGAGTACAAATTTTTGTACATTTAGTTATGGATTTATTAATAATTTATTAGATTTCTTTAACATTTAATTAGTTGTATATTTATATCTTTTGAGATTTTAAACTTGAATTTTTTTTTTTATATTTTATATGCAACATTAAAAAAGGAAAAAATTAATTCTTGGATAATTTTTGTCTATAATACCCAAAATATATTTAGGCTCCAAATGCTATTATAGGTGTATGACACCCATTTTACAAAAGTCAAAAAAGTGCCGAAGCAAACGATGCTATTATAAAGAGGTTTGACTATACCCTATTTTGTTGGGATGTGTAAGGACAAGAGGGTGATGATGATCCCATGAGAGTTCATAAACTGTTGAAATGGAAAAGACAATTATTATGAGGCATTATCACTACGAAATGTGCGGATAGAAACTCCAAATTGATTTTGGATTTCAACATGAAAGGTCTGAAAAATAGAAACTCAAATCGATTTTTCATCAAGAATATCCAAGTGCACTTCGAATAATCACTATGTTACGTGGACTCTCCAAAATGCTGTCACACTCGTATCAGATCCTCCAAAAATATAATACATTTGGAGAATCTGACACACACCCATCGGTATTTCCGGAGAGTCCGAACAACATAAAATAATCCTCAATAGAACTAACAAAGTAACAAAATCCCAAGGTAGAATTGACCTAACCAGAACCCAAATATGTTAATGAACTAAAGTGAAAGATGACTGCCCGATTATCAGGACATTGAGGGAAATGGGGGCGAGTATGCTTACTGAGTTGACATGACTCACACTCTAGGGTGGACAAGTGAGACTAACCAAGTACTATTTTCTGAAGTTTTGATAAACTGAAATGTTCCAACAGTTTATGTAATAAATCGAGCAAATCGGTAATAGGATAAGTTGTTGAGGGAGGACAAGATGTAAGTGATTTAGGAAGAGTAAGGCAATAAAATCCGTGTAGTTCACGTCCAATACTAATGATCCATCCCATACTTGATCTTGTATTAAGACAATCATACATAAAATAAAAAATAGAACAGTTAAATATTTTGGCCAAGTGACTAATTGATATGAGATTAAGGCCTCATTTTTTTTTTAAAATTAAGATGTCTAAATCGGAATACATATCTGAATATCAAAATGTATATTAAGATTAAGCCATCTGAATCTGAATACGCATCTGAATATTATTATATGTATTAAGATTTAAATACTAAATGATTAGGACTGTTCGTTTTTTTAGCATCAGAATATATAAAATTATCTTTATTTAAAAATTAATAAGCATAAAATTCAAATAAAATACTAATTAAGCTAATATTCTATCAATAATATATATATATATATATATATATATATATATATATATATATATATATATATATATATATATATATTTGGTAGTTGGTGGTAGTGATGGCTAACAGAAGTGCTTGTGATGCCTGAAGACGTGGTTGGTGGTGGGTTTGGTTGATGGTGGTGGGTTTGGTTGATGGTGGTGGTTCCGGGTAGTAGCTAGTGGTGATTGATAGCAATAGCGATTATGGTTGAGGATAGTGGTGGTGCATGGTGAATGTTAATAATGGTGGGTGTTGGTGATGGTTGTGGTTGTGATTAAGGAAGGTGATGGTGGGCGGTGGTAGTTTATAATGATGGGTGGTACCATCTATGGTTGTTGATGATGACGGGGTGATTGGTTGTGGTAGTTGAGGTGGGTGAGTGTGTGGTTGTGGTTGAGGATGATGGTGATAGGTGGTGGTTGTGGCGGCGGGTAAGGTTAAGGTTGGTGGTGGTGGTGGTGATGGTAGTAGTTAGATAATAGTAGGTGGTGGGAGTAATGAATGTGGATGATAGCATCTTAATGAAATTAAGTCTCTGTTATGGATCTTAATCATACCTATTCAGACTCATTAAGTGGTTGTAAAGTAAAAAAAAAAAAGCAAGAAAGTGGACTAGCTTGACCTATTCCAGTTGTTATGGTTTGAGACCCATTAGCCATTGAAATTGTTGGAAGAGATTTGACCCGGTTCAACAACAGCTACACAATATTCAGGGGATCCTTTTGCTGAACCCGTACATGTTTCTGCGCAACTGGTTTCGGAGTGGACATTTTCACTCTATTTTATTATCTACGCTTTGCGAAAAGAATGTTTACTTATACACCTAGGACATGGATTCCGCATGAACCAATAGATCGTGACAAGTCGTTACTACAAGCAATGACTTCCTGATATGCAACAGTAGAATTATTTTGGAGGTGGAAGAGAGACAAACATATAACTACCACATTGTTACCATTTTCAAAGAGAGCTTTTAATTCATAGGATTGACTGTTTCTTCTCACTATGGCCTGCTTCAGGCTATTCACATCCTATAATTTGTGAACTGTGAAATACAAAACCAGCACAGACACATGCATATACACAGCAAAATGTCTCAAATTCCAAAAAGATGGTATTTGGCAGATAACATCTCTTTAATTGTCAGAAATCACGAACAATAAACTAGATTTCCTCTTCTTCACCTCTGCACATTATCTTTTTTCAGCAGGGTGAAATGCCATCATATTCCATTGAACAAAGATATGGTCTAAAAACAATCGTGAAATAATATCATAATTCCAGCTAAAGGAATAAAAAGAACAAAGCAGTAGGAGTGCAACCAATTCACAGCCACAGTAATTCGGATCCTGTTCACATCAACAGTAATTCTAGAACTGCAAGATGCAGACCCAAGACTGTGATATACTACTTTCCATTAGAGTATTATCAAATCTAAGCTCAATTTCTGTTTCCTAACAATACCCTGGGATAATAAATATGCATGGGCTTCCTCTGGAGGAGGAAATTTAAATGGACAATTAAAGAACAGACAATTGAAAATGGTGAATCTCATCTGATAAGTCACTACTAAGAGAAGCAGAAAATACCACAATCGTAAATCAGCAGGCATTACCTTTCTAATTCGCTCCTCCTCAACTTGTTCAACACGTTCCAATAAGTTTTCTAGTGTTCCTATTCAAAAATCAGGATGGAAACAAGTTAGTATAGATCTAAATTAAAGCTGATTAATGGGAACAAAAACTACTACATAAATGAAGGAAGATAAAAAAAAGCAAAGAGAAAAGAATACATAAAAAACCAGTGCTATTCAAAAAGATTAATACATGTCTTATTTTTATTAACAAACAGTTCATTTTTTGAAGAAGAAAGTGTAATATTAAAGAAATGCAATATTTTTTTAAGACTATAAGAACCATGGTACGACATTTAAGATTAATAACTTATTTAATTCTTCCTCCATCCCACAAAGAATGATCGGGGATTTGGTGTATAGGATCAACTCATTTAATTTGTAGGGTGACTTTGAAAATCCATCTCTTAGGTAATAGATATTGTGGACATTGAGACGTTCCATTGCGTTTCAAGAAAAGTTTTGCATGTTTGAAAAATCAAAACAAAGAGGTTTTATAGGCTGGTAAAAAGTAAGACTACGTCAAGTAGGCATGCAAACACTATCACATTGTGGTAGCTTGCACCATACTCCTTGTTACTTTATCAGTTCTAACTTACTCCTTAGAGAGCTATGGCATCAAGAGTTACTTAATACATGGGTTCTGATAAGTAAATGTATGGGACCTGTTTGCATAGGAAAACAATTATCGAATTTAAATTGCTTCTTCCTTCCGGACTTTGGCCAGTGGTTACCTTCCCTTTTTTCATCTTTGCAGCATGAGAAACTAAATTTTGCCTTTGTTGTTAAATCTTTCTTTCTCCCAAGCGAAAAATCCTATTTTGACTCAGAATGGCATCATGTCTTGCATGTATCCAATAGGAAATGTTGGGGATCTCAAAGTCATTTAGAACCTCATGTCGTTCTTACAAAGGTCGTTCCTATCCTCGTCTATATTCAACATATCTAGTCACACGTGGAGCAACATGGTCAGTATATGTTTAGGTTCGGCCTTCAGGAGGCGGGGGCACATGCCAGGACCCTTATTCACAACACTGGTGCATCATTACGGGGCATGTTACAGAGCTTGAGCATGACAGACGCCCCTGGACCATCCCCGCGAGACCCGTCGCATTCAAGAGCTGCTTGAGGAGGCTTTTTATTTATACTAGTGTTAGAACCCGCGCGATGCGCGGATAATTTGACAGAATATTTATATTTTAAAATTATAATCTAATATATCATATTATATTAATAAATATTAGCTATTATTTTATTATTTAATGTAGTGTACAGAAATATAATAAAATCAATACAAAATCAAAGGATACACATCATATAGTAATCAAATAAATTATTTATTCCTTGTTTATTTTTTATTAAAATTAACAAGTACTTGGTACAAAACATTTACTAATGTGAATTTTTATTAACTTGTCAATTGGCTTAATATTTTGATACTACTTTTATTTTAATAGAACATAAGTATATATTTTCTTATACTTATCTTATTTATTTATCTTTTATCTATTATTATAAAATTATCTTTATCCCCCTCTTGTCGTACATTCTTTTCTACTGTAATATTTGATTAATTTTCTCATTTTGTATTTTACTGAAAATTTAAATAATATAATTTTTTTTACTAAATTATAATTTTGAATTCATCAAAAGTATAAAGTGATAAGCCTTTTATTATTTTTATAAAAATCCTACTAATATTTTTAATAATTAATAATTTGTGTTTTATATAAATTAAAACACCTTCATATATAAACCTAATACTCTCCAAACCCTAAACCTAAAGATTTCCCACAACCGCAACTCACCCACCCCTTGCTGCCGCCATGGACTCGCCGGAAAACTCACCGATTCTCGTCGAGTCCACTCATTTGATCCTTAATGGTTCCCTCTCCTCTTATCCCTTTCTTCCACGTCACCAAAATCCTAACAAACTCGAATATTCTCCTCATGATTTCATCCGAATTATCCCTCAAACACATCACGCGTTTTGTTCTCTTTTGGGATGATTTTGAGATGAATGGGAGCCATAGGATTAAGGGATTTGATCCTAGCCTTCCATTTGTCAAAAATCCGTCCAAACTTGAATAGATTTACGGATATAAGCCATTTCTTGAAAAACAAGCAGAGAGGCTTCAAGATTTCCTACTTAATGAATTCATTTCGGATTTTGGGGCTGGACACGGTTTTGGAGAGAGAAAAAAAAGAACGAGGCTTTTGAGGATTTCTATTCTTTTGAGTTTTCATTTTAAATTTTAGAAAGGGAAAACATACAAAAATATGTTGCTTTTGCTGAATCAATTGTGATTGAGCTTCAGAAAAGAAAAATATACAAAAATACTTGAGTTCTCTTTTTAATTTCGGTTTCAAAAATGGATTTCCCTTGAGGTGCTAAGATTTGGTTCGAGATCGTGATTTCGGATTCCAGTTCCTGGAGTGAATTAGCCACAGTTTCGAAGGATTTCGGGCTCAAAGTTTGTAGCCGACTTTTTTCATTTTGCTATTTAAGGAAGATTGATATTTCAGGTTCATCTCTTTTCTTCTCTTATTGTTTATGTGATATGTGCTTTTTAAGCTTGGTATTGGCATGTTATTCTTAGTTTCTCTTTTGTTTGAGTTTTATAAAAACCATGGGAATGATTTTCGGACACAGTGGGGTGTATGATCTCAACTTCTATTCTAACATTTAACCAAGTTTCGTATCAGTAGTTTTGTTTGATTTGTATCGAAGTCATCGTGAGATGAGATTTTGATTTGTTTTAAAGGAATTTCGTATGTCTAAAGCTTCAAAGCAATGTCAAAGTTTTCTTATAATTTTTCTCTGAACTTTAATATGTTTATCATGAGAATTCAAGTCCAGTGATCCATGTGGGAGTCTTGATACTCAAAGTCTTAAAATAGTTTCTTTGGGAGGTCATATTTTTGTGTCTTTTATTCTTAATTACCTATCTTTATGATTCTGTCCAAATCAAATTGATATCGCTTAGCACACAATGAATTATTTGCCTATAATTAAAGTTATTATTTGAATCTAATCACACTTAGGTGAAGCATTTCTAGTATATTTCTAAGTGTATTTCCTTAAATCTTAGGTTTATTAATTAGGAATTCACTAATATTTCTTTGTCAACAATTGGTTATAGCCTTCCATTCGATGTTCTGAAACACGTATGGGGATGTAAGTTTTGAAATATGGGCTTTGGTAGATCTTCCAGAATTTTGATTTATTTTATCTTTTTGAGTTACTTTGAGATGTTGTCTTTTGAATTATTTTAATTTTTTCTATTCTTACTGGCATTTTATTTAGCTGCTTCGTTAACGGTCTGTTTCTTCGAGTCTCGCTGGGAGACTATTGCTGTTCATGCTGAATTGTTTTTCTTTGTTATCTGCAGCTTGATATTTATGTGTTTTAATGTTCCTAGATGGAGTGTGTCATGTAGAGTTAGCAGGTTGTTAAAAAAACAAAAAAAAAATTATTTGAGTGGGTTGTGGGGGCAACATTAAATATGCAAACACATTAGACTTTAAATGCTTTATTACTCTTATTTTATCTTATCTTATCGCTATTCTAATCGCTCGGAGCATGCATAGGCCGTCAACACTAGGGTGGGCAAACTTCGGGACTTCCTATTTGTTTTGAAGTTGGAGATTGTCCCTTTGTTTACCATTTTATCCCGGGGTGCCCCGACGAACTTGTAAATATTTTATTCGGGAATGCCCCGTAGAATCATGTAATTGGAGGCCATGACGGACACCGTGGAAGAAGCATAGTGTAGGATAGCTTAGTACTTTCTTTTCCTTTTTCTTTCTTTTCTCTTATTTTCTGGGACAACCTAAAACCTCTTTTGTGTGTTTTTCCTCAATTGGGTATTTTTAAAAGCCAACTAGATCATGTATGCCCGTGACTTTCACGGGACTTGTGGAACGCCTAATACCTTCTTCACGAGTCAAATGAACCCCTTACTTAGAGTCTTTGGTGCAGACCTATTTTGAATTCAAATGTATTCTTCAGAGAAATTATTTTTAAAAATGTTCGACTTGGCACACAAAAATATTATGTCAATTGGCGACTTCGAAAAATCCCTTTCTAACAAAATACTTTGTCACTTCTGAACTTGAAAACCCCTTCCGATCTTAAAAATACTTAATTTTTTTAAAGAGGGTTGGTAAAAAGGGGTGTGACACCACCTGCCCGGCTCGTTAAAGGTGGAGGCCATTTAGTTAGAGGTCGTCCTAGAGGAGGAGGACAAATCGGTGAGGTGGGGGTCAGGCTCATGGTTATGCTTTTCCCGGTAAACCCGAGGCGGTGGCATCGGATGCGGTCATCATAGGTATTATTTCAGTCTATCATACAGATGATTTAGTATCATTTGATCTGGGCTCTACATATTCGTACCTGTCATCTTACATTGCATCACATTTGGGTATGACTCTGATTCTTTGGATATTCCTGTTTATATGCCATTCTACCGTGGGAGATCGGGTTTATCGGTCTTGTGTAGTTACTATTAATGGGTATGATACGATTGTTGATATTCCTGTTTATCGTGATTTGAAGCAACACTATTGGCGGCGGAGGATGAAGAAGGATATTGTTGGGGCATGTTCACAATGTCTGAATTGCCAGCAAGTTAAAAATGAACATCGGAAACTAGGTGGTTTGATTCAGAAGATGGTTATACCGGCACGAAAGTGAGAGCATATTACTATGGACTTTGCGGCAGGCTTACCATGTACGTTGAGGAAGTTTGATGCTATTTGGCTCATTGTGGAAAAGTTGACCAAGACCGCACATATCATATGGATGTTGATTACTTATACTTTGAAAAGTTTGGCTCAGATTTACATCAAGGAGATAATTCATTTGCATGGCGTGCCTATTTCTATCATTTTAAACCGGGATACTCAAATCACATCTCACTTTTGGAGAACTATTCAGTGGGAGTTGGGTAAGCAGGTTGTCAGCTCAGCATGGTTTTTCACCCACAAACGGATGGTCAGTCCAAGCGAACTATTCAAATTCTTGAGAACATGTTGCGAGTTTGTGTGATTGACATTGAAGGTCAATAGGATCAGTTCTTACATTTGGCGGAGCTTACCTACAATAACAGGTATCAGGCCAGCATTCACAAGGCTCTATATGACGCTTTGTATGGTAGACAGTATTGTTCTATTGCTGGTTGGTTAAGCCTAGCGAGGCAAGACTGTTGGATACAGAATTGGTACATGATGTTGTTGATTGGCTTAATTATTAGGAAAGATTTGATTCAGATTGAGAAAAGATTTGATTCTGATTGATTGTGATTTATTTTCCTTCCTAAAATAGTCATAGGACCTACTATATACCCGTGTTATTAAAGGCGAAAAGCGCAAAAAAGCTCTAAGGTCCGTTGGGGCTTTAAGCGCAAAGCGCAAATAAAGCGTGGGTTTTAATGAAAAAAGGCGCAATGGGAGAAAAAGTAAAAATATGCATGTAGTCCAAGGCTATTCATTATAAGCAACAACAACAACAACAACTACCCAGTAAAATCCCACCAGGTGGGGTCTGGGGAGGGTAATGTGTACGCAGACCTTACCCCTACCCGATAGGGCAAAGAGGCTGTTTCCGATAGACCCTCGGCTCAGAAAAATGAAAATAAAAAAGAAAACAAGAAAAGACAACTCANACAAAGAAAGACAACTTCATTACGTAACTCCAGTAGCAACCGTAATAGTAATGGAAGCATAACAACCAAAAGATGAAAGACGTGCAATAACAGTAACCAGTATCTAAGGCCCAGGGCTAAAATAAACAGCAAGTACAGAGTGTATTCGGCCTAAACTGCAAGCTATCTAAGATCAACCCTAATCCAACCCCGCCTCGCCCCCGGAACGAAGTAAGGAAAGTGCTACTACCCCCTAACCTACAACCCTAATGCTAGACCTCCAGACCTTCCTATCAAGGGCCATGTCCTCGAAAATCCGCAGACGTACCATGTCCTGCCTGATCACCTCCCCCAGTACCTCTTAGGCCTCCCTCTACCTCTTCTCGTACCCACCACTGCCAACCGCTCACACCTCCTTACCGGCGCATCAAGGCTTCTCCTCTGCACGTGCCCGAACCATCTGAGCCTTGCTTCCCGCATCTTGTCATCCACAGGGGCCACATCCACCTCAGCATCCTCATTTCTGCTACCTTCATTCCTGGATATGGGAGTTCTTAACCGGCCAACACTCTGCTCCATACAACATGGTCGGTCTAACCACAGCTCTATAGAACTTACCTTGGAGTGGCAGTGGCACTTTCTTGTCACACAGTACTCCAGATGCAAGCCTCCATTTCATCCAGCCCGCCCCTATACGGTGAGTGACGTCCTCGTCGATCTCCCCGTCCCCCTGGATCATCGACCCAAGATACTTGAAGCTATCTCTCTTGGGGATGACCTGTGATCCAAGCCTCACGTCCCTGCCTCGACTCAGTGCTAAACTTGCACTCCAGGTACTCTGTCTTAGACCTGCTCAACTTGAAACCCTTAGACTCGAGGGTCTGTCTCCAAACCTCCAATCTCTCGTTAACACCGGCCCTCGTCTCATCAATTAGAACTATGTCATCAGCAAATAACATACACCATGGCACATCCCCTTGAATATGGTGTGTCAAAGCGTCCATCACCAAGGCGAGTAGGAACGGGCTAAGCGCAGAACCTTGGTGTAATCCCATAACAACCGGAAAATGCTCCGAGTCGCCTCCCACAGTCCTAACCTTGGTCTTAGCTCCATCATACATGTCCTTGATTGCTCTTATGTAGGGTACCGACACGCCCTTCACCTCAAGACATCTCAAGAGCACCTCCCTGGGAACCTTGTCGTACGCCTTCTCCAAGTCAATAAACACCATGTGCGCTATTCATTATAAGCATGAATAAAAAATATATGGACAAAAAAATTGAAAAAAAAAATCACGATAAAGTGAAATATCAATTGTTTAAGGTTGCCTTTTCAGGATTACACTCATTTCCAAGGAAAAGTATGCCTTAGAGCTTTGATGCGACACTAAAGCGCCCACAAAGCGAGGCGAAGCGCTCAACGTGTTTTGAGCCTCGCTTCAGGGCTTAAGCGCGCTTTAAGCGTGCCTTGACAACACTGCTATATGCATACATTTGCTTAGGGATGTAAGAAATACACGAGAAATACAAGAAGCCTTTTCTTCTTCTCAAAAATCTACATCGTATTAGAGTCATTGCTGCCTTTTTGAGGTAAGTTATCTCCCTCGCAGCACTAGGGTTCTGTTTTTATTAAAGAGATGGAGTTTTCTCTCTCTTGGTGGATGTCCGCAACACGAACTCCTTCTGGTTCCATCGAGATAGATATGGTTTCCAACGAGGCAAATTATTTTGAGCAATTTTCTTCAGATTTCCTTCTGATTGGGCAGAAATATGGAGTCATTCAAGGAGACGGTTTCCGGAGAAATCTTGTCTTTCGGATGAAATTCAGCTTCTTGGTCGCCTCTTAACCAAACTCAACTCTGCTAATGTTGCCACATCCAATTATATACAATGAGGTACTGCCTATGCTGCTCACCTTAATTCTTGGATTGTTGATTCTAGTGCAAATAGACACGTAACAGGCTCTTCTAAAGGCATTCAAAACTATTCTCCATATCTCAAAGTAGATAATGTTAAAATGGCTAATGGTTCTTTAACACCTATGTTTAGAAAGGCATTACATTCTCCGGATAATTCAAATCGAAGCAATTAGATATCCAACTCGGGCCTATATGACATGATTGATCAATAGAACCACCTTTTTCATATATTCCATACATCACACTAGATAGATATCATATTCATGGAATACGATTCACTTTCAAGATGCCTTGGGGGAGAAATGGTCACGCGAGACTCAAAATCTCGTGCTAAATAGCGTGGAGGTTCGAGTCTTCTTCAAGGCATAATATTGAGAACTCAATAAGAGAGCTCAGAACAGGTTCTGTCGTTTGTACTCCAAAAATTAAACTATCATCTGTGCTCCATGTCCCAAAGTTCCCCGTCAATCTTTTATCTGTTACCGCCATCACCAACGCTCTAAACTGTAAAATCGAGTTCTTTCCCGATCATTGTATTTTTCAGGATCTTCAAACAGGGAAAATGATTGGAAGTGGTAGATTGCTTGATGACTTGTATATATTGGATGGAATTCAAAGCACTGATAGAGCCTTTTTCGGGGAAAGTAAGGATGTCAACCAAGAAAAAATAAACGGTTAGGACACCCATTATTTTTTGTTTTGAAGAAGTTATATCCCGATTTGTTTTCAAGGCCTCAATTTGAATCATTGTTCTGTGATGCGTGTGAATATGCCAAGCATACTAGAAACTCTTATCTTGTGAGTGACAATAGAAGCACAACTTCGTTCCCGATTTGGAGCATTTGAAAGGCAAGGATAGAGGAAGGAGCATATTGGAAGGCTGAAGCCAATTCCGGATATGGTAGGTAGTTTGGCTAACCTTGATTTGAGGGAATTTTTCATAAAATGGACTTATATGCAAACTATTACATGTTTGGAGGGTGACGTATATGCGAGGTGACGAGCGTATATGCGGGCGCTGAGGTTATACCATATTTGGGAGTAGAATTTAGGCTTCCTTATGCCTTGTCTGAGATATATTTCTTTTGGTCTGTGTTATGTTTTATTTGTTTGTATGACTATTTGAGCAGCTTAAATCATGCTATACATATTATATCAAGGCTTTTGATGCTTTATTTTGACATGAAGGGCTATTCGGTATATTGGATTATACGTTGTAGCCATAGTCATACTTGTACATATGCATATATCTCTGCATGGTGATTTCCTCCGTCCATATACATCATATATGCTTATTTCTTGTTCATAAACATACATACATGCAATGGTACTCTGCTATGGACTGAGGTTGGCATGATGGGACATTCCATGCGGATATTATGATTGGGCACGATGGTACATTTTGTGCGGTTTGATGACTGATTTCTGAGATATTGATGATTCTTCATGGAGCTATGATGCTCGGCTCATGGATTTGGATCCATCCTCAGGAGGCACGTGATTACCCATATTACATTAGGCCGTGTGTGCGCAATGATATGGGACACCTGGGAAGTGTCGTTGTAGAATCATGTAGAGGCATGCATATACATGCTACTTGATGCATATCATCCATATATGTTGAAGTTGTGCTTTAATTACGTCCTTTATCAACTTTTCCGGAAAGCATGCTTAATAGTTGATTCTTGGTTGTGTACATTACTACTTGTATCTGTGGTTTCTTAGTTTTTCTTTTATTGTACATTGTTATGAGTTTAACACATTATTGAATTATGTCACTTTTGTCTAAATCACACCACTACTTCATCGGAGTTAGACTTGATGCTTACTGGGTACACGTTTTGTACTTATACTACATTTTTGTGCAGATTCTGCTATTGGACCCAGCGGTGTTCAGGAGGGCGCTTAGCAGCTCGTAGGAGACCGTGGTGAGCTGACGTACTTGATTCGCAACTTATGGAGTCCCTTTCTTATGTATCCTACTGTTATTTTGGTACAGACAGTACTTTAATATGGCGACTCAGATGTACACTATTTAGTTGCTCATGATTTCGTATTATCGGGTTTTGGGAGATTATTATAGTATTTTCAGCTTTTGGTTGATGTTGTGAGACTAAATATGTTTTATTTATATCATAACTAATTATCCTTTATTTGTTTTGCTTTGTTAATTGCAAATGTTGGCTCACCTAGAGGGTTGGGGTTAGGTGTCATCAGGATTTTAGTCGTGACAGAACAAAAGGAATAACAAGTAGGGAAAAGAAAAGAGAAGAACAAAGAAAAGGAGGCAACAACTCTCGGGGATGTCTTCACTGAGGATAGAACTCTGATATATTATGAAATGAAAGATTTCAGAGGCCTCACTGAACCACTGCACCCAAATCTGTTTTGTTTAATGCAGGTGTCATTTAAACCATTTCAGTTTTACAGATATCTACATGTATACTCAGAATTTTAGATGGAGCATGCAAGTGACGAGGCACCCCTACCTAATAAGGTAGATCTGCCCCTGGGCGTTGTATCACCTTTCGTGTTACTAATTAAAGAATAGAGGAAAAAGTGACACCGAGAGATGTAAATGTGAGCTCACATATTTCTTGTTACATAAAATAAATCTGAACTTCTCTTTTAAGGGAAGTGGGCAGAGATTGACAGAAATGGCAAGATTTTTATTTTTAGTCAGAGTGAATATTTTGCATGTCAGACCATTGCGTTGGACAAAAATAATTTATCTTCAACCACGTTGTCTAGAAACCCAGCAACCTATAGGCACTAACATTACTTCTGATTACAAACTTTTTCATGTGCACTACATTTGCAAATACTTATAAAGTGTAGCAGTAACATGCAGGAAACAAGGCCATCATGGAAAGGATTTATCCTTCAAAAGGAGGGGAAGCAGTTATAACTGCCCGACAAAATTAAGGTTCTCCACACTAGCTTACTAACATTAATTAACTTACCAAATTTCATAATAAGCTGAATTGCATGTACATCTCCAATCCCATGAACACCTGCACATGGAAACAAAAACAAAGAATATAATGCCAGATTAGTGAAAAGCAAAGTTTTTATCAGATGACAGATTCCAATGAAGTACAATCATTAAGCTGAAGCTGAATGAGATCTACTAGTAAACTACTTTTTTCGGTCCAGTTAAACAGAGTTATCGACTCTGTGATATATTGGAAAGATACCAAAATCTGCCCAACAGGGAGAGCACATGAAACTAACAGCACCATGTTTTATAAGTGATCTATACAACACCGATTCTGAAGTAATGAGATACAGATAATTTTTTTTCTCCTCTTCATTTGGGCTGTTACGGTGAGAGCGAACGTCCCATGAAATGCCTCCTACAATCACTCTCGTCATTTCCATTTTTAAGAACTCAAAATTTTTCTGTATCTCGTCATTTGGATCAGTCATCACTTAAATTTAACTTTCAGAATGCAATAAATAGGCCAGCACTACTTTTACATTACTTACTCAAACCTCCAATGAAAAAGGACCTAAGTATATTTGCTAATACTTTTCTTTTTCTCAAGTCTTAAAGGCTTCTGATGCAACTTCATACATTCTTGGCAGAAGATTTCTGGGTAAGGTCTGGCTAAGGGTGTTTCAGAAGTTGGAGGGCCTGGGAGAGTTTAGTTGAAAACAAAGAGAAGGCCCTGAGCAATCTACAGCAATCTACCCTTCATTATACAGAAAAGTTTACTCAAGGCAGCACAGATAAACCTGGTATGTTATCAGATTTATCACCCGTAAGTGAGATCAAATCAACAAATTGAGACGGTTTTAGTCCTCCATATTTTCCAGCAAAATCCTCCATTCCAAATGAGACCATCCTGCAAAATGTAAGAAAAGGCCGAAGGACTTAGAAAGTGCTGAAGAATACAGTTCCATGGGTATGATGACAGAAAAATGAGACAAATAAAACCATGGACACAATCCATAATGAAACAACAGAAGGCATCAAAATCATTGGACACAATACAACAGAAGGCATCAAAATCATAGGAAAACTAATGGTAAAGGGAAAAAAGACTATGCGCAACATTAACTATATCTTCTCCTTAAAGATAACGGAACTACTCATTGTAGTTATCTCCACATAATGCTGACACAACTTGTGGATATGCCAAGCTAGTCCATGATTCACCTTAGTCAACCATTAAAATTGAAGGTGTACTTCCTTGATAAGACATATTGGTTCGTTAATTTCCAAGACACTCCTGGCATTCAGAATCCGTCCTATCAACTCCAAAATACTCATGCCATATTAAGTTCCCTCGATAGTTGTTGTAGTATGAAAAACATCAAATATAGGCACAGTTACAAATGTTCTTATAAACATATGAATCAAATTCGCCATATCCCCAAACGCTTAATCCATCCATTAACTGGAATGACTCCCCTTTTACTTGGACAGAGTCAGAAAGACAATTGTGCTTTAAACAACATCTGAAGTACGTAGATAGTTGATTTTGGGTACAGCAATGAAGTAACTCTCAAATACTTCAGCAAAAGTTGTATCTCCTACCCTATTCTAAGTGCATCTCATGACATCCCAAGTTTACCATAATAGTTCCTGCAGTTTAATTTACTGTGGCATCTATTTCAGTTTGATGACTTGATCCTATACAATCTCAAAGGTAAAAGAAAAGGATGAAGTGCTCAGATATACATCATGAAGCAAAGTAGGATAAACTGATCAACAGTGCAAATATGCTGATATCAACTCATTCAAGTCTCAACCAGCACAAATTAATCAACATGCTGAAGTGAGGTGCACTGACTCAAATCCACGAGGAGCTATTCGTAGAAGGCGTAATGAAGGAGACAGAATCTGGAAAAAATCTTTATCTGGGGAAACAACTCGCACCTGTATTAATAGTAGAACAAGCAACAAACACATCAGCTAGATAACAAAGTAGAAGTTATCAGAGTTCTTAAGATATAATTTCATATTCTACAAGAAATGCTTGTCCACATTTTTTTATTTGGGGGGGGGG
>NC_031994.1:83942807-83970261 GCF_001879085.1 Nicotiana attenuata
GGGGGGGGGGTGTTAGTAAGTAAAATTGACCATTAGATGTTCTCAAAAATCAAAGAAATGGACTGCAGATAAGCGGATGAAACTCTGCAGCACAAATTTTGGGTATGCTGTGTAAACGAACGAGCATATCAAAGTAGAGATTATGAAGACACATCAATGCTGAGAGATCAAGAAGATTTGATAATTGAACAACAGTTAATCAAAAAGCTAAGAAAATAAGCAGATTCAGTGTCATAAATATTCGTCTAAGTAAAATCATCTAATGTTACTCTGTTATGGTCAATTGCAAGGTATGGGACTTGAGTCCCACATCGGTATTGCAATGTGCTGATGTGGGGTTTATATAGCCTTGGGCTCTCCCACCTTAATAGCTAGCTTTTGGGTGTGGTTGTCCCTGGGTTGTATCAATGGTATCAGAGCCACCCACCGCCCTCCGCGCCATGGATGGTAACGTCGATATTGCAGTGTTCGCTCGGGGCTAGAAAAGTCTAGCGCACAGCCGTCGGGGACGACAGATGCGGAGCGTGGTGGTTTATTATGGTCCATTGCACGGTATGGGACTTGAGTCCCACATTGGTATGGCAATGTGCTGATGTGGAGTTTCTATAGTGATGAAATTGAGAAAAAGAGATGGCTTCTTTGTATTTCAATATATTTTACATCCTACCGATACATGCTTTTATAGCTTTTCAGATGACACATAGAACAAACTCAAGACACCACTTGTAACTTTTTCTTTGATGAAGTGTCGATCAATTCAACATGCTTTGTTCGGTCATGCTGGACTGGATTATGAGCTATACTAATGGCAGCCTTGTTACCACAATACAAGGGAAGTTTCCCTTTTTCAGACAATCTCAATTCCTCTAGTAGCTTAGTTCACACACCCTGGGCCATAGCTTTGTATTCTGCCTCTGCACTTGATCTAGCGACCACACTTTGCTTCTTGCTTCTCCAAGTAACTAAGTTTCCTCCTACGAATGTACAATAACCGAATGTAGATCTTCTGTCATCTAGAGATCCAACCCAATCCGCATCTGTAAAGGCTTCTATCTGGAGGTGACTATGTTTGGAGAACAGCGGACCTTTTCTAGGAGCAGACTTCAAATATCGCAAAATATGAGGATCTCGGGGGTCATGCATGAACTGACTCACCAGGCTGACTGAATAGACTATGTCTAGTCTAGTATGGGAGAGATAAATGAATCTTCCAACCAGTCTTTGATATCTTTCCTTATCAACTGACATTCCAGTTCCGCTTTGTAACTTGTGATTACTTTTAATGGGTGGTTCTATCGGTTTGTAACCTGTCATACCAGTTTCTTTCAAGAGATCCAAAATATACTTCCTTTGAGAAATAAAGATTCCTCTTTTTGATCTAGCAACCCCAATTCCCAAGAAGTTCTGCAATTTTCCTAGATCTTTGATTTCAAATTCCTGTGCAAACAACTTCTTCAATCGGGTCATCTCCTCTTTGTCATCTCCTGCCATTACTATGTCATCAACATAAACTATGAGAAGAGTGAGTTTACCCTTTTGATGTATTATGAAGAGGGTGTGATCAACGTTGCTTTGTTGGTAGCCAAAGGAGATCATTGCTTTGCAGAATCTTCAAACCAAGCTCTAAGAGATTGCTTTAGTCCATACAAGGCTTTCTTCAATCTACACACTTTTCCTTGACTTTGTTTGGTATCAAATCCAGGTGGGATCTCCACATACACCTCTTCTTCTAAGTCTCCATGAAGAAATGCGTTCTTCACACCAAAGTGTTGTAAGTCCCAACCAAGATTAGTTGCACAAGACAAAATGATTATGATAAAGTCAGTGTTTTGAAAAGCGAGCGCTTCGTCGCTTTAAGCGCGAAGCGAGGCGAAGCGAGAAGCTGTCGCTTTTTCCTTACTGAAGCGACACGACCAGCAGAAGCGATCGCTTCAGCCAAAAAAGCGAGAAGCGACCCAGAAGCGAGAAGCGCAGAAGCGCTCGCTTTTGTTAACAGGGGCCATTTTGAAAAAGAAAAAAGTTTGGGTCTTTCTTTTTGTTATACAAAACAGACCCCAAAGTGAAAAGACCTTCTTTGTCTTGCCAAAAAATTGAGCGTTAGCAGCNTCTTCTTCTCTCTCCTCTTTTTCAGCTTTTCTCGACCAGTGTCTGCGCTAGGGCAGGCGTTGGTTTTTCCCCCCTTTTATTCTTCTTTATTAATTTTAATATGTATTTTAGTTTATAAAATTAATTATTTTATATATATATATATATATATATTATTTTCAGTTTATTTGATTTGTTTAATGTGTGTTTCAGTTTCTAAAATTAATTATTACTATATATTATGTTATATTTTCAGTTTATTTGATTAATTTTATATGTACTTCAGTTTATAAAATTAATTATATATATATGTTATATTTTCAGTTTATTTGATTAATTTTATACGTATTTTCAGTTTATAAAATTAATTATTATTATATATATGTGTTATATTTTCAGTTTATTTGATTTTTTAATGGGTATTTCAGTTTATAAAATTAATTATTATATATATGTTATATTTTCAGTTTATTTGGTTAATTTTATATGCATTTTCAGTTTATAAAATTAATTATTATATATATATATATATATGATATGTTATATTTTCAGTTTATTTGAATTTTTTAATGTGTATTTCAGTTTATAAAATTAATTATTATATATATGTTATATTTTCAGTTTATTTGATTAATTTTATATGTATTATCAGTTTATTTGATTATGTATTTTCTTATATTAATAGGGATTTAAAAATGTCCCAAAGTTTTTGAATTGAATTTTTGGATTATTTATATTGTGTCTTTGTAATGTTTACATTATGTTTTTTAAAAATTGCGCTTCACTTCAATGAAGCGTGCGCTTCGCTTTGCGCTTCGCTTTGCGCTTCGCTTTTGAAGCGAGGCGAGCCCCTGTCGCTTTATTGCGCTTCTCGCTCTCAAAAACACTGCCACTTGGTGCCAAAGTTAAATCAACTGAAGTTTGGAGTGATGTGATTGAGAAGTTTGAAACAAAGTTAGCCTCTTGGCAGAGACAATATCCTTCTATGATAGTGTATTGGATAGTATTCCTACTTATCTCATGTCTCTGATTCCAATTCCGAACAAGGTAGTCAAGCAGTTTGATAAAATCAGAAGAACCTTTCTCTGGGAAGGAGGCAGCAAGGGTTACAAACTTCACTTAGTCAAATGGTCAAAAGTTACCATGCCAAAGCAACTTGGTGGACTAGGTATCAGGGACCTCAACATGCATAACAAGTGCATGCTTATGAAGTGGCTATGGAGATATTGTCAAGAAGGGAATACGCTATGGAAATAGGTGGTAACTGCAATTCATGGATCTCAAAGCCACTGGTGCACCGATCTGTCAAGAAGACCATATGGAGTAGGGCCTTGGAAATTTATCAGGAAACTTTGGAATGAATTCTCTACGAATACCTCTTTCAAGTTAGGAAATGGCATCAACATCAGGTTTTGGAAGGATGGATGGTTACAAGGGACTGTCCTAATGAATGAATTCTTAGACCTCTACCAGATAGCTAATGATCAAGATTCCTCTATCTCTCGGAATTGGCAAGACAATTGCTGGCAAATCCAATTCAGAAGGGACTTCCAAGACTGGGAAATTCCACAGTTGTTGAGTCTCCTGGCTAAATTAGAGGGATACCCAGTCAACCACAACATTGCTGACAATATTAAGTGGATGGATGGCCTCTACTCAGTTAAAGCAGGGTACTCTCATTTATGCTCAACTAATGAAATCATTGATAGATAGCCTTGGAAGTATTTCTGGAAGACAAGCCTTCCCCCAAAGATCATTTGCTTCAGCTGGATAGCCCTTAATGAATCTTGTTTAACACAGGACAACCTTAACAGAAGAGGTATGCCAATTGTTAACAAATGTTTTATGTGCCGGCAACATTNTTTAATGTGTGTTTCAGTTTCTAAAATTAATTATTACTATATATTATGTTATATTTTCAGTTTATATGATTAATTTTATATGTACTTCAGTTTATAAAATTAATTTATATATATATATGTTATATTTTCAGTTTATTTGATTAATTTTATATGTATTTTCAGTTTATAAAATTAATTATTATTATATATATGTGTTATATTTTCAGTTTATTTGATTTTTTAATGGGTATTTCAGTTTATAAAATTAATTATTATATATATGTTATATTTTCAGTTTATTTGATTAATTTTATATGTATTTTCAGTTTATAAAATTAATTATTATTATATATATGTGTTATATTTTCAGTTTATTTGATTTTTTAATGGGTATTTCAGTTTATAAAATTAATTATTATATATATGTTATATTTTCAGTTTATTTGGTTAATTTTATATGCATTTTCAGTTTATAAAATTAATTATTATATATATGTTATTTTTCAATTATTTTGGTTAATTTTATATGCATTTTCAGTTTATAAAATTAATTATTATATATATATGATATGTTATATTTTCAGTTTATTTGAATTTTTTAATGTGTATTTCAGTTTATAAAATTAATTATTATATATATATGTTATATTTTCAGTTTATTTGATTAATTTTATATGTATTTTCAGTTTATTTGATTATGTATTTTCTTATATTAATAGGGATTTAAAAATGTCCCAAAGTTTTTGAATTGAATTTTTGGATTATTTATATTGTGTCTTTGCAATGTTTACATTATGTTTTCTAAAAAATTGCGCTTCACTTCAATGAAGCGTGTGCTTCGCTTTTGAAGCGAGGCGAGCCCCTGTCGCTTTATTGCGCTTCTCGCTCTCAAAAACACTGGATAGAGTTCATTTTGGCAACAAGGGCAAATGTCTCTTGATAATGCACTCCATAAGTCTGAGTGAATCCCTTAGCCACCAATCTTGCTGTGAATCTTTCAATTGAGCCATCAGCTTTGTGCTTCACAGTGAAGACCCATTTGCAGCCAACTAACTTTTTGTTTGGTGGTGAAGTGACAAGTTCCCAAGTTACATTTTTTGACAAGGCCTTCATTTCTTCAATCATAGCTTGCTGCTATTTAGGATCTGCAAAAGCTTCCCTCCAATTCTGGGGAATAGACACAGAAGAAATAGACAAGGCATAGGCTCTATAGGAGGGAGATAGAATCATAGGAGACAAAATTAGATAAAGGATGTTTGGTGGTGCAAGATCCGACTCCTTTTCGGTGAGCAATACGTACATCTAACTCATTAGGAAATGTAGGTAACTCACTAGTAGAAGAAGGTTCAGCTTCGGGAGTTTGCATGATGACTTCTTCTATTCTATTTCTCCTTGAGTAAGTTTTCAAATCAGGTCTATCCAAACGTCTATTAGTCTCCCCCTGTATTCTGTCTTCCATTTTACTTTCCCCTGTGGTACTGGCAGTGGTTTCAACAATAGAACTCGAGAGAATCATCTATTCCCTTTTATAGTTCTCCCCCTGAAGAGGTGATGATGCAATACTGAAATAGGGCTTAGATTCTCGAAAGGTAACATCCATGCTGACAAAGATTCTCCTAGAGGGAGGATGATAGCTTTTGTACCCTTTCTGTGTTGGAGAATACCCAATAAAGACACTCTTAAGGGTTCTAGGATCAAGTTTCCCAGAGTTCCTAGTGTGAACAAAGCAGACACACCAAAATACCTTCGGAGGAACAGTATAATCATTCTTACCCTTTAATACTTCCGGAGGAGTTAGAAAATTGAGGGTTTTTAGTGGCATTCTATTGATGAGATAGGTAGCTACTAAAATGGCATCCCCCAGTAAGGTTTTGGTAGATTCGTGGTAAACATAAGAGATCTTGCCACTTCTAACAAATGCCTATTTTTCCTTTCTGCAACCCTATTTTGTGCACTAGTATAAGAACAACTAGTTTGATGGATTATCCCATAAGACTCCAAATAAGCACCAAAATTTTTATCCATGTATTCTGTGCCGCTATCAGTACGCAAGATTTTTATCTTAGCCTCAAACTGAGTGCATATCATCTTATGAAATGACTGAAAGCAAGAGAAAACTTCACTTTTGGCCTTTAACCAGTGTCTTGGATAGCGTGCGGCGACAAATAGAGACGAGGGCCTGCTTCACTGAGGCGAGAGGCGAGCAGCGAAGCGCTCGCCTTTTTAATGTGAAGCGACAATTTATACAAAAAATAAAATATCATATACATATAACTAAAAACTCAANATGAAATCCAACCCCTATATTTAGTTATTGATCGAAAAAATAAATGGCGTTGATGGTTGTTGAAGGAGAAAGAAGTGAAAAATCCAACCCTATTTTGTATTTTAATGGGTGTTTGGTCGTCGCCTTTTCTTTCTTTTTTTTTTAAAAAGCGCCGTTACACATCGCCTCGCGCATCGCAACGCCTCTCGCTACACAGGCAGAGGCGCTCGCCTTTCTGAAATCGCCACGCAACAGAGCAAAATGGCGCCGGCAGCTCGCATCACATCGCCTCACGCTATTAGCACTGAGGCGACCGCTATTTACAACACTGCCTTTAACAAATATACCCAAGTCACTCTAGTGCAACAATCAATAAAAGTAACAAACCATCTACTACCAGATAAAGAAACTGTTTGAGTAGGACCCCACACATCAGAATGAATAGTCGAAAAAGTAGTTGTACTTTTATTATCACTCAAAGGATAAGAGTTTCTAGTATGCTTGGCAAATTCACAAGCATCACAAAACAAAGATTCAAACTCAGTTCTAGAAAACAAACTAGGATATAACTTCTCTAAAGCTAAAAATGATGGGTGCCCCAATCGTCTATGCCACTATATTATTTCTTGGTTGACACCCTTATTTCCTCCAAAAAAGGCCTGACTATAGTATCGAGTTCCATCAATCCAATATAAGTCATCATGCAATCTACCACTGCCAATCATCTTCCTTGTTTGGAGATCCTAAAAAACACATGATCAGGAAAGAACTCGACACTATAGTTTAGTTTTTTGGTAATGGCGCTACAGACAACAGGAGGTTAACAGGAAACTCAGATGATAATGTAATATCATGTGTACAAACAACAGAACCTGTTCCAGAGACGGGAGTTAGGGAGCCATTGGCTATTCTGACATAATCCCCTTTAGAATTGAGAGAGTAGCTTTTAAAGCCTTTAGAGGAGCCTGTCATGTGTCTATTCGCACCAGAATCAATAATCCAAGAATTAAGGTGAGCATTAAAGGCAAAACCTGACTGAACGTAATTGGAAGTGGCAACATTAGAAGAGTCAAGTTTATTCAGGAGACAGCGAAGATGCTGAACTTCATCCAAAGGCATTCTCCAGAAGTAGTTACTCTGGATGTCTCCACATTTTCTGCAATATTAGCCTCAACCCCTGATGGACCTACACGTTTTCCTCCACGGCCCCTAGTTGGTCTACCATGTAGTTTCTAGCATGTCTCCTTTGTATGCCTTGGCTTTCCACAGTAATCACAGTATAGGTGATCTTTATCAGAAGTGAACGCCTTTGGTTGTTCATGAGACACATCTAACCCGGACTTCTCCATTGGTGCTGAATAAAGCATGACCCTTCGTCGGCTCTCTTCCTGTTGAACATAAGAGTATGCATCCTGAAGAGAAGGAAAAGGATCTTTATCGAGAACTTGAAACCTGATCTGATCATATTCTTGGTTCAAACCGGCTAAAAAACCATAGACCCTTTCCTTTTCAACAAACCGTTGAAAGAGAATTGCATCATCAGTACACTTTCCTTGGAGATCCTGATAGTAGTCAATCTCCTGCCATAACCCGCTTAACTCGGAAGAATATTCAGTGATAGTCAACTCGCCTTGCTTAGTCGCATGAATTTTATTTCGAATTCAGAGATCTCGGAATCATTTCCCTTGCGAGAATAAGTACGCTTGGCTAAATTCCAAACTTTTTCAATAGTGTCAAGCACCAAATTTTGTTTAGAAATTCGAAGGTGCATAGTATTCAAAAGCCAAGTCATAACAAGGGAATTATCAGAATCCCATTGACGGTAAGCAGCATCAGTCACAGCAGGTTTTTTCTTTTCTCCAGCAATATAACCAATCATTTTCCTAAATTTAATAAACAACAAACAAGCCCTTGACCAGGCAAGATACGAACCAGCACCGTCCAATTTTACCATACTAATACCATGTAAAACAGAATTATTGTTATCTACTGTTTTTGAGCCCCCCATATTTTTGAACAATCTGAAGCACACAAAGAAATTTCAGAATATAAATTCTAAACAGAAGAATCTGGTAACCCAAAAACAACCTTCAGAATCTGGAAAAAAGGCTCTTGGAGCTAACTAGTTACGCCGGACTTGTCTTCTGGAGTTCGGAAAAATCTAAAACTAGTTTGGGTAGGTCGTACAGTAGGTATAATCCTTCCAGTGATACCAGTTTTTGTACAGAACTAGCAGAGGGTGAAAAAAAGGCTTCGGACAGAAACTTTAGCAAGAAAACTATAAGAGAGAGGGAGAAAACTCAACCTATGGAACCCTAGTGTTGTAGAGGGAGAAAACTCACCAGGAAAAGGGCAGCAATGGCTCTGATACTATGATGAATTCTAGAAGAAGAGAAGGCTTCTTTGTATTTCAATGTATTTTACATCCTACTGATACATGCCTTTATAAATAAAGTCCTACGGCTATTCTAGGAAAGTAAGGGAGAAAACTCACCTCAAAAAGGGCAGCAATGGCTCTGATACTATGATGAAATCGAGAAGAAGAGAAGGCTTCTTTGTATTTCAATGTATTTTACATCCTACTGATACATGCCTTTATACAAAAGTCCTACGACTATTCTAGGAAAGTAAATAAATGAAAATAATGAGAGAATATTCAACAATATAATCTTCCTACAATCAAGCTATGCTACAATCAAGCTATAATTACAAATTTGATTCTCAGATTCTTCTCCTATAATTGAGCTGGTCAACATATAGCCCTGAGCTCTCCAACCTTAATAGCAAGCTTTGGGGTGTGGTTCTTCCTGGATTATATTATACTCCAGAATAACTTCATTGCATATATACATCCAAGAGTTAAATTTGATTATTAGATGGAAACCCAAATTTCAGTAGACAAACTAAAAGATACAGGCTTCCTCATGCAGTTATTCAAACACATGCCTACCCTTCAAAAATCACTGATATTCTACTCCAGCTACGGATGACCACCTGTCCTATTTCTCGTGCTTTCTTCAACCACAAGTATTGGCTTGTGGCACGTGACACAAGTGGCCACCTAACAAACGTCTTCCATGTTAAAGTTATATTTCAAAATTTTGTTTTTGGTCATCAATAGAGCGTTACTGATCACTACTACAATTTTTACTTTTATCTCAAACTCAAAGTGCTAGTTAGATTTCTTCTCTATATCAAGATGGGCCTGTTGAAGGCAATAAATGCCTATGGATGGGCGTGTGCACAAAGAGACTAGGCCACCATGGTAAAGATGGGGTTGCAGGTGGAGGGTTTGCAATGGTGGGGATGGGCAGAAAACGTTCCCACATCTGCTCCACTCCCAACCTACAGCCATATTCCTATCCATTTTTCCTCTGGATTCCATCAGTTTTCTTTAGAAAAGAAACTTTTGCTTTCTAACATTTCAAAGAGAAGACAGGCCTGTTGAAGGCAAATGAAAATACTGTAAGATGAGGTCAAGATAATATTTCAACAACACCAGTCAGAGACACTCTAAGTAGACTCGAGACTCTTTTCTTACAATACAGTTTTTTACTTTTATTTTTCATTTTTATTATTTTGTTTAAGTGGCTCAACTTTGATTCTAGCAGTTACGGTTGACATAAGATGAGAAGGCAGAAAAGTATGGGTATGAAATGCTTTATGTCAGGTAATTTTGTACCCGCTTAGCAATTTAGAAAGATTCCTCATCTACCTTGAATCCAGCATCAACGCTCCTAACAGCCAAGGTTCCAATAACATCATCAGCTTCAACACCTGGCACCTGCTTAAGAAACAAATGAACCTAGCATCTTGCAAGCTTAGAGGATTGATCTTTGACCCAGTACTCGACGAACCTCACCTCAATCACCTTGACAGACATGGCCTTAAGGGAAGCTTTCAAAAATTGAAGTCCTTGAACAATTGTATCAGGTGTTGGAGGACGATTGCTTTTGTAAGAGGGGTACATATTGTGACGAAAATTCAGGCCTATGCAAAATAATCTAGAATATTAGAAATGGAACTATTGACAAGAGAATAAAGCTTCAAATAATTTTGGCTAACACGTAAGACCTAAATTATCAATGCGATCTGCAATGTTATCATAGTGATTTATTAAAGGCCTTATCCCACAAAAGAAAAGACTGATAATTTAAAAGCAACACTTGCACTTTTGGAAGTTATATCTCCTATACGTACTATTCAACAATTACTACTTCCCTTTTCTTTAGAAAATTTACCATTACTATCATGCACATGTAAATTTCTTCTCTTTATAAGCCATGCACTTTCTATTATCTTGCAACAAGGAAGTTCGTATATCTGAAATCACATCAATTGGCAAACCATAGAAATAAAAGAACCTGCCTGAGAACAAACTTCATTTTCAGAACTGGAATAAATTATCCTATCGTTTCCGGAAAGAACTTTTACCAACGTGAATACCTAAGTTGTACACTAACATCAAAACTGTCACTGTTAACAATAGGTAAGTGCTCAACCAAGCCACTTCCAAATAAGAGCTTACATCTTCCCTCTCCTTCCAAAACAAAAGGAAGTGAACAAAAAAAGAAATTGAAAAGTGAAACAAACATATCTTCTCTAGCATCAAATTATTAAGAGAAAAAAAATTGACATTATGGTGCAGCACAAGAATATGACATGAATTAATCATCACGAAGATTCAGAAATTGATATACCGCATTGCAGTTTATGTTACGTACTTAGGGACAGTGTCCAACTGGGATAGGTTTGTAACAAGTTTTTATCTCATACATAAGATACTGTTGGAATCTCTAAAATCTCTAGCGTCCATCAGTACCAAAGAAACCCTCTCACTTGGCTCTCAACATAGTAAGCTTCAGAAAAGGACAAAAGAAGAAGAAACATAGAGAAACATACCTTTTGCAACCAAATTTTGTTTGGTTGAAAGAGATGTATGACCAAAGGGAAATCCTGTAAGGATTTGATTTGACAAACATTATTAAGAGAAACTCGCTTAGTCCCAGTTATTTTGAAAAACTTTCATCAATTATTGATGATGTGTAGATCAACGCTATGCTAGCAAAATTGTATCAAAAAACCGGTGTCCAAGAAAAAATCTCAAGAAAGAAACCTGAATTTCACAAAAATATATCACAAGAAGATATTTAACTGTTTAAGACAGAAGTTCCATTATAACTATCAAGAAATAAGTAAAAAGATAATACACACTATCTGCACCTAAGTTGCTCACACGGCAGTTTAGGTGCCACACCTGTATCGACACGACACTAGTATGGATGTGGGTATGGGATCCGTACCAGATCTGATCAAACAATTTGGTTACTTTGACCACGACGGACGGAAAAATTTGAGACAAGATACAATTTGATTCCCGAAATCAGAACCAAAACTAGGGTAAATTTAAAGAAAATAGCATACCTTATCTAGGAAATCATTTTTTTTTTCTTTTCAGGAAATCAATCTTTTACTTATCTTCAACTTGAGAATAAAAAAGAAATCCACACTTTACAAGCTATACGTAAGTATTCCACAAAATCTCTCGTATTATAGAGATTGTTTTATTTTTTTGAATTACTTTTAGACGGATCCCGCACCCGAATCCGTACTAGGATCTATATCCCCAAAATCTTAGAATTACATATCGAAGGATCCAACCTCTAAATCCGCACCCGTGTCTGAGCAACTTAGATCTGCACTTTATCGTCTGCACTAAGTAAGGTTCAGCTACTTGCCAGCCAAACTTTCCAAGGTTGCACTATGTATCTAAATTCTGAAAGTCATTGCACCTTACTATCATTATCAGACATCTTTTTAGTATCATTGATCTCTTTCAAAAAGAAAAGTGAGTACGGAAGCTAGTTGACTCAAAATCCAAACAAAAAGAGCTATCAACTTATATTATTGCAGCGACAGTAATGATCCACGATCAGATATGTATTCCAGCGTTTTAAAGAAAGTTAGGACTCATATCTTGATTTGCCCCGGTGTGAGGTAGCATTTAAATGCACCAACGTGGCCATGGGGACTTGAGTCTCATGGAACTAACACCTCGAGAAATGGGCTTGCCTCGTACCTGCTTTACACTTTGTGTTGTCCACCTCGTACGCCTCAAGAACGTCCTTTACATGTTCTATACGTTGGATTGTCCATTCTATACATCTCAAAATTTTCTTCTTCTTTTTAAGAATTCTTTCAAAGAAACTCGAACTTATGTGATATGTTGTTATTTTACCCCGCTAAGGGCTTAGATATGGAGAATTGAGATTGAGTAGTAGGCACTTTGGAGATAGTAATACCGGAAAAATATGGCACACATGTAGGAGGTTGAAGGACTGAAAACATCACTTTACTTATGGACTTGGGTAATGAGGGAGCATCATATAAGGATGGGAGGAGTTCAGCGGCAGCGCCACTTACATAAGTGGAATTGTATGTGAATTAGTTTCCCTAAGCGTCACCTACGCTTCGGTGTTTCGCATATCGAGTTAGAGGGAGTAACCAATAAATCAGGTATATGGAAAATAAAACAAGAGGTGCAGCATGGGATACCTAAGATTCAGGAGAAACTTACAAAACTGGGTGGTAGAGGAACTACAGAGAATGATGGAGGTACTCTACATATAGAATATCACACAATTAGATCAGGATTTAAGAAAGTGGAAAGGAAGAGGAAATGGCTTATTTTAGGCGAAGTCCTTTACACCAGGCTATTGAAGAGGGAGGACTCAGCAATACCTATACCTATCAGTTTGGATTGTCAGAGTAGATAACTAGTCACTTTTCTTTTGTCATTTCAAATCTTATCTACAAATAAAGCACTCTCACTTTTGTAGAGCAAAATTTTATTGCCTTAGATCACAACGCAAACGAGGACAACATTCTCGTTTGACTTCGAATTTTGGGTAAAAAGCTAGAGATAACAAAAATACAACAATTATTTAGAGCTTAAATGGTCAAATGCGCTTGCGAAGCTTGGATAGTAAACTGTCAACCTACACAGTAAAGATGAATTTACCATGGTCCTTCCGCGATGACATAAAAAATGTGTTAACTTGTCCTCACAATTCATATGAACCTTGTGAAGAAAGTTTTAAGAAAGCAAAATAAAGGGAAAATGAGGCAATAATTCCAATAGTAGCTGGAAGAGCTTTTCTTTTGCTTTCAACATGAGCTCAATATCAAAAAATAAAAATAACAAGTTAAAAGGGAAAATCACTTCTTTCCTTCATCCTGATATAAGGAATGACGACTGAAAATTTGAATTGAAGTCACAAATTCTGAATAACATACTGCTTTTCATAAATAACATTTCAGGATTATAACTATATCAAATGCTTTAAGAAGTACAATAACAACAGAGAATTGTGTCGATAAACATGAGATAAGCAAGGAAAAACATACACCAAAACTGCATAGGCTCTGTCTAATCAAAAAGTAATACGCATGAAACGATGGCGATGCAATTAGAGAAACTCTGCCAAAAGCTCAAGACATAATGACAGAGACGAAAACTGAGAATGGTCAAAGAGAAAGAAATGATACAATAACAACTCTTACCGTCATGATCAAAAACAACCTGCAAAGAATGCAACTTAAGTTAAGAGGATGAGACTATATGTCACATTAAGTGCGCAAAAGAAAATGAACAAAGAAATTGCATAAAAGAAGTCAAATGAAGAAGATATTATGAAGAGACTCCCATCCAGCGACAAAAACTATGAATCGGCCATCTAACAGAATTGAGTTCAGCTCCAAAGAGAAATTATGTGGCGTAATCCAGGGGACAAACCCGTGAGATCTTTTGGGCCAATTCGAACAATATGTGTCATGAGCTTGGGTTGTGACAAATATGGTATCAATGTGGCGCTAACCTCACCGAGGACACTAAGCCCCTTAAGGGGGTGTATGTGACGCTGCTGATTTTTTGGGGGGGGGGGGGGTTCAAAAAAAAGGATTAGCAAGCTTCTAGGCTGGCAAGTTTTTGAAAAACGAGGTACATATGACACTTTATGCAAATCCAACATCAAAAAAAGAGAGAAGAATGAAGTGTTTTGTAATACATAACACGAGTTCACATGGTACTTGCGCTTTTCGGCTCGATGATGGTATAGCTAGATCATTCTGTCCATTTATATTTTGGGTTGTGCTTTACCATGATACCATTATTTGAAATTCATTCTTTTATTTTGTGATTTGTATAAGTAATCTATTAAATGCCGGAAAATATAATTGTTTACCCTGTGATAAAGGAAATGGTTCCTTTTTTTTTCTTTTGATAAGTAGGAAATGTTTCCTTTCTCTTTCATATCATCGCCTTCAAACATTAAAAAGTCTCCAGCTAAAGGTTAAAGCATCCATTTGGCAGTAAATATAGTCAATCGACATCTACAAAGGCCTAATTACATCATAAAGACATCCCAAATTTCTAAATTTTAAAAAAATCCCAAAAACAAAATAGAAAAGAAGTACTGCATATGAATCCTTGATCATCATACAGTAAACCTTTTCCTGGACAGAATTTTATATGTCGAAGGATACAGATTTCTGCATCCCCGTGAGCTTCACATGGAGAATATAGGAACTGATGGACAATACTCACTTGAAAAGCGACATCAAGATGAATCACAATGAGATAAGTTAGTTTGATCTTTATTATCTTTGATGATACTTGGCTACATGATAAGTGGTGTATGCTTGAAGAAGTCACTGGAATGAACACTTGATTGTGGTTGAGTTGAACGTTACTATCATTTTAGTTGTTTTCCCCCACATACTTGATATATTAATCACATGTCACTACTTTTGCTGGATGAAACAAGTGTTAAGTGGTGTGAAAGGACTCTTTGTCATTCCTTATTGGTGATGTGTGGATCTATCATAAGTGTATTTTTTTATGATAATCGTAGTGTCCATGCCAACTTGCGCACATCGTGGCTAATTTCACGGGATACCTGCTACCTCCCACCAGCAACAGGTACCAGTTAACTTAATCCACTAAGGCTTGGACAGATGGGAAGAAATCACCTAGTACTTTTGTCTCCGCTAGATTTGAACCTGAGACCTATGGTTCTCAATCCACTTCATTAACCACTAGGCCACACCCTCGATGCTCTATCACAAGTGTTTTTATATGATGATGGGAACAAATATGGTTAAAGAGTTTTTGTTCAAAGTCACGTTGGCTAGAATAATTTGTAGTCAAATGATTCTTATGAAATGTTCTGAGGCTTTACACCTTGTGTTCTTTTGATTACAAGTCAATATTTGGGAACAAATCTTTTTTGAAGGAAGGGAGATGACTATAAATAGATCATGAGTATACATTATTTGAAAAGACCCGGGAGCTCTACGAAGAGTTGACCGTCTTTGATTGCGGGTTTGACCAAGGGTTGATCACGGTTGACCACGTTAGATCAACATTAGAGACTTGAGAGAGATCATACATTGTCCATATACATGCCCCATTGCCACACAACCCATTTTACTTAGTTTAGGCTTTTCCTTGTTTTATGTATTTGGACTTGGGCCTTAGCCCATTAGCTTACTTAGCCAAATGGTGAGTCTTTTACTTTTAGTTTTTGGATGATATGTTTATGTGAGTCTCTTAGGAGACCTTATTGAGTTCTTGAAGAGCTCCTTGGATTGCCATTGAAGGTGTAGATCTTCTTTGGCAATCTTCTTCTCTTATCTTTAATATCTTTGGGTCAATTATTACGTAATTAGGATGTAATTAGTGTTATAAACTAATTGTAGCCTAATTCTATCAAATTTGGTATCAAGATCCTTATCATTCTATATCTTCTTCCTCTATTTCCTTTTTTCTTTTTAGGATTTCTCTTGTTTGCTATTTCCTCCGTCGTCATTTGATATAGAGAACCGGGACACACCAATGCACAATGTCACAGGGCGGTCTATGAGCATCTCGTATTTGATTTTGCTTCAACTTCATTAAAATAGATTCCAGCCATTCTTTCCCTTTTCTATTATCAAGTAATTTGCAAAGCTCGTGACAAAGCTTGATTTGTGTAGAGTTGCGTGTGCTTATTCTCAGTTGCCGATCAGGACAACATCAAGGATGGAGAAAGGTTCATATTTATACCATGCCTATTAGGGATAAAATATGCATTTAAGTTGTGCCTGGTCTTGACCATCTACTAAGCTTGTATGTATGACGTAATGAGGTATTATGGAAACTATTTTTCCAAAAGGCTCCTTGAGTTCCTGCATTTGAATGTAAGTCTGGCTTGGGCCCATGCAAAATATGCTTTGCGTGGGCTGCTACATCTAGTATTTAACTAAGTCTACACCAACTACCACCGAGAAGGATGTTCATTAAGAGATGGAGTTTGACGATTCAAATTAGCAAAAAGCATCACCAGAAAAATCTCGACATTCTTTTTTTCTTTTGATAAGTCAATCAAAATTTTACGAAATAAATATAGATTATTGCCAATACAAAATTATAGATATGCCTTAGCTCATTTACTCAAATTCTGCAACTAATACTAGTGAAGATACTAGTTACTCGGACTTCCTCCACAATCACTATCAACTCAAACATAGCATACAAGTATAACTAAGTGGGATGTAGATATGCAACAAGCATTTCCTAGCGTCTTCCCGCCAAAGACTAGAATATTGTTTCTCATATATTAAACACCTTTTGGAAAGATTTTAAAGTTCTTGTGTTGATTTGTATTACTCCGTCCATTCCAATTTATGTTATTGTGTTTGATTGGGCACAAAATTTAAGAATAAAAGAAAGACTTTTGAAACTTATGGTTTCGAATCATAATACAGAAATTTATGTGGCTATAAATCATCACATTAAGGGTAAAATAGGAAGTTTAAAGTGAAATTATTACTAAATAAGTAAATATAGAGACTTATCATTTCTTGAGACTAACTAAAAAAAATAGTGTGCCACATAATTGGGACAAAGGGAGTATCTAATTATGATGAAGTGGGATCATATCAGATAAGATAAGTTAGAGAAGTTTCTGATAGAGTTGATTCGTATTATCGGATTAATGACCATATGAGAAAGATCAGAAGAGTTAAGAAATTTTTGAACTCTTAGCGATTATATTGAGATTAGAATTATCTCTTAATTCTAGACTATCTAGAATTAATGGATTATTTTTCTTTTTATTGATCTTTTTTCCTATAAATTGTATGTTGTTTGAATAAATAAAACATACTATTCCAATACCAAAACTTTCATGGTATTAGAGCAATAGTTGTTTCTTCATCAGATCATTAAAACAGCCTTTACTGGGCAAAGAATCCCCGTGGCAACAACATAAGTTGATAGTTCTGTTAGTGCAATCCCAGCTGAGACTACCATGAATCAAAGCAGATATTCTTATCATTTATCCATCTCATTTATCCTCTCAACTAACATCCCATAAGTTGAATGGAAAAAGTTATCTAGAGTGGACACAATATGTTTGATTAGCGATTGATGGACAAGGAAAACTTGGGCACTTGACCGGTGAAAGTCAGGAAACCTGAAGCTGGATATCCAATGATGAATGCCCGAAGGTTCAAGAACTAATTGGTGATTGCGTGGCTTCTAAACTCTATGGAACAAACAATAAGCAAACCATACTTAGTTTTGCCCACTACAATGGATGTATGGGAAGTTGTTAAAGAAACCTACTTTGATGTAGAAAATGCTTTTCAAGTTTTGAATTAAAAATTAAGGGTGTGTTTGGTACGAAGGAAAATGTTTTCCATGGAAAATGTTTTCCATGAAAATGTTTTCATGGAAAATGAGTGGTTTTATCACTTATTTTCTCTTGTTTGGTTGGTAAGTGGAAAACATTTTCCGAAAAATATTTTCTATTGTTTGGTTAAAGAGTAGAAAATAGTTTTTTTTAGGAAAATATTTTTTATGCAACTCTCCTCACCCCTCCCCCTCCCCCTCCCACCTCCTCCCTCCCCCACCCCTTCCCGAAGTCTCTAAAAATTGACACAATCTAAAGGAACTAATGTGATGCTTTACTTTTTTAACGCAAAACCCCGTATTTTCGAACCCGTAAACTTTATAATTTCTAAACCCGTAAACTTCCAAACACATAAAAATCTTAACTCATAATTTTGGAACTTGTAAAATTTTGAGCCTTTAAATCGATAAATAATAAAATTAAAAACTAAAAAATATATTTTAAATTTTTTTCGGGGGGGGGGGGGGCAGTAAAACGAAAAAAGACAAAAATTTAAATTACAAAAAAAAAAGTAAAAAAAAAATTGTGCCGTGGGGGATGGGGGGTGGTGTGCAGAAAAAATGAAAAAACAGAAATTTGAAATTGGAAAAAAAAAAATTTAAGGTAAAAAAAATATTTTTTTAGCGGGGGGTGGGGGGATGGAGGGGTAGTAGGGTGGATGGTAACGGAAAAACTGAAATTTAAAAAAAAACCTTTTTTTGGAAAGGGGGTGGGGTGGGTTGGTGAGGGTGAGAAAGGTTGAGAAGGAGCTTTGGAAAATGTTTTCCCTTCTTTTGATAAGGAAAACATTTTCCTCCAATTGGAGGAAAAATGAATTGATAAGGAAAATGTTTTCCAAAACATTTAAGCCAACCAAACATGGGAAAATTGGAAAACATTTTCCAGAAAATGTTTTCCTTCATACCAAACACACCCTAAGCTTTGGAAAGCTAAGTAGGGAGAAAGACAGGTGACCATCTATTACAATGAAATTGTTTCATTTTCGCAAGAGTTAAATCAATGCTACAATGATGAGTGGGAGTGTCCTACGGATAGTGTGAGAGGAATGAAAAAGGAAGAAAATGAGAGAACTTATCTTTAGAACTTACCTAAACTTAAAGGTAAGCTTTACAAAATGGTTATTAGACCGACTATGTTGATAGGGCAGAGTGTTGGCCAGTTAAGAACTCTTAAGTCCAGAAGATGAGAGTAGCAGAAATGAAGATGTTAAGATGGATGTGCAGGCATATCAGGACTGATAAGATTAGGAATGAAGATATTTGGGTCAGGATCGGAGTGGCTTCGGTGGAGGACAAAATGTGTGAAGCGAGGCTTGGATGATTTGGGCATGTGAAGAGGAGAAGCACAGATATCCCAGTAAGGAAGTATGAGAGGTTGTCCTTGGTGAGTCTAAGGAGAAGTAGAGGTGGGCCAAAGAAGTATTGTGGAAAGGTGATTAGGCAGGATATGGTGTTGCTTCAGCTTACCGAAGACATGATCCTTGATAGGAAGATATGGAGGACGAGAATTAAGGTAGAATGCTAGTAGGTAGTCGAGAGTGTTTCTTTCCCATACCAGTAGTATTAGTGTTAGTCTTGTATTCTGTTATTGTTAGATATCTATTACTGCATGTCGTTCCTTTCGTTTCATTTTCTTATTATCTTGTTGTTATTCTGCTTGTTGCTAATGCTTTCTTTGCATCTTTCCTTGAATCGAGGGTCTATCGGAAACATCCTCTGTACCTTCAAGGTAGGGGTAAGATTTTCGTACACACTACCCTCCCCAGACCCCACTTGTGGGATTATATTGGATTTTTTATTGTTGTTGTTGTTGTATCTATTCCTAGCGGGACTAAACAGAGAATTTGATGAAGATCTCAAATCCTTGGGAAAAAACCTTGCCTTTTTTGCATGAAACTTTCTCAAAAATAAGAAGAGAAGAAATAGGAGCAACATTAGGTTGAAATCAGATCCTAATCCGGATCCAAAAAGAATAGATTCTTCCACACTTGTAGCTGCAAAACGGAGATGATGACAAGAAGAAGAAACCCTAGTGTGATTTTTGTAAAACGCACTAGCACACCCGCGAAACATGTTGGAAAAAAATATACGGGGAACCTCCAAACCGGAAGAAATAAAAGGGTTGACAATCAAGGCAGCCAAGTATTCCAAACAACCAGCAAAGAGCTTGGGAAAGAGTCGTCTTCAAAAGTGGCTCCGTTCACTGAAGAGCAACTAAAGCTCTTGCACAAGCTTCTTGAGAATCAACTCTAAATCCGTAAATAAAGTCCTTCCAATCCCTCTTATTCTTTTGCCCAAACGGGGTATTGTACCCTTTATTTTTTCTAAGTACTCACTCCAATGGTGTAAGCTCCTAAATCTCGATTCAGGAGCTACCGAGCTAGTAACATATGACAGAAATTTTTCATTTTTTTCTCTACTTGCTTTGTGCAGGGACAAGAAAATTCGGACTGCTCATAGATCTTTTTCAATTCGAATAGCTCATAGATCATTTTCAACAATTACCGGGAAAAGGAACTATCAAACTGACTCCTTCCTTGACCCACTTTGATGTCCTTAATGCCCGACGTTGACTTGCCATCTTGTGTCAGTTTAGTATCAGTTATAAAATTAACCCAATCACTCAATTATCGTGCAATATTTGACTCATTTTGTGGTGAAGTTCAGAGCAAGGTCTTGAAGAGGATGATTGCAATGCTAGGCAATCAGGTGGTCTTTATTTTCTTGAGGATAACAACAATTCAGTAAACAATAAATCTATTTGTTTGAACTTTGTTTTTACTGAGAGTAAGTTTATGTTTTGGCATTGTAGGCTTGGTCATCCTGGCTTTATTATCTAAAGCATTTGTTACCTCAATAGTTCACGAACAAAAGCCTTTCTATTTTTCAGTGTGACTTTTGTGAAATGGCAAAACATCAACGTTTTTTTCCGCTCATCAATATCATGCCTCAAAACTATTTAAGCTAATCCATAGTGATGTTTGATGACCGTCTAGGGTTTTAACAATTTATGGAAAAGGATGGTTTGTGAATATACTGATGTGATCACTAGGCTTAGCTGGGTTTAGCTAGTGAAAGGTAAAAAAGGTGGTCGAGGTTTTTTATGCTATGATTGAAACTTCAATAGGAAATCCAAATTATTAAGAATCATGGTGGCTAAGAGTTTTTCAACGAGCAGTACGGAATTTTTTAAGAATAAGGGAATAATTCATCAAAATTCTTATCGTGACCCTTACCCCCCCCCCCCCCCCCAAAAAAAATAGGTTTTTCGAGAGGGAAAAAAGTAGGTATTTAGTGGAACTGGAGCCTTAATATTTATCGGGAGAAGCTCTTCTAACTGCCGCCTATTTAATAAATAGGATGCAATCTAAGGTTCTTAGTTTTATAACTCCCTTCAAAGAGAAATTTACTACATCTAGGCTAACTACTGATTGGCCATTAAAAGTGTTCGGGTATAATAGTTTTGTTCACAACCATGATCATACTAGAGCAAACTAGAACCACGTGCAAGAAAGTAATTTTGTAAGACATGCCCAAAGTTAGAAAGGGTATAGTGTCATCTGTCATGATCTAAAAACAAAAAAAGATTGAGGTTACTATAGATATTACATTTTTGAAGCCCAACCTTTTCTTTTGCCACTCGTCTGCAAGGGAGAAATTTGTAAAAGAAGATTCTTTTTGCAGTGACGAAGGAATGAGTCAAAACCAAAGAGATCTAATTTACCTGATAAACACAGGTGAGGTAAATGTGGGTGACAGTAATCTAGGAAAAATAAGGAATGGATATGTGATATAGGAAAAATAAGGAACAAAAAATATTGTAGATAATAAGGACCTGAATTCTGAACATACAAAATCAAAGCGTATCTGATTAACAAAGAGAACGTTGAACATACTAAAGAGCAGCCTGTTACGAGGAGAAATGTGGGAAAAGAGACCAAGAACTCTCAACATGGTCGGGCATCCACTGGAATAGTATATTTTATTCATTCACAGAGTTTATAATTTATAGGAAATAGCCAAGCAATCAAAAGAAAAATAATCCCTTCATTCTAGATAGTCCAGAATTAAGGGATAACTCTAATCCAAATATAATCCCTAAGAATCTGAAACTTTCCTAACCATCTGATTCGATATGACCTCATATGATCATAATTAGATAATACAAATCAACACTCCCCCTCAAATTGGTACATAGATATCCAACATGCCTAACTTGCTCACAACACCTTCAAATCTCAGGTTAAATAACCCCTTAGTAGAAATACATGTTGTGTGTTGGCACAAATAGTAAGCACACACTTCCTTGATGAAATGTCTATCTACCTCATTATGCTTTTTTCTATTATGTTGAACTAGATTATAGGTTATACTTATGGCAACTTTATTGTCGCAGTACAGCTTTATCAGTAGAGTCATAGGTCTTCGTAGTTCCTTTATCATTTCTTAAGCCAAATCATTTCACAAACTCCAAGAGCCATGGATCTATACTCCGCTTCTGCACTGCTTCATGCCACAACACTTTGCTTTTTACTTCTCCATGTCACGAGATTTCCCCAAATAAATGTACAATACCAAGAAGTAGACCTTCTATCAGTAGAGGACCCTGCCAATCTACATCCACTATATTCCTCAAACGCTCCTTTTATCACTATTTTTGTATAACAATCTTTTTCTCGGTGAGCCTTTCAAAATATCACAAAATTCGGTAGACAGCCTCTTGATGCTCTTTTCGGGGAGAATGCATAAACTGACAGACTAAGCTTACTGCAAAAGCTATATCAAGACGAGTCTGATAGGTAGATTATCTTCCCTACCAATCTCTGATATTGGCCTTTGTTAATCGAATCTCCTTCTTTATTCCCGAACTTTACATTTGGATCAAGAGGAGTTTCTACGGGTGGCACAATCTCATTCCTGTTTCTTTTAACAAATCCAATACATATTTTCTTTGAGACACCATTATTCCTTCCTTTGATCCAGCCATCGCCATGCCAAGAAAATACCTCAAATGTCCCAAGTCTTTGACTTCAAGTTTTGATGCTAATTAATCCTTTAGGTTCTTCATTTCAGTTGAGTCATCTCAACGTAAAGTATGATGTCATCAATATACACTATAAGGATTGTTATTTTTCCTTGTATTGAATGTCGAATGAACATTGTGTGATTTGCTTGTCTTTGAAAATATCCTAAGCCCTTGACAAACTGAGCAAATTTGTCCAACCAAGATCTAGGAGATTGCTTTAGACTATTGGTGTACAAGCGATGCAATTGATGCATTCCCAATAAGAGCGCTGATCTCCCTGCGTAATTCAAAGTTATACATGGAGTTGGCTAAGTTTCATGAAGTTCTAACACCAATAACTTCATATCGTTAGTTGAAGTTTGATAGTCAATATAGAAAGATTACATGGAGAAGGCATGGTAGAAAGTTGAAACTTAGAAAGTGGGTTTTAGTTCGACCACATGCTAAGTTTTCTTACAACGTGAAGAAGCTCTATTATAAGCTAGCGAAGTGTAACTTGAAACCTGGTGAGCATTGGGTTTATTATAGCAAATCTTACGCCATTTATGGAAGCTGTTAAACTCGAGGACGAGTCTTTCTCAACCAGGGGAGAATGATGCAAGATCAAGAAGGCTAGGAATTCAAGAAATCCAAGAAGTCCAAGAATCCATCCAAGATTAAGATTTCTTTTCCTTGAAGATTAGGATTTCTGATTTCTTGTCCTAGTAATTTAATTCTTATTTTAGTAGGATTATATTCATAGTTCTAGTCAAACTAGGATTGTTAGCTGGTATAATGGTATCCCATCCTTACTAGAATTCTTCCTTTCATCTTACATTCTTCTAACGTGAGTTTGAAGAACGCTTTCGTTAGTTTTGTGAAAATTTTAGCGGGGTGCCTTTGTTTTTCTCATTTCTTTGTACTTGAGAGGTGCAAAACCTTGAAAGTACATCAAGGAACGATAAAGAAGTAAAGATGACAACAAAAATCCTATTGGCTAATACTGAAGAATATTTTGACATTAATATAAACAGAGAAGAAAAGGTGCTTACCACTACGTGTGAAGGAAGAAACTCCAGAACGTCAATAATCTGCAATATAAGCATGTTGGCTAGATCAATATATGAACTACAAATAAAAGAAGACGACTGCTGTAGATCTATACAGTAGATCCAAACTAATTCAAGCAACTACAGGAGAGCTAAATTAGCAAGTTGCTTGAGTTAAAATAAGCAATTTAAAGTTTTCTGGGAATTCTTAATTTCTGGATTCACTACATTGTTTTATGAAAGTTCACCCTGGTATTAAACAAGCATGGAGGAGTTCCTTAAGACGGAAAACATCTTCATTTACAAAGGCGTCTAAGGTTTAAAGGGTAATTGCGCAATGTAGATACGAAATTGCCTAACTTTGCCCATGTTAAAATATCACAAGAAACATCAGGAAGCTAAAGGAGCAAAGACTTACAAGTGACAATGCTGTAAATATAGTCAGTACCCAATCTCCATTGCCATCAGCGTGTGAAAGATGACCGTGGTGCAGTTTAGCTGCTCAAAACATAAAGAAACAATTATCACTAAATGTAGAAGATTTCACCAGACATGGAGAGGAAGAACACATGTTCATATCTAATGGAATTATCTATATTCCAATAAGCTCATGATAAAAGGTCCAGCATTATCAAGTTAGCAAGTGAAATAACACAAAATTCTAATTCGCACTAACTTTACTCCTCCCTTGTCAAAGTGATCTATAATTTGCTTCTTTCAGTTTTCCAATTCAAGAAGCTTAGCTATGTATCAGAAGCAAAATATGCATACTCATTGATGTCTTAGGAAAGGGTAAATTACTGTAAAAACTGTATCAACATAAACCAAGTAGAAGAAACTTCCGGCGTTGTAAGTCAGTCTGGCAGTCAAGCACAAAAAAGCCTTCAACTTATGCCATCTAGCAAATCGGATATGGCTTAAAAAGAAATTCAACATAATAGATGAAGTTGGACTGTGAGTAAGTACATTCTAAAGATGTTAAATTGTCATCTTTAAATCATTTTGCAGAAAGCCTCATCAGCTAATAGAATTTGGATCACGTTATTACAGTCCCCCGCAAATAGAAAAAAGAAAAAAGATGATACGGAATGAGAAATGAAGGTTAGAATAGGACGAAGAGGGAAACGACAAATTAGCACTTCATAGGTCTATTAATTATGATAACATACTTCATGTTGACAACTTGCATTTAAGAATATTAACTTTCCGTCAACCTATTTTTTGAGATTCTGGCCTTAGAGCAATGCTTTACACCAATGTTATATCAATATGTGAAATAATTGATATTAAGCTTTAAGCAATGCACCATCACCTCAAGATTTAATTCTAAAGTCATAAGAAAGAAGAGCAAATTCCTCCATGATATGCCTGTGAGCTCTCTCTTGTGTTCTACCAAATACCAAGCACAAACAAACCCAAACCTCAAGTAGAGACCTCAGTACAAAATAAAAAGCAATTAAAGAAGCAAATTCTGATAAAGGCACATAAAAAAGAAAGTGATTGATAACTCAAAATGACAGTACCATACTTAAGAAATCTTGTTTCTCTTATCCACCCAAAAACAAAAAGGCCTCTTGCTAACGCTTTTGCTTTTCTTGGTTTGGGCCTTTGATCCCATACAATCCTCCATATATAACCAAAGGTTTTTGTTCTTCCTATACCCAACAAATACCTTGTCCAGAAAAAAGGAAAGAGAAAACAAAGGAAAAGGAACTTTTTATATATAAAAAGGATTCTTTTCCTTTTTCAGTTTGATAAAATAAGTGTAAAATTCCTTTTCTCTTGACCCACCTGCTTAGTGATTAAAGTAAATAGGCTGATGTTTCAACCTCTGTTCCATTTATTTCTTTATATCCTCTCACATCAGACATAGGACAGAAAATGATCTTCTTCACTTCTTTCTTCATTTTTATTTCTCTCTCGTGTTCCTTCCTTTCTCTTTGTTTCCCTCTTCTCCAAATAACCGGTTAACAAAAAAAAAAGTATTTCTATGCAAGTTGCAACACGAAGAAAACAAGTTTCACCATGACAAAGACTTTTTTCACAAAATAATAACTAATGTGAAGGTAGAGGCTCCTACGGAGAGTATTTGGGACCGTCAAAAAAACTGGGAGCCTGAGCAGGTAAATGTTGCTCCACTATTGATTAAGAAACTTTCAAATTTGTAGTTCTATAAGACCTAAAATCTACTTCAATATACTGAAAGTGTTTAAATATTGTATAACAATTTCTCCATTATTGGAAATTATGGTTATCAAGAAAGAAATGCAAAGCAAAAGCAGATTTTATTGGTTATATACAGTTGATGCTTTTAGATCTAATACATCACAAATACCCACAATCAATATCCAAAGTAGGATGAATACGACAATCAATGATACAGAGAAAAAACATACCAAGCAGCCGGTAATAAGCTCGGTAAATTATTGAGGTTCCGTCAATGAGCATGACTCTGCCATTCGAAGTATCAAGATTGGGCGACTTAATTTGAGTATGGGGAAAATCAAAAGGCACATTTCTATGTAACACTTGCTCTGATTCAACATTATTAGCAGAAGAAACGGCTCTGCAGTAACCCTGACAAATTATAATTAATAGCCAATTAGTGCTTTAATGTTGAAAAGTACAAGGGACTGAAGATAAAGACTAATGGAAGCTTTTTCTAATTACCCTATTAAGAGGAGATGTCGATAAAGAACAAATGGGATGTAACTTTCTGAAACGGGAAGAAGTGAAATTGCCACTAGGCGACAGAGCAACCCATATATTTTTACTCCCTAAGTGAAAGAGAGTCCTCAAACAATGTGACAGTTGATGACATGCCATGTGCTCTGAAACTTGCTCCCTTATTACACTTCAACTTCAACAAAATGCTGTGAAAATCCAGAAATTAATAAGTTAAAAGTTTCGAAGATAACATTTACAAATATTCAAAACGTTTCACACTATATCAGCTAGTGAGTGCATACTAATTGACAACTATATATGCTGTACAATCACAACTATAAAGTTCAATAAAATTTTCTGCGTACTGATGAAGTAGAAAAATTTAGGTTTGGACCCATTTGAAAATAGCAAATGAATTATTTGTAAATCCACCACAGTAATGAAGAAAAAACAGAGTAATATATCCAGCAGGAGCAATTGAACTTTCAAAGGAATTTAATCTCACCTTTTTCACCTGGGATATCTGCTTTACAAGAGCAGAGCCATTTGGATTACAGACCGCGAACAAGGTCTCTTTCTTCTTCCTTCCGAGAAAAATGGTCCTTATGTTCAGGGTAAGTTCAAAAATAATACGTACTAGTGAACATTTTTGGTATCTATTACTAGTAAATATTAGCCAAATAGGCAAATACACAAGCGGCGCCTCAAAGTTGCCACTATTTTTTATTTTGCCACTTCAATTAAGGTTTGTTCTTATTATAGGCTCATACGGAAAAAAAAGTATTTCTCGTGTTTTTTGTACTATAT
>NC_031994.1:83970285-84130017 GCF_001879085.1 Nicotiana attenuata
TCTACCTATATATATATATATATATATATATATATATATATATATATTATTATATATATATATATTATTATAGTTTCTCGGCACGTGCGTTGCACCTGTATGCCGAGTCATGTAGTACATGCTTTGTAAAATAATATTAATATTACTAAAATAAAGCTTTAAATAAATATTTTTACATAAAAAATAAAATAAAACTTTCTATGAATGTTCAATGTGTATCAACATATGGTGAGGTCAAAATAACTGATTATCCTTTAAAAAAAACCTACAAAGATGAATAATTCAAATTTAATTAGATATATGTGATCCTTTTGTTTACTTAATTTGATTTATAAAATACAAACATATAAAGAAGTGTATCTCATCTAATTCTTCCATATATACGATTTCCTGGTGTATATTCCTTTCATATGTTTCATTTGTTTAGACATACTTGCCATGGTTGTAGCATCTGTTTGAAAATGTATGGCATATTTAAAGTGAGTTGTACGACCTCATGAGAAATTTTGCAACCACTTCATAGATGTAGATTATACCTTTCATTTTGCAACATACTAATAGTTATTTTAAGGCATCAAAAATTATAATACCATAAGTCATTCTCTATTACTAACTTCAAACTTCAAGAAATATTTAAAACATTGTAGACAAAGGGTGTGTTTGGTATAACGGAAAATATTTTTCGTGGAAAATATTTTCTTGGAAAACAAGTAGTAATCTTATTCATTTTCCGGTGTTTGGTACGCAAATTAAGGAAAATGACTTCTTAAGAGTATTCATAAATAATTAGATATAATAACATGAAGCCATAAATTTTCAAACCAACAACCTTCCGAACCCACATTTTTCATAAACTTTCGAACCGCTAAACTTTCGAAACCGCAGAATTTCTAACCCGTAAACTTTATAATTTCTAAACCCGAAAACTTTCAAAAACCTCAGAACTCATAACTTTGGAACTTGTAAAATTTTGAACCTTTAAACCGATAAATAAAAAAGCTAATACTGAAAAATATATTTTGGGAGGGGAGGGGGGTAGGGACGGGGTGGGGGTGGGGGTGGGAGTAGAAAAACCAAAAAATAGAATTTTAAATTACAAAAAAAAGTAAATTTTTTATGGGGGAGCAGTTGGGGTGGGTGGTGCAGAAAAATAAAAAATAGAAATTTGAAATTGCAATAAAAAAACAATATTTTTTTGCGGGTGGGGGTGGGGGTAGGGTGGGGTGGGGTGGAGGGTAGTAAGGTGGGTGGTAACGGAAAAACTGAAATTAAAAAAAAAAGTGTTTTTTGGAGAGAGGGGGTGGGATGGGTTGGTGAGAGTAGGGAAGGTTGAGAAGGAGTTTTGGAAAATGTTTTCCCTTCTCTTGATAAGGAAAATATTTTCCTCCAATTGGAGGAAACTGAGTTCATAAGAAAAATATTTTCCAAAACATTTAAGCCAACCAAACATGGAAAAATTGGAAAATATTTTCCGGAAAATGTTTTCCTTCATACCAAACACACCCAAAGTAGTAACTCTTTTATTCCATGAAACATGAAAAAAAAAATTGAATGAACCTTACCTCCCTTTTGTATACGGTAAAATCGTGTGTCCCCGATTTTGTGGGCTCGAGGGCTTACATCGAGGAACAGACTCAATATGGGCCAAGTTCGAGCCCGAGGGCAGAACATAAGGCTCGGAGATCGAAGTACTCGATGAGCACCGAAGCCGAGTATGGCCAACCCCGAGATGATGCCATTATGGGTTTGTAACAGAAAGAGCAAGATTCCCGCCATGTCCCCAAGATCATGGCGTAAATTCTGGAATAGATACGAATCCGTACTAGGCGGTTAGACAGTTGTCCCAATAAGATTCTTTAATGTAAATAGAAATGTACCTTATTTAGGGTTCCCCTACTATATAAAGGGGACCCCAATCATTTGTAACGATCATCAATCATTGGCAAAAGAATATACTCTCTTATTTTCTTGCTCATTACTAATCATAATTATCTCTTCACTTTATTGTCTTTACTTTATTGTTCTTGCTGACCTACCTCGAGGCCATCTAGCTCGAGGTCAAAACTTGCTTAAGCACTGGTTTGATTCAACTTTCTTCTTTGATTTATACATCTGATTTCTTGATTAATAATTAGTATTGAACTAAAACACGTATCTTTTAAACCACAAACAAGTTTAATTGTTACTCGTATTTTCGAGGTAAACAGTTTGACGCCAACCGTGGGGCTAAAGATAATAGTGATTATTTCAGTACTGATTCTGATAACACACGTTATTTTCACACTTATTCTTGTCAAGAATTTTTGTTCTTAGGTTAAAACATGTCAAACTCACAAAATGCACCCGTACACGGCGATGACGGTCTGGGATTTCACGGGGAAAACAACAATGTAATCGCTCTGGGAGCCGGTGTACCACCTACTAACCCTGGGGAAGTGCCAAATGTGGAACCAGTTAATGTTAGTTCACACATTGCTTTGAATGCGGATTTAGGCGCAGAACCCGGAGGAAGTGTGCGCAGGGAAGTCCGATCTGGTGTCCAAGGGACGCAGGGTATAAGAGATGGGAGAGTTAGCCTCCAAATAATATTCGAAATGCTACAAGCTCAACAGGTTTCTATCGCTCAACTTCAAAGTCAGCATAAACTCCAAGTGTGGTCAAACCAGAAATCACTCGCCGTACTGAGCCGGTACCTGAAAGATCAAATGGTAATAGCTCGGGACTGACCCCACGATTATGAGGATGCTCGAAGAACTCACCAAAAGAATCGAGTTGGGTGAGAAAAAGATTGAGGATAATGACAAAAAGGTGGAGACGTATAAGTCCTGTGTCGATCAAATACCGGGAGCACCCCCGGTCTTGAAAGGATTGGATGCCAAGAAATTCGTACCAAAGCCATTCCCTCCGAGTGCGGCTCCGAAGCCTATTCCTAAAAAGTTCCGTATGCCCGATATACCTAAGTACAACGGGATGAGCGATCCTAATGAACACATTACCTCGTACACTTGCTGGATTAAAGGAAACGACTTAAATGATGATGAGATCGAGTCGGTTTTGTTGAAAAAATTTGGGGAAACTTTGTCAAAAGGAGCAATGATTTGGTATCACAACTTGCCACCGAATTCTATTGATTCGTTTGCTATGTTAGCAGAGGCCTTCGTAAAGGCACACGCTGGGGCCATAAAGGTTGTGACAAGGAAATCAAATGTTTAAGATAAGACAGAGGAATGATGAGATGCTAGGGGAGTTCGTATCCCAATTTCAAATGGAACGAATGGAATTACCACCGGTCTCGGATGATTGGGCCGTGCAAGCTTTTACACAGGGTTTGAACGAGCAGAGTTCGATCGTGTCACAACAGTTGAAGCAAAATATGATCGAGTATCCAACTGTGACTTGGTCAGATGTACATAATCGTTACCAACCGAAGATCACGGTCAAGGACGACCAATTGGGAGCCCCCTCGGTTTCAGTTCATCCTAATAGATTGGCAGTAAAGGCCCCGAGGGATACAGATAGGGAATCGAGATCAAATAGGGAACGGTATCAGCCATATGTCGTAGATCGAAGAAACAACGGTTCGGGGCACAACCTTCCTCATAATGATCGAAGAAATGATTGAGGTCAAAATTCTCGGGGACTTATGAGTAAGAATGGTTTTGATAAACATACCGATCCTGCAGAAGCACCTCGGCTATCGGAGTATAATTTCAGTGTTGATGCATCGGGGATCGTATCGGCTATTGGAAGGATCAAAGACACCAGGTGGCCCAGGCCTATACAAACCGATCCCTCTCAAAGAAATCCAAATTTGATGTGTAAATATCATGGCACGCATGGCCATAGGACAGAAGACTGCAGACAACTGAGGGAGGAGGTAGCTCGATTGTTCAACGAGGGTCATCTTCGAGAGTTTATCAGTGATCGAGCTAAGAACCACTTCAGAGAGAGAGAGAGAGACGCCAACAAAAAGAATGAGCAGGAAGAGCCACAGCATGTTATACAAATGATCGTTGGTGGGGCCGATGTTCTACAGGGGCCTATATTCAAACGTACCAAGGTGTCGATTACCAGAGAAAAATGAACTCAAAGTTATGTGCCCGAGGGCATCCTATCATTCAATGATGAGGAAGCGGAAGGCATTTCTCAGCCACACAATGACGCCCTGGTAATTTCTATTTTGTTAAATGAAATTCAAGTTAAACGTGTTCTTGTGGATCCGGGTAGCTCAGCAAACATAATAAGATCGAGGGTCGTAGAGCAGCTCAGCCTGCAGGACCAAATTGTACCCGCGTCTCGAGTCTTAAACGGCTTCAACATGGCAAGTGAAATAACGAAGAGGGAGATAATCCTGCCAGTAAACGCGGCCGGGACCATCCAATACAAAATTCCATGTCATTGAAGGCGAAATGAGATATAACGCACTACTCGGGAGGCCATGGATCCACAACATGAGGGCAGTACCTTCAACCCTTCATCAGATGATGAAATTCCCAACAATCGATAGTGTGAAAACAGTTTACGGGGAACAACACACTGCAAAGGAAATGTTTGCAGTCGATGAGGTGATATCGGTACCAACACCTTCAATCTCGAAAAAATCGAGCACCAAAGATAAGCAAACGGCCAAATAACAATCACCGTCCCCAGAACCGAATCGGAGAAACAAGTAATCGAAGAAGAAGAGGAGGATTTCCTCACTCCTCAAACTTTCGTTGTTCCCGAAGAGTCAGATGCAACCAAGTCAACGGTCGAGGAGCTGGAACAGGTCATACTGATCGAGTATATGCCCAAGAGAAAGGTATACCTGAGAACGAGGTTAACCCCCGAACTTAGGAAAAAACTCATTCAATTTCTTATCGATAATATGGATTGTTTTTCTTGGTCCCATTTAGATATGACTGGGATCCCACCGGAAATAACAATACACCGGTTGAGCCTCGACCCCAGGTTCAAGCTAGGGAAGCAAAAAAGAAGGCCCCAGTCCGAGGTGAAGCATGCATTCATAAAGGATGAGGTAACTAAACTTCCTAAGATAGGGTCCATTCGGGAGGTAAAATATCCCGAGTGGTTAGCCAACGTAGTTGTAGTCCCTAAAAAGGGGAACAAACTTAGAGTGTGTGTAGATTATAATGATTGGAACAAGGCATGTCCTAAAGACCCCTTTCCACTGCCTAACATCGACCGCATGATCGGTGCCACGACTGGCCACGAGATCCTTACATTTCTCGATGCCTACTCTAGGTACAACCAAATTCAAATGAACCCAGAGGACCAGGAGAAAACCTTGTTTATCACTAAGTTTGGAACATACTGTTACAATGTAATACCCTTCGGGCTAAAAAATGCTAGAGCCACGTACTAAGGCCCAGTTAACAAAATGTTCGAGGAACAGATAGGTAAATCAATGGAAGTTTATATTGACGATATGCTGGTTAAGTCCCTGCGCGCAGAGGACCATTTAACTCATTTGCAGGAAACATTCAAAATCTTGAGGAAGTACAACATGAAGCTTAACTCAAAAAAATGTGCCTTCGGAGTCGATTCGGGCAAGTTCCTCGGCTTTATGGTATCTAATCGAGGAATCAAGATCAACCCCGATAAGATCAAGGCCATCGAAGATGTCACTATCGTGAATAATGTGAAAATCATGCAAAGGCTAACAGGACGAATAGGCGCCTTGGGCTCGATTCATTTCGAGGTCATCAGATCGAAGCCATAGGTCTTTTCCTTGCTCAAAAAGAAAAATGATTTCGCATGGACCCCGGAATGCCAGCAAGCATTGGAGGAATTGAAGCGATACTTGTCGAGCTCACCGCTGCTTCACACTCCGAAGGTAGATAAAAGCTTTGCTTATATTTGGATGTGTCCGAGATAGCGGTAAGTGGGGTATTAGTTTGAGAAGAGCAAGGTACGCAGTTCCCTATCTATTACGTAAGTCGAACTCTAGGAGATGCTGAAAGTAGATATCCACACTTAGAAAAATTGGCACTTGCATTAATAAGCGCGTCTAGAAAGTTAAAGCCATATTTTCAATGTCACCACATATGTGTGCTAACCACTTATCCCCTTCGAAATGTTTTGCATAAGCCCGAGCTATCGGGCCGATTGGCCAAATGGGCTGTCGAACTTGGCGGGTACGATATCGAATATCAACTCCAAACGGCCATCAAGTCTCAAATCCTAGCTGACTTCGTGGCTGATTTTACGGCGACCCTCGTACCCGAAGTGGAGAAAGAACTTCTGCTAAAATTGGGTACATCATCGGGGGTATGGACCATTTTCACGGACGGTGCCTCGATGTAAAAGGGTCTGGGCTTGGCATTGTTTTGAGGCCACCGACAGGTAGTACTATTAGACAATCTATCAAAACTTCTAGGTTGGCTAATAATGAGGCCGAGTACGAGGCCATGATTGCAGGTGTCAAGCTAGCTAAAAGCTTGGGGGCAGAAGTCATTGAAGCCAAGTGCGATTCTCTTTTGGTGGTAAACCAAGAAAACAAAAGCTTCGAAGTTCGAGTGGATAGGATGCAAAGATATTTGGACAAGCTACAGGTAACCTTGCACCGCTTCAAGGAGTGGACTCTAAATCATGTGCCTCGAGAACAAAACAGTGAGGCCGATGCACTTGCTAACTTGGGGTCATCAGTTGAAGAAGATGATATCGTCCCGGGGACTGTCGTCCAATTATCGAGATCTGTGGTCGAGGAGGGTCATGCCGAGATAAACTCTACAAGTTTGACTTGGAATTGGAGGAATAAGTATATCGAATATTTGAAAAGAGGAAAGCTCCCTTCAGATCATAAAGAATCGAGGGCTCTACGAACCAAGGCTGCTAGGTTCACGTTGGATGAAGATGGAACATTGTACAGGAGGACGTTCGATGGACCATTGGCGGTATGTTTAGGGCTAGGGGACACCGATTATGTTCTACGAGAAATCCACGAAGGCACTTGTGGGAATCACTCCAGCGCCGAGTCCTTGATTCGCAAAATTATTAGAGCAGGGTATTACTGGGATAGAATGGAAGAAGACACTAAGGAGTTTGTTAAAAAGTGTGATAAATGTCAAAGGTTTGCACCGATGATTCATTATCCCGGAGAGCAACTTCACTCAGTCCTGTCCCCGTAGCCTTTCATGAAATGGGGAATGGACATCATCGGCCCTCTACCAACGGCCCCAGGTAAAGCTAAATTCATTTTGTTTATGACTGATTACTTTTCTAAATGGGTGGAAGCATAGGCCTTCGAGAAGGTTAGAGAGAAGGAAGTTATTGACTTCATCTGGGATCACATCGTGTGTCGATTCGGGATACCTGCCGAAATCGTATGTGACAACGAGAAGTAATTCATCGGCAAGGTAACGGAGTTCCTCGAAGCACACAAAATAAAGAGGATCTTATCAACACCGTACCACCCGGGCGGGAATGGACAGGCCGAGTCAACAAACAAAACTATCATTCAAAACTTAATGAGGAGGTTGGACGATGCAAAAGGAAAATGGATAGAAGTTCTACCCGAGGTTCTTTGGGCGTATCGAATGACGTCGAAGTCCAGCACGGGGCGACCCCATTCTTCTTAGTATATGGCTCCGAGGCCTTGATTCCGGCCGAGGTCGGGGAAACCAGTGCCAGATTTCGACATGCATCGGAGGAGTCAAATCACGAGGCTATGAATACTAGCCTCAAGCTATTAGATGAAAAACGAGAAGATGCACTTGTTCGGATGGCGGCGCAGAAACAAAGGATCGAGAGATATTATAATAGGAGGACTAATCTTCGACACTTCGAGATTGGGGACTTAGTTCTACGAAAAGTCACCCTCAATACACGAGACCCGAACGAAGGGAAACTACCAAATTGGGAAAGACCATATCGAGTAATCGGAGTTATCGGTAAAGGATCTTACAAACTTGGCACGATGGAAGGCGAACAATTGCCAAGCAACTGGAATGTATCACTACTCAAACGGTATTATTGCTAAGGTATGACCTTCTCCTTTTTCCATTTGTATTTAAGACTAACTCATCGCAGATGTTTGATCGAAGGCACCCTTATACACGAAGACCTTAGGTTTTAAAGCACGTGTTGCACTCTTTTTCCCTTAGATTGGGTTTTATCCCAATTGGGTTTTTCCGGCGAGGTTTTTAACAAGGCAACAACTATGTGCTACCTAAGGAGAATTCTATAGTATCCAAGGCTTCTTTTCAATCAACCTCGAATACTGGGGGGCATAACCCTCATAGGTTATATTTTCGAGGAAAAATGCTTCACGCTAAAGAGGGCCTTGATAGGAAAACTTTGTAATGGGCCAAACGGTCAGATGAACCGTGTCCATATAGAATAGTCGATCCCCAATGGCAAAACATGTATGCATGTATCAATTATTCAAAGAAACATTATTTCTATATCGAAACACTTTGTGTCTCAAAGAAATTTGCTACTACATGAACTCCATGCTTGCGATTCTATGAGAAACAGATCAAGGGCCAAAACGCAAATACACCTTGAATACTCGGGACTGTCATCGACAGTCAACACATTCGAATGTCTAAACTCGAATTTATAAGACCTCAAAGAGGCATCCCCCGATGCAAAGGCCAAGGCCATCATACTCGAGGACTAACCTTTCAGACAAGTTCGAAAGGTTATTGGGAAACAAGTCCAAGAGACACACCCGAAGGCTACAGCTATATTAAAGACTACAATCATATTTATTGCTAAGGTATGACCTTCTCCTTTTTCCATTTGTATTTAAGACTAACTCATCGCAGATGTTTGATCGAAGGCAACGAAGCCACCTTATACACGAAGACCTTAGGTTTTAAAGCACGCATTGCACTCTTTTTCCCTTAGATCGGGTTTTAACCCAAATGGGTTTTTCCGACGAGGTTTTTAACAAGGCAACAACTATGTGCTACCTAAGGAGAATTCTACAGTATCCAAGGCTTCTTTTCAATCAACCTCGAATATTGGGGGGCATCACCCTCGGAGGTTATATTTTCAAGGAAAATACTTCACGCCAAAGAGGGCCTTGATAGGGAAACTTTGTAATGGGCCAAACGGTCAAATGAATCGTGTCCATATAGAATAGTCGAGCCCCAATGGCAAAACATGTATGCATGTATCAATTATTCAAAGAAGCATTCTTTCTATATCGAAACACTTTGTGTCTCAAAGAAATTTTCTACTATACGAACTCCATGCTTGCGATTTTGTGAGAAACGGATCAAGGGCCAAAACGCAAATACACCTCGAATACTCGGGGATTGTCATCGACAGTCAACACATTCAAATGTCTAAACTCGAATTTATAAGACCTCAAAGAGGCAACCGTCGACGCAAAGGACAATGCCATCATACTTGGGGACTAACCTTTCGGACAAGTTCGAAAGGTTATCGGGAAACAAGTCTAAGAGACACACCCGAAGGCTACGACCATATTAAAGACTACAGTCAATTAAAAAGGCTACGACTGAAAGAATGCGACTCGGAGACGTCCGACTTCCGCTATAAGTGAAAGGACTTCAAATACTTTGAAAAATCGGTTAAATAAGGCTACCCTCGGCAAAGCAAATAAAAAAGGGCTTCGATAAAATCAGCCCTCGAATATTTAAAGGCTTCGATAATATCAGCCTTCGAAAAAGCCTCAAGAGGTATTAGGTTATCGTAACACAAACGGATTAAGAAAAAATTGGGTTCTGATCGATTAAACTCGCAAAAAACCCAACGGGTACAAAAAAACACATGCTAAGGCATAATGAAATTTTCGCTAAGTCTTTTAGCCGAAAAGAGGGAAAAATTATAGCCGTTTTAGAGGCCGATTAGCCCAATTTAAAGAGCCTAAGAGCCAATATAAAAGAGCCTAAGGGCTAATATGAAAGAGCCTAAGGGCCGATTTAGTAAGCCTAAAAGGTCGATACAAATAGGGTTCGAGACCTTGCTCTCAATCAATTCGAACCCCAAGGGTTCGATTATCCCAAGCCTAAAAAAATAATGGCTCGGGGACTCACCATTATTCGGTACGAGCCCGTAAAGATTTATGCCCAAAAGCTCGAACTTATTCGAACTCGGTCATGGCAATGTCGAAGAAAAAATCTCAAACACAAAGTCAAAAAGGATGAAGTCATTGCAAGAATTTCACAAGGCAGGAAATATCGAAAAAAATCAAGGAAATTCTTCTTTTATGTATTGGGAAAAAGATATATACAAGGGCCGATGAAAGGTCTTACAAAAAAGGACAATACAAGAAGAAAGGAAAAATCCTATCTATGTCCAGGGCTGGTCTCTCCCTTGGGAGCATCTTCCTCTTCAGGCCCAGCTTCATTATCGGACCCGTTCTGGCTGCTTTCATCATCATCATTGTCTTCGGAGGAGACGAGGAACTTGGCATCGGCCTCGAGCGTTTTTGTTGGGCTATCTCCCCGGTGAGGTCGAAGCCTCGAGCATGAATCTCTTCGAGGGTCTCCCTCCGGGATTGGCACTTGGCTAAATCACTGATTCGTTTCTCCCGGTTGGAGGCTTCCCTTAGTTTCATTTGAGCAGCCTCGACATCCTTTAGATACACAACAACGGTCTTATCAGCCGTGGCCTTCGTCTTCTCGACCTTGTCCCTAGCTTCAGTAACCTCAACCCCGGCTGCGGCAAGTTTGGCCTCGAGCTCATCGATCTTCTTGGCCTGGGCCATATTTTTTACTTTGATTCCCCGGATCTGGGTCTTAGCCGAGGCCAGGTTGGCCAGAGCAACATCTTTTTTAGCAGCAAGCCGATCCATGTTCTCCTTCCACTGGTTGCAGTCGGCCTTAACTTGGTCGACCTCCCCTCGAAGCTGCCCGATCATATCCAATTTTTGCTGCAACTGAGACACTGAAGGTTTAGCCTCTACAGTTGGGTCAAGTAGGCCATACTCTTGCAAAATGACGGTTACCTGCTTATCTAACTCGGCCTCATTTTGACGAGCTTTAGCCAATTCCGCCCGAAGGTCCTTGAGCTCCTCCTCCTTCTGGCTGCAAAGGAGCCTCAAGGACTTCCCTTCATCCGAGGATCTCTTGAGCTCGGCCTCACATTGGCTTAGCTTGGCCCTAAATTTGGTAATGGCCTACATGGAAAAAAGAGATCTCACTTAGTGTAGAAGGAGAAGAAAAAATTGCAATAATTAAAAGCTAATGCTTACTCGAGAGAAGAGACGATGAGCCTCTTCAAAGAGGGTAGATGCATCATTGAGGTCGACGGCATCATCGACCCCAGTAAAGCAATCCCGAAAAGGATCTTCTTCACTAAAGGACTCTGCTCGGATTGGGCGTTCGCAGAGCTTGAGCTTCCTTTGTTGCCTCCTCAGAATAAGATGGTAGAGGAGGGGAGTGACCTATTGTCATGGCCCCGAGCAAGTCGCTCGGGGCGCTCTGTTCAGCCTCGGGGGTCTTGGTACTTGCCCCCTTTGGTGTACTTGTTGAAGGCAGGGGAATAATTTCGATCTCAGGTGATTCGTGGGCCTTGCCCACGTTTTTCTTCAGAGCCTCCTCTTCACGAGGCAGGGTTTTCGGTTCCGAGGGCTTGACGGCCTTAGTTGATTTCCTGGTCAGGTCACCAACGTTGGTTCTTCGCCCTCGTCCCCTTTTTCGACATTCAGTTGATGGATTGAACCTATGTCCACTTGAATGAGTTTCCTTCTAGGCCTTCGAGTAGGGGCCTTCATATCTTGGTGGTCTTCGGTTTTCGAAGCCCTTTTCCTCTTATTATCTTTCCCCGATTTTGGAATCGGGGACTCGGTCTCTTCCCCAGGCGGGGCTGGCTCATTTCGGAGACATCTCCAATGCTTACATAAATGAAAAATAGGCATAAGTAAGACAACACCTCCAATAAAAGGGAAAGCATCAAAGACCTGGGAGAAGAACTAACCGTGGTGTTTGGCCTCCCATTTGCCCCTCGACAAATCACGCCATTTGCGCTCGTCGTCGATGTGGTCGCAGCCAGTTTCCGGACCCAGTCCTCGAGGTCAAGTATCGCATGGGGCATCCAAGCAACAGCTGCAAAAAAAGTAAAGGCATTACAAGATGTGGAAACGAAATATACTGGGGAAAAAACTTCACTTACGATTGGGGTTCCATTTCTCTGGGAATGGCGTTTTTCCCTCGGGGATGACGTCCGAGGTCCTTACTCGGACGAACCGGCTCATCCAGCCTCGATCCTTATCCTCGTCATTACTAGCGAAGAAGGCTTTGCTCGAATGACGTTGGAGCTTGATCAACCCTTAGAAAAGCTGAGGTCGATACAATCGGATGAGGTGATTGAGGGTAAACTCTAATCCCTCGGCCTTGCTAGAGAAGTAGCGGAGCATAATCACGATACGCTAGAAAGAGGGGTGGATCTGGCCGAGGGTGACTTGATATCTTTTGCAGAAATCAATCACGACTAGATCAAGAGGACCCAGTGTGAAGGGGTAAGTGCAAACACTTAAGAACCCCTCTAAATGAGTAGTAATGCTTTCCTCGGGATCGGGGATCTGTACTACGACTTCGCCCCCCCCCAGCCACAGTCTTTCTTCATGGCTTTAAGATGCTTCTTCGTTATCGAACTGATATATTGGGACACATGCTCGCATCGGCCAGGGATTGTGGGGGGATTTTCAATGTTGAAGTCTTTCTTTATAACGCAGGGGCCGGGAATAATCTCGTGGAGGGCGGCCATAAGTTTGACCAGCCGGGAAGAGGAGAAGGAAGCTTTCTCCTTTTGAGGAACGGTCTTTGAAGTTTTCGCCATTGTTTCGAGTTAGAAGAAATGGAGATAGGCAGAGTCTTTGACACTAAAAGGAACGGGAGTAGCGGGTAATGAGAGAAAAGAGATGAAGAGAAGGAGATATAAAAGAAGTTTGGAGGAGGTTTGAAGATTGAAGTAAAGCTTTCTCCAAAATTAAACCTTGTATTTATAGGCGAGCGACGACGGTTCAACGGCGCTAGTGGTCGACCACCACTGGAGAAGCATTTAATATTTTGGGGAAGTGGACCGACGGGACTGCTTCGAGCGCCTACGTCATGGGAATGACGTCATCATCAAGGACTCCGGAAAATTGAGGTTCAAATCGTTTCTTATCATTTTACTTTAAGAAACGCGGGGACTATCTGTATACGGTAAAATCATGTGTCTCCGATTTTTTGGGCTCGAGGGCTTACATCGAGGAACAGACTCAATATGGGCCAGGTTCGAGCCCGAGGGCAGAACTTAAGGCTCGGAGATCGAAGTACATGATGAGCACCGAAGCCGAGTATGGCCAACTCCGAGATGATGCCATTATGAGTTTGTAACAGAAAGAGCAAGATTTCCACCACGTCCCAAGATCATGGCGTAAATTCCGGAATAGATTTGTACGAGTTAGTACGAATCCGTACTAGGCGGTTAGACAACTGTCCCAATAAGATTCTTTATTGTAAATAGAAATGTACCTTATTTAGGGTTCCCCTACTATATAAAGGGGACCCCAATCATTTGTAACGATCATCAATCATTGGCAAAAGAATATACTCTCTTACTTTCTTGCTCATTACTCATCAGAATTGTCTCTTAACTTTATTGTCTTTACTTTATTGTTCTTGCTGACCTACCTCGAGGCCATCTAACTTGAGGTCAAAACTTGCTTAAGCACTGGTTTGATTCAACTTTCTTCTTTGATTTATACATCTGATTTCTTGATTATTAATTAGTATTGAACTAAATCACGTATCTTTTAAACCACAAACAAGTTTGATTGTTACTCGTATTTTAGAGGTAAACACCTATATGATCAATATTTTATATATATATGTTACAATTGCCACAAGTGCACTATTATGTATAACATCCACTCTCTCTTGTAGTACCCATTTTGAAAGAAGCATACGATGAACTTGTAATGTACGTTATCTTCACAATGCACATATAATATGCTACATAACTTAAACCAATATATTAGATTATATACGTATAGACATAATTAAAAAAGCATGTATATTATGAAAATATCCGTAAGAAGTTACATGTGCATCTACAAGACATCCATAATATCGGTTGTCTTCACTTCTTTGGCATATTCACAACCTACTCAGTATTAGTGCAACATGTGTCTTCTGCCTTCATGGTATCGCACATGTATTTTATTTGTTAAAAATATGTCATCTTTTTTTTTTATAAAAAAAATAGTGGTGAAAAAATATTGAATTGTATATTTATATCAATTTCATAATTAGATAATGTGCAGTTATTTAAGCAAATAATAAGTTTCTTTCCCCTATAGCAACTAAGTTAAAAGGAAAATCGTTAAAAAATGTGCACTAATTCTGAATTTCACAGCAACAAATTTAAAAGTTGCATGAGCTTCGCAAGTCATGACATTTAATTAAATAGTATTATCATAAGTAAAAATTTTCTATACCTAAATAGAATATATGTTATAAGTCAACCGCACCTTCACGCAAAACAAAAATAAACAAAAAAAATCATAGAAGAGACATCTTCTTAGATGAAGAATGCCATAAAATGGATAACTTTTTAGACCAACGTTAGGTTATGTATATACACACATACAAACATATACATACATGTTTATTACAAATGGACATACTCCCTTGGCTTATTAAAGGCAATTATGAAAGTTTAATAGAATGAATACAAGAACTGATGCAACGGTCTACCTTGTTTTTCAAGCTTTGATCGTTTTTTTTAATTCTACTTAAAAAATAATTCATAATACCTTTCTAAAATTTTAAATTTAATATAATTCATCCCCACATCTAAAGTTTGTATGCACAGAGATATGCACAAGCGAATTCAGATCCTAAGCACCTAATAAAAGAACAAAAGCTGCATACATGTTATACTAATACTTGTTAACGGGCATAAATTCAGAAGCTCACGTAAATGATAGAATAAAGAATATAAAATTTGTATTGATAATCTAAAAAATAACTATGTAAAATGTTGTTCGAGAGTAGAGAAAATCCTAATAACTTATTCAAAGAAAAATTGATTTCAAAGAATGGTAAAAGTACAACAGAGAATTGATAATAGTATTCATAATACCTTTTGCAAAGTTTAGTAAATTATGTGACGTACAACCTATGATGTGCATATTTTGTTAAGGGGATAACTGTCTCATGTATTATAGGCAAACTAAAACATACTAATTTCAATCCAAAGACAACTGAATAAGCAAACAATGCTAGAAATAGACTTAAAGTTTGCAAAAGCTTAATTAGCTACATTTAAACTAATTACTGCAATTATATAAGCAATTAGTTTTTCCCAAATTCATGATCTTCAGGCTAAACAGTAAACCTTCAACTAAAAAGGTTATATTCTCCATAGACTATTAACACGACACGAGAGTAACCATATACTCAAAAGTAAAAGGAACACATACTCATTAGGACACAAATTCGACAAATAAAGCCCATAAATTATCAGTTGAAAGATCTAACACCTATTAATTTGTTTGCAGTTAATCAAAATAAACATTAAATTATCACAGAATGAATCAAAGAAAGAATAACAATATCCCCTAAATGTAAACATATTCATAAAAAAATGAAGAAATAATTAGTAACCTCTACACATTGTCGTATTTCATAAATTTACAGCAGTGATCGAAGAGGATGGGAATTGAAATGCAATCTGATATCATGTTGTCCTACCACAACATGGTATTTTTTTTTTTGCTCACGATAAATGAAAAAATTGATCCAAAAATCACTCACCACTTTTCAACTACAACTCCTACCAACAAACCCCAAAAGATAATATTTTCATAAGAAAAATAAAAAGTTGATGAACTTACAAGGTATATGGAACAAATTAATTTTTGGTTCTTCACTCAAATAACATTAATTAAAGGATCTGAAGGAGAGGATCTTGTCACGACCCAAAACTCAACCCGTCGTGATGGCGCCTATCATGGAACTAGGTCAGCCTCAACTCAACGTAATCCAAAACCACAATACAAAAGTTGGAAACATTTGCGGGATACTTTTATTGTTTAAAATAAACTGTTTAAAACATAAGGCAAAATTCATAATACGAATTCAACTAGCCCAAACCAGGGTGTCATGGAGTACATGAGCGTCTAGAGAAATAGCATAGTCTACTACAATGTTTAATGAATACAACTGAAACACATGTAGAATAGAGGAGGAGGGTCAAGGTCTGCGAACGCCATGTAGATGCCTCAACAATCTCCAAAGCCAGCAACCTCGATCAATGACTGTCACTGGGACCGAAAGTACTTGGATCTGCACACAAGGTGCAGGGGGTAACGTGAATACACCAACTCAGTAAGTAACAAGTCCAAACTATGGACTGATGGGCAGTGACGAACTAAACCTCAACAGGTATAACACAATTAAACTGTACAGTAAAGTAGGCATGCTTGCAATTCAAGTATTCAGCTCAACAGTAAAGTAAATACCAATCTGAACAATGTAAAGTATAAAGCTCAGCTAATCTCTACGTGTCAATGCACAAAATGCATGAAAATGTACCATGTATCTCCAGTCTCAAGTGCTCAACCACTCAGTACTGTATATGGCCATCCGGACCAGGGAAGATCCATCCCGAATTATATACATATCGCTGACAACAGTCACTCAATACCAAGGAAGGCCATTCCAGCCCTATGGAGAAGATCCATCTCCAGGTATAAATTATTCGGACAAGATCCATGTCCAGGGAAGATCCATCCCTCAAAATATCAACTGCGCTCACTGGGGGTGTGTTACAGACTCCGGAGGGGCTCCTACAGCCTAAGCACTATCATAATCATCAACATAACCGATGCAACGTGCAATACAATCCCATAACTGTCACTCATAATCAGGCTCTCGGCCTCACTCAGTCATCACTCTCCAGTCTCATACGCACGGACTCACAATGCCATGGAACTAGCCCGAAACAATAATATATTGTACCAACATAATAACAACGGAGACTGAGACATGATATGATATGTATAGACAAGACTGAGTACAGAACATCAATGAAACTAATGAGATGACAGCAAGAAACGACCAGTCGGATCTCAACAGTATCGACGTGAAACCCTAACAGGATAATTAGCATGATTTACAGCTCATTTACTTAATCTCATAATAAAAACACGGATATCAGCAAGAAAGAGTCACTAAACAGTGCCATGGAATGAACCAGGCCACAATTCTCACGGTGCACGCCCACACGCCCGTCACTTGGCATTTGCATCACCTTAGTACTAATCACAAAACACATAGTTCGGGGTTTTGAATCCACAGAACCAAGTTTGGAAGCGTTACTTACCTCAACCAAGCCAAATCCTACTCCGCGATGCCTTTGCCCCTCAAATCGACCTCCGGATGCTCCGAATCTAGCCATAAACAATTTGATACAATCAACACGAGCTAAAGGAATCTATCCCATAAGAAAATGCTAAGCCTTAGGCCAAAAGTCAAAAGGTCAACTCAAAAGCCGGGCCCCGGGCACGCATCTCAAAATCCGACCAAGGTCACAAATCCGATAACCCACTCGATTACGAGACTAACCGTACTAGTTTCACTCAATTTCGACTTCGAGTCGGCTTCCAAATTCCAAAAATTCATTTTATGTAACTCTACAAATTTTCCCCAAATTCCATCCCAAATTACTAATCAAAGGATGAAATCAATGATGTATTCATGATTATTAGCCAAAACCGAGTTAGAATTACTTACCCCAAAGATTTTCTTGATAAACTCCCGAATTTTCGCCTAAAACCGAGCTCCAAAGACCAAAATGTGATATTAACTATCGCGGTCCACATAAAATTCACTGCGGCCGCACAATCCTCACCGCGATCCGCAAAATCCCGTCGTGGATGCATAGTACCATCGCGGTCCGCGAAATTTCCTCCGCGGCAAGATCCGAGACCTGCAACTTTCCAACACCAGATATCATATATTTCCAACTTCCAAAGCCAAATAGTGATCCGATAACCACCCGAAACTCACCCGAGGCCCTCGGGACCTCGACCAAACGTACCAACACATCCCACAACATCATTCGAACTTAGTCGAACCTTCGAATCACTCAAAACAACAACAAAACACCGAATTACACTCGGATTCAAGCCTAAGAACTTCTATATTTCCAAATTCTGCAAACGATGGCGAAACCTTTCAAATCACGTCCATATGACCTGAAATTTTGCACACAAGTCACAAGTGACACTACGAACCTACTCCAACTTTCGGAATTCCATTCCGACCCCGATATCAAAATTTCCTCTGCCGACCGAGAATCGCCAAATTTCCAATTTCGCCAATTCAAGCCTAATTCTACCACGGACCTCAAAATCACATTCCGGACGCGCTCCTAAGTCTAAAATCCCCTAATGGAGCTAAGGAACAATCAAAATTCCAATCCGAGGTTGTTTGCTCATAAGTCAACATCCGGTCAACTTTCCCAACTTAAGCCTTCTCAAAAGAGACTAAGTGTCTCAATTTACTCCAAAACCACTCCGAACCTGAGCCAACTAACGCGATACGATAAAAAATAGCTGAAGAGCACAGAAGGAAATAAAAATGGGGAAAACAGGGCTATAACTCATGAAACGACCGGCCGGGTCATTACATCCTCCCCCTCTTAAACAAACGTTTGTTCTCGAACGAGTCTAGACACATACCTGAATCCTCAAATAGGTGTGGATATTTGCTCCGCATCTCCCACTCGGTCTCCCAGGTAGCCTCCTCCACGGGCCAACCTCTCCACTTCAATTTTACTGAAGCTATATCCTTTGATCTCAACTTTCGGACCTCCCGCTCCAAAATAGCCACTGGCTCCACATCATACGTCAAATCACCGTCCAACTAAACCGTGCTGAAATCCAAAACATGAGACGGTCGCCAATATACTTTCAGAGCATAGAAACATGAAATACTGGATACACCCCCGACAAGCTAGGTTGCAAAGCAAGCTCATAAACCACCTCCCCAATCCTCCGAAGCACCTCAAAAGGCCCAATGAACCAAGGGCTCAGCTTGCCCTTCTTCCCAAATCTCATAACACCCTTCATGGGTGAAACCTTCAGTAAAACCTTTTCCCCAACCAAATAAGATACATCACGAACCTTTTTGTCAGCATAACTCTTTTGTCTTGACTGTGCTGTACGAAGCCGCTCCTGAATCACTTTCACCTTGTCCAAAGCATCCTGTACTAAGTTTGTACCCAAAAGCCTAGCCTCTCAAACCAACCTACTGGAGATCTACACCGTCTCCCATATAAAGCCTTATACGGAGCCATCTGAATACTCGACTGATAACTGTTGTTGTAAGCAAACTTTGCGAGCGGTAGAAATTGGTCCCATAAGCCCCCGAAATCAATGACACAAGTGCGCAACATGTCCTCCAATATTTGAATAGTACGCTCGGACTGTCCATCCATCTAAGGGTGAAAAGCTGTGCTCAACTTAACCTGAGTACCCAACTCTCGCTGCACGGCCCTCCAAAACTGCAATGTAAACTGAGTACCTCTATCTGAAATGATGGAAATTGGGATACCATGCAGGCGAACAATCTCTCGGATATAAATCTCAACCAACTGCTCTAAAGAATAGGTAGTACACACAGGAATGAAGTGCGCGGACTTGGTCAGCCGATCCACAATCACCCAAATAGCATCAAACTTCCTCAAAGTCCGTGGGAGTCCAACTACGAAATCCATGGTGATCCGTTCCCACTTCCACTCCGTTATCTCTATCTGCTGAAGCAAGCCACCTAGTCTCTGATGCTCATATTTCACCTGCTGACAATTGAGGCACCGAGCTACGAACCCAACTATATTTTTCTTCATCCTTCTCCACCAATAGTGCTGCCTCAAATCCTGATACATCTTTGCGGCACCCGGATGGATGGAATACCGCAAACTGTGGGCCTCCTCTAGAATCAAGTCTCGAAGCCCATCCACATTAGGCACACATATCCGGCCCTGCATCCTCAATACTTCGTCATCACCAATAGTCACATCTCTAGCGTCATCATGCAGAACTTTGTCCTTGAGGACAAGCAAATGAGGATCATCATACTGGCGCTCTCTGATATGATCAAATAAGGAAGACCGAGAAACCACACAAGCTAGGATCCGACTAGGCTCCGAAATATCCAGCCTCACAAACGATTGGCCAAGGCCTGAACATCAACTGCAAGAGGTCTCTCACCAACAGGAAGGAACGCAAGACTACCCATACTCACTGCCTTTCTACTCAAGGCATCGGCCACTACATTGGCCTTTCTCGGGTGGTACAAAATAGTAATATCATAGTCCTTTAGCAGCTCCAACCATCTCCACTGCCTCAAATTGAGATCCTTTTGTTTGAACAAGTGCTGGAGGCTACGATGATCAGTAAACACTCACAAGACACACCATAGAGATAATGCCTCAAAATCTTCAACGCGTGAACAATGGCTGCCAACTCCAAGTCATGAACGGGGTAGTTCCTCTCATGGGGGTTCAACTGACGAGAAGCATAAGCAATCGCTCTACCCTCCTGCATCAACACACACCTAATGACGACCCAAGAAGCATCACAATATACTGTATGAGAACCTAAAGCTGATGGCAGAACTAACACTGGAGTTGTGGTCAAGGCAGTCTTGAGCTTCTGAAAGCTCGCCTCACACTCATCCGACCACCTGAAAGGAGCACCCTTTTGGGTCAATTTGGTCAAGGGTGATGAAATAGATGAAAGCCTGAACGAACCGACGGTAATAACCCGCCAAACCAAGAAAGCTATGAATCTTTGTGGCTGAGGACGATCTGGGCTAACTTTGAACCGCCTTTATCTTCTTCGGATCAACCTGAATACCCTCACTGGACACCACGTGCCCCAAGAACGCCACTGAACTAAGCCAAAACTCACATTTGGAGAACTTAGCATAAAGCTTCTCCTCCCTCAACCGCTGCAATACAACTCTCAAATGCTCTGCGTGCTCCTCCTGGCTATGAGAGTACACCAGGATATCATCAATGAATACAATAACAAACAAGTCGAGATAAGGCCGAAACACGTTGTTCATCAAATGCATGAATGATGTTGGGGCATTGGTTAGCCCAAAAGACATCACAAGGAACTCATAATGACCGTATCGGGTCCTGAAAGTTGTCTTAAGAATGTCCGAGTCCCTAATCTTCAACTGGTGATACCCTGACTTGAGACCAATCTTGGAGAACACCCTCGCTCCCTGAAGCTCGTCAAATAAATCATCAATATGAGGCAAAGGATACTTGTTCTTGATTGTGACTTTGTTCAACTGCCTATAATCAATGCACATCCTTATAGTGCCATCCTTCTTCTTCACAAATAGAACAGGTGCACCCTAATGTGACACACTAGGCCGAATAAACCCCTTATCAAGGAGTTCCTGAAGCTGCTCCTTTAATGCATTTAACTCCGCCGGTGCCATACGATATGGTGGAATAGAAATGGGCTGAGTGCCCGGCACCAAATCAATAACGAAGTCAATATCCCTGTTCGGCGGCATGCCTGGCAGGTCTGCAGGAAACACATCCGAAAACTCTCACACCACTGGGACAGAATCAATAGTAGGGGTCTCTGCACCGACATCCCTCATAAAGGCCAAATAAGAAAGACAACCCTTCCCAACCATCTGTTGGGCCTTCAAGTATGAAATCACTCTACTGGGAACATAGCCCAAAGAACCTCGCCACTCGATCCGTGGTAGCCCTGGCATCGCCAGCATCACGGTCTTTGCGTGACAATCTAGAACAGCATAACATGGTGACAACCAGTCCATACCCAATATCACATCGAAGTCGACCATACTGAGCAACAAAAGATCTACTCTGGTCTCTGAACCCCCAATGGCTACCACACAAGACCGATATACGCGGTCCACCATAATAGTATCATCCACAGGAGTAGATACATGAACAGATGAAACAAGAGACTCTCGAGGCGTATCCAAATAACGAGCAAAATACGACGACACATATGAAAACGTGGAACCAGGATCAAATTAATACAGAGGCATCTTTGTGGCAAACTGAGATAATACCTGTGATCACAGCATCTGAAGCAATAGCGTCCAGTCTGGCAGGGAGTGCATAGAAACGGGCATGACCGCCACTTGATCGGTCTTCCCCTCTAAGGTGACCCCTAGCTGACTGACCTCCACACCGAGCTGGCTGGGCGGGTGGGGAGGTAACTGGTGCTAAAGCCGAAGGCTGACTCCTCTACCGGGATGAACCTCCCATAAGACGGGGACAGAATATTTTGATATGACCCAAATCTCCACACTCAAAGTAATCTCTCCTGGCAAATGGCGGTGGAGACTGAAGGTAGCCCCGAGCACCGGGATACCCACTAGAAGAACCAGGAATAGATGAGCCCTGAACTGATGGTGCATGAGTCGAGCTCCGAGCTGGAAGCGCACTGAGAGATGAGTGGCCCTGATGTGAACTGTGAGAACCATGACCTGATGATCCACCACGGTGACCCGGACGAGCTGATTGACCATGTCTTAATGGACGGCTTCTACTGTGCTGAAACTGACCTCCAGGGGGAATACCACCAAAATTACCAGATCCCCGAGGCCTCTTGGCCTCCCTCTCAACTCGCTCTTGGCGGCGAACTGACTCGATCTCCCGAGCAATGTCAACCTTCTCCTCAAAAGAAGGACCAGATACCCTCTCTCTGGTCATAAGAATCCGTAGCTGATATGCGAGGCCATCCACGAACCTCCTGATCCTCTCCCTTTCTGTAGGAACCAACAAGATAGCATGACGGGCTAACTTAGAGAACCTCATCTCATACTGTGTCATAGTCATATTATCCTGACGCAACTGCTCGAACTGTCTGCGCAGCTCCTCTCTACGAGACCGCGACACATACTTCTCCAGAAAGAGAACGGAGAACTGCTGCCAGGTAAGGGGCGCTGCACCAACAGGCCTACGCCTCTCACAAGCCTCCCACCAAGTAAAGGCAGCTCCCGAGAACTGAAAATTAGTGAACGAGACCCCACTGGTCTCCAGATTACACGTTGTGCGAAGAATCCTCTAACACCTGTCCAAGAAACCCTAGGCATCCTCGCCCTCTATACCACTGAAAGTCGGAGGCTGAAGTCTACCAAACCTCTCCAATCTACGCTGCTCGTCATCAGGCATGACTGGAACCACATAACCCTGAGCAGGTGCAACCGGCTGGGCTGGTGGTACCTCCGGTGTCTGTAGTCCCTGAAAAACCTACTCGGGTGTACGGGCGGCAGGAGTCTGAGTGCCTCCCCCCAGCCTGGGAAGTAGCTGCTGTAGTAGAAACAACGACATCCTGAGCAAGACTGGTGCACACGGTCAAAATCTAAGCTAAGGTCTCCTGAAGACCTAGGATAACAATAGGCATTGCCGGTGCTTGAGCTGGTCCCACTGGAGCATCCACATCTGGGACCTGATTGTGAACTGGGGCAGCTGGTGGATCTGTAGGTACTACCCTAGCTGCTGTGCGAGCTGCACCCCTGCCCCTACCACGGCCTCGACCGCAGCCTCTCGCGGCTCCAGCTGGTGGTACTGGTAGCCGTCAGTCCTGATCGGTAACACGTGTCCTCACCATCTGTGAGAGAATAGAATAACAAAAGTTTAGTTACCATAATCAACAGACTCGCATGATAAGAATTCATGAAGGTGAAGTTATCCTAAAGGTTCTGTAGCCTCTCGAAGATAAGTACAAACGTCTCCGCACCGATCTGCAAGACTCTACTAAATCTGCTCATGACTCGTGAGACCTATGTAACCTAGGCTCTGATACCAACTTGTCACAACCCAAAACTCAACCCGTCATGATGGCGCCTATTGTGGAACTAGGCCAGCTTCAACTCAACATAATCCAAAACCACAATACAAAAGTTGGAAACATTTGCGGAATACTTTTATCGTTTAAAATAAACTATTTAAACATAAGGCAAAATTCATAATACGAATTCAACCAGCCCAAAACCAGGGTGTCACGGAGTACATGAGCATCTAGAGAAATAGCATAGTCAACTACAATGTTTACTGAATACAAGTGACACATCTAGAATAGAGGAGGAAGGTCAAGGTCTGCAAATGCCATGCAGATACCTCAAAAATCTCCAAAGCCTGCAACCTCGATCAATGACTGTCACTGGGACCGAAGGTACCTGGATCTGCACACAAGGTGCAGGGGATAACGTGAGTACACCAACTCAGTAAGTAATAGGTCCAAACTATGGACTGATGGGTAGTGACGAACTAAACCTCAACAGGTAAAACACAATTAAACTATATACTAAAGTAAGCATTCTTGCAATTCAAGTATTCAGCTCAACAGTAAAGCAAATACCAATTTGAACAATGTGAAATATAAAGCTCAGTTAATCTCTACGTGCCAATCCACAAAATGCATGAAAATGTACCATGTATCTCCACTCTCAAGTGCTCAACCACTTAGTACTGTATATGACCATCCGGCCCAGGGAAGATCCATCCCGGATTATATACACATCGCTGACAATAGTCACTCAGCACCGAGGAAGGCCATTCCAGCCCTATGGAGAAGATCCATCTCCAAGTATAAATTCTTCGGACAAGATCCATGTCCAGGGAAGATCCATCCCTCAAAATATCAACTGCGCTCTAGGGGTGTGTAACAGACTCCGGAAGGGCTCATACAGCCCAAGCACTATCATAATCATCAACATAACCGCTGCGGCATGCAGCCCAATCCTATAACTGTCACACATAATCAGGCTCTCGGTCTCACTCAGTCATCACTCTCCAGTCTCACACACACGGGCTCACAATTCCATGAAACTAGCCCGAAACAATGATATGATGTACCAACATAATAACAACGGAGACTGAGACATGATATGATATGCATGGATAAGACTGAGTACAGAACATCAATGAAACTAATGAGATGACAACAAGAAAGGACCACTCGGATCTCAATAGTATCGGCGTGAAGCCCAAACAAGATAATTTTGCATGATTTACAACTTATTTACTTAATCTCATAATAGAAACACGGATATCAACAAGAAAGAGTCACTAAATAGTGCCATGGAATGAACCAGGCCACAATTCTCACGGTGCACGCCCACAGACCCGTCACTTGGCATTTGCGTCACCTTAGTACTAATCACATAACACATAGTTCGGGGTTTTGAACCCTCAGAACCAAGTTTGGAAGCGTTACTTACCTCAACCAAGCCAAATCCTACTCCGCAATGCCTTTGCCCCTCAAATCCACCTCCGGATGCTCCGAATCTTGCCATAAACAATTTGATACAATCAACATGAGCTAAAGGAATCAATCCCATAAGAAAATACAAAGCCTTAGGCCAAAAGTCAAAAGGTCAAGTCAAAAGCCGGGCCCCGGGCACACGTCTTGAAATTCGATCAAGGTCACAAAATCTGACAACCCACTCGATTACGAGACTAAACGTACTAGTTTCGCTCAATTCCGACTTCGAATCAGCTTCCAAATTCGAAAAATTTATTTTATGAAACTCTACAAATTTTTCCCAAATTCCATCCCAAATTACTAATCAAATGATGAAATCGATGATGTATTCATGATTATTAGCCAAAACCTAGTTGGAATTACTTACCCCAAAGATTTTCTTGAAAAACTCCCAAAAATTCGCCTCAAACCGTGCTCCCAAAGTCCAAAATGTGAAATAAAACCCTAAACTTCGCTTATATAGTGCTCTTTGAACTTCCATTCCGCGGTCCGCGTATTTCTCACCGCGGCCGCACACTCCTCACCGCGGTCTGCAAAATTCTACCACGGCCGTGGGTCCTAAGATATCAAATACCGCGGTCCGCATAAAATTCACTGCGGCGGCACAATCCTCACCGTGGTCTGCGAAATCCCGTCGCGGCCGCATAGTACCATCGCGGTCCGCGAAATTTCCTCCGCGGCCACACTCCCAAGATTCGAGACCTGCAACTTTCCAACACCAGATATCAGATATTTCCATCTTCTAAAGCCAAATAGTGATCCGATAACCATCCAAAATGCACCCGAGGACCTCGAGACCTCGACCAAACGTACCAAAACATCCCACAACATCATTCGAACTTAGTCGAACCTTCGAATAACTCAAAACAGCATCAAAACACCAAATTACACTCGGATTCAAGCCTAAGAACTTCTAAATTTCCAAATTCCGCAAACGATGCCGAAACCTATCAAAGCACGTCCATATGACCTGAAATTTTGCACACAAGTCACAAGTGACACTACAAACCTACTCCAACTTCCGAAATTCCATTCCGACCCCGATATCAAAATTTCTTCTGCCTTCCGGGAATCGCTACCAAATTTCCAATTTCGCCAATTCAAGCCTAATTCTACCACGAACCTCAAAATCACATTCTGAACACGCTCCTAAGTCCAAAATCACCTAACGGAGCTAACAGAACCATTTAAATTCCAATCCGAGGTCGTTTACTCATAAGCCAACATCCGGTCAACTTTCCCAACTTAAACCTTCTCAAAAGAGACTAAGTGTCTCAATTTACTCCAAAACCATTCTGAACCCGAGCCAACTAATGCGATACAATGAAACACAGATGAAGAGCACAGAAGGAATCATAAATAGGAAAATGGGGCTATAACTCATGAAACGACCGGCCGGATCGTTACAGATATACACGAAGGAACATGTATACTAAATTCTTATGACGAATGGTTGTGACTGTTGGCATTAGTGTTTTTGTTTAAGTAGAATATTTGGAAGGTTATTTTTTGTAATTAAAAAAATTAAGTTTTATGAATGATGATCCTATTAGTTAATTCAATAAAGAAAGAAATTATGCCCCATATACGTGCCTTAACGCAATTTCAATGTATAGGTCATGTATTCTTATTTTTTTAAGGGGAAAATGCAAATAGAATATCATTACTATGTTTTTACCAATGATGCATAATATTTTAAGGAAATGAATAACCCTTCTACCTTCTGTATTAGATGGAGAACACTGAAGTCAATGACAAGCTTCGTTTGTCATGGTAAGAGTAAGTCAATTTTTTGTCATAACTATACGAAGAACAAATACCATTGTTGTTGCATATGTTATTAGTACGCTTCAGAATTTAACCTAGAAGATAACTATTGATTTTGATAAAAATTCAATCCTGTAGAATTCATGATGGATGACAAAAGTGCAAATTGAAGTAGGGTTCAAAATCAAGAAATTTAATGAAATTAAAAAGACACTTTATAACAATATAGAAAATATTACTTATCCTGAATAGATGGTCAGGTTCTTGACCGAAAATTAATCTTAATTCATTTTACTCCTCTTAGGTCATTGTTTAAGCAAGAAGATTAGGCATGGTACAAGGTGGAGAGTTGGAACATTCACTTTCTTGTGATTTTTTACTTTACCTCCAATTAATTCCAACGGCTAATGGCTATAATAGAAGAAAATAAGTAACAGAGAGATCAATACTTTCTACTGAAAACAGTCAGAAACATTTCCAAGACTAAATATGCATAGACAACAATATCACATTTCGTAGATATAGATACAAAAATATATTCAATAAGAGGAGCAGATATAAAATAAGCAAGACACTTATAAAAAGTGCAATAACAAAGAAGATACAAATTTTCCTGCGAAGATTGATTTTGTCACGACCCAAAATACACTAAGGGTCGTGATGCGCTGGACACCACTGTCAGGCAAGCCAACACCAAAAAGTTAATTAAATTCCCATTTTAGTATATATTGAAATCATTATTCATTAACAATAAATAATGAAATTTGCTGAAATAATAATGGTGTCTTTAACAATTCTTGAATACTGAATAATCCCATAATCATCCCAGAACCCGGTGTCATAAATGCACGAGCAATTTTTAGGAAAAACAAGGCATAATACAATAACTGTCCGGAATACAAATTGGACAGAAAGTAAATACAATACGCTGAAAGAGACTATACTAGCTGCGAGTCGCCTCGAGGAATGCATCTCACCTAGTCTCCGTATCATCCATGCTGCTACGCCCAGTAGGCCACTAGAATTACGTGTGTCTATGCAACAAAAAATGCACAGCAAGTATAGCATGAGTACGAAAACAACGTGTACTCAGTAAGTATCCCGCCTAATCTCGAAAAAGTAGAGACGAGAGGTCGACTTCGATACTTACTAGTGGTCCAATAATGATACACAATTAATATAATAAAATCAAGGATTTTTATAAAGCATGGTTGTAACTCAACAAAATGAAACAAGTAAACAATTCCTTTATTCAAAGGGTAATTCCCAAATTTCGTTTTCATCAATTATACATTCATTCTCAAGCCAGGGAGTGAGAATATCAACTTCAATGAATTTCAAGGCAAGCATACAAGCATGCACAACTCATGCCGAGGTCTTACGGCCCGATCCAACAATATTTAAAATGTGCACTGCTAGAGGGTCGAATGGCGCGAACCATAGATGCATCTATTACCCCGCTCGCGAAATATACGTGTGACGCGGTCAAATATAAAAAATAGAGTTACCCCGCTTGCGAATCATACATGCGACGCAGGTACCCATAGATACACACATTCAAACAGTCAATCAAGACTTCATCAGGAAACAATTATCCAAGACAAGGCAATTTCTCCTTTGAAAAAAATCAAGAAACGATGACTAGTCTTTTAGAAATTCATTTACACGTTCGATATGTTTTAAGCATTTAATTGACAACAAGATTTCAAATATTGCAAGTAAAACATATTTTTGGGTCCTAGACTACCCGGACTTAAGCATAATAGTAGCTACGCACGGACTCTCATCACCTCGTGCGTACGTAGCCCCCACAAACAGATGCACACATCCAATTAAATTCACCTATGAGGATAATTCCCTCGTACAAGGTTAGAAAGGAGACTCACCTCGCTCCGAAGTTCCATAACCGGCACTCCACGCCCTTCCGAAGACTCAAATCGATGCAAAACGCTCCAACACTAGCCAATAATTTTGCAAACCCATCAATATGAGATCAATTACTCATTATAATCCAATTTATAACAATTCCTAACCCCGATCGAAAAGTTGACAAAATTGCCCTCGGGCCCACGTGCCCGGATTCCAAAATTTTTGCGAAGATAAAGTTTACCCGTGACCTCACGAACTCAAATATATAATTTGCTCTCAATTTCATGTCCGAAATCGTGGTAAAAATCCAAAATATAAGTTTCTAGGTCTTCCACCAAAAACCCACAATTCTCACTAATTTTCATGCTCTAATCCATATAATCCAAGTATTTAACTCAAAACTAGTAGAAACCACTTACCTTGACATGGATGACAAAGATGGAGCTCCAAAATCGCCCACAGATCGGCTCCCATGCAGGAAATGGGGTTGAAATGAGCCAAACCCCCGTTTTAAAAAAACACACTGCCTATCCCGACCACTCGCACCTGTGGTCAGGCAGTCGCACCCGTGCTACCGCTTCTGCGGCCTCTCCTTCCGTACCTGCGGTCTTTGCCGCTTCTGCGGCCACTAGCATCGCACCTACGCCATCGCAGATGCGCACATTATTTCGCTTCTGCGATCCCCACCGGCCTGGCTCCATTCCGCTTCTGCAAGCCATCTCCCGCACCTGTGGGCTCGCACCTGCGGCCCTCCTCACGCAGGTGAGGTTACACCAGATGCTCAGCTGTTTCAGCTCTTCCTCAACTCCCTTTTTCGATCTATTAACCACCCGAAATCCACCCGAGGCCCCCGGGACCCTGTCCAATCACACCAACCAGTCCCAACACACATTACGGACTTGCTCGAGGCCTCAAATCACATCAAACAACGCAAAAATCACGAATCACACCCCAAATCGAACTTGATGAACTTGAAAAATTCAAACTTCAACATTCAATGCCAAAAGCTATCAAATCACATCCGATTGACCTCAAATTTTGCACACAAGTCACATTCGACTTTATGGACCTACTCCATCTTTCGGAATTGGATTCCGACCCCGATATCAAAAAGTCCACTTCCGTCAAACTCCTCAAAAACCTTTAAATTTCTATCTTTAGTCAAATGGCTCCAAAATGACCCACGGACCTCTGAATTCACTTCCGATCGCGCTCCCAACACCACAATCACCATACGAAGCTATTCCCAGACTCGGAATCCCAAACAGACATTGATAACACTGAAATGCACTTCAACCCAAACTTATGAAATTCTTCCAAAAATGCTAACTTCCACAATATGTGCTGAAACGTTCCCGGGTCTTCCAAAACCCGATCCGGACATACGCCCAAATCCGAAATCATCATACGAACCTGCTGGAACCTCCGAATCCCGATTCCGAGGTCGTTTACTCAAAAATCCAGTCTTAGTCAATTCTTTCAACTTAAAGCTTCCGAAATGAGAATTCTCTTTCCAAATCAACTCCGAACTTCCCGAAATTCAATTCCGACCATGCGTACGAGTCATAATACTTGAAGTGAAGCTGCTCATGGCCTCAAACTGCTGAACGACGTGCTAGAGCTCAAAACGACCGGTCGGGTCGTTACATTCTCCCCCACTTAAACATGCGTTCGTCCTCGAACGTGCTAAGAATTGCGCTGGAGTTGTCCGAAATCACTGTTTAACACCTCGTGCACCTACCCGTGCTACCACAACCCAGTTGGGCGCATTAGCTCGATCAAATCTAAAGACAAGCTCTTCCATTTAGGCAAATAAGCCTTAGAACCCAGTTTCAACATTCGAAATTCTCTGCCAGGCCTACTTTCAACATATGAACGCCGTATCAATCACTACGCAATGTACCAGAACATGACTGCATACCTTTGCCGAATTCTCACCATGCACCACATCATCCGCAGGACCATAATAACATTCTCTGATCATAATAACCAACATTCCCCAAATCTAATGCTCACAATGCACCTCATGACATGTATAAGTCTTGTTCCAATTCTTACAATACTGCCACGACGGAGGAGACGCGTAGAAATTCATAACCAACTGCCAAGTCACCAAATCATTGAGGCTACACTCCTGACAAGAATATTACCTCGTTTTGAACCAAATAGTGATCTTTGCTCTTTAATATATTTCATACAATCCGAGTGCACTGATCCTAGAACCAATAACCTTGTCTCACCCAGTATGAACTGCTCAAGCAACAAGCCACCCCATACATGACCAAAAGTTCATATGATGCCACAATGTGACAATAGGCTACCAACTCGAACGTGATACATAAGAAAGACGAGCTCTAGAAGGGACTACTCAACTCACGCGACTAATATGAACTTCCCTCACAAAATGGGAAACAAAACACACAAAAACAAGTATAGGGAACTGTACTCAACCTTATATTATTGTGGCGTGCAACCCGATCCGAACAGCATACCCATGGCGGCGTGCCACCCGATCCACACATAAAATTCACATAAGGAGATACACACCAAGCTAAACTGCTCATTGCAACAAAATACCAAATACCGGTCACAAGCACACTAAGTGCATAATACCATCCCTGGGGAGACATATAGCGCCATAAGCTAACAAACTCAGGCACAACTGAGGTGCGATATATGTTCTGAAACTAAAGAGCCATCCTGCTCGCATAACACCATCACTATGCAGAACCTCAACACATAAGAAAATTATCGAGCCGTTCACAACTCACACAGCATAATATAGCATTACATGAAATAGCCGATGACGAAATAACATCCAACGTCCGAATACTCCTCCATAAGGAGCGCTATGCTGAAATGAACACATCCGGCCTAATATAGAGCTTATATTCATACTTAAATCCATTCACAGACCTCAAGCCGATTCTGATCGTGCCGAACTTGGCCCATAATCTTTCCTGGGTCCATAATAACCCCCTTTTCCCATAACACACAAAAAAAGCCATCATAACCGGAGTAGTCCTCCACAGTCCACAACCCCATAAATCGAATGCCCTCCAGGCATCAATTCTCAAATTAACGATATCGCCACAATCTTCATATTTGGTTTTCTTTCTTCAATCAATCAAGTGACTACATGCCACACTTACACAACATTCCCATGGGGCACGCTCCCACGACCTTCCGTAACAGATAACAGGTCTGTACATCCATACCATCGGCCGCACCTTAACCGGGATGCAAATCCTTTTTCCCAAAACACCAATCTCAGGCGACGTTGAAGACAATGCCAGCTTACTCTAAACATTCAAATCCCTTTCTTGCTCATCCGAGCTCTTGACATCCTTGTCAGCACTGAACCGCAACCTTGATCCTCACTTTCAAATTCCATACCACTCACTGCACCCAGCATGCCAATATGCGATAGCATAAGATCTTCATCATAACTCCTAAACCACTAATATGGTAAACACATCCTCACCTGGAAACTTTTTACTTAACTCATTCCAAGAAGACCATAGCAACACGCGAGTAACTTCTCATAACCGCAAAAAAATACCAACCTCAAGTAGTGGTCTAAACCACCATAACTCTTCTGGGTTCCATCTGCACATAATAGGCCATAATACTCGAAAGCCTCCAAATAAAATCAATTACAAGCGACTGTCAAACCTCGCACGTACTACTGTAATCATGTGTATAACTTAACACACTGAAGGAACTAATCATTGCCACCATTATACCAATTCAACCATTGCTGACTAATTTTACTTCTTCCATTCACCCTGGCTTGACTTATGAATAATAGTAGCCCCATTCAAAACATCACGAACCCAAATCCGCACTCATCCTGAGTGACCTTATTTCACAAGACCACGCTGTCTCAATTCCCACGAATCATCTCATACCCTCGCTATGCGCACATTCGCATCCTCAACTAATACACCCATTCTGATAATTCCTCTATGAATCCGAAGTCATTTTCTCCTGTTCTTCTCAATTTAAACCGCAGATCGAAGATAACACAGAACATTCCAAGCTCCTTATCATAATCTGCTACAAAAGCTTGATACTCAACCATACTATGGTCTTGAAACCCTTAGGCGCCACACCTTAACCTTTGAACCCACTAGGACCGATATTGAGAGTCACCCACTCTGCCTTGGTCCCGAACATAATCAACTGCAAGACTCCGCTAGCACATGACCACCCTCTCAAAGAAGTACCGGGACGAATCACTTTCCTTGCAACTCACTTCTACGCGAAGCATAATTCTTGAGTCTCCCTAAAGCCTGAACATGAATCGATGATGCTAATTATAGAACACATTCTTCAATTCCTTTGCTCAAATTACCACTGATGTTCTCTTTCTTTAGTCGTAGTAACCCATCAATATGCCAATAACTAGAAATCTCACAAATAGGCAACTAGGCAATCCAACCGTAGGCGGTGGGACTCTCCCACTTAGCTTGAAGCCACTATTACACAACTTTGGAACCCGCCAAGATTCTTTATCTCTTATTGACATGACCTTGCGCGATTAAACCGCCAGATTCCTCGAAATCCTTCCTTTAGCATTTCATGAACACTCTGAATCTCTAGCAACATTCACATATTAGACCTCTTACCGAATAGCCAGTAAAATCCTTCGCAGGAGCTTCACCAACCACGCAACCGCTGACCTGCTCATAGGAGATAACCCATCTGAGCCCATGCTCATTCACCAGTTGCACAAGTCCGTTCACTCCTCGTGGACATTAACTAAATGTGCCACAATATCTTCCAATTCAAAGTTATGTTGTATCCTTCTTTATATCGAGCAACTCCTTTCTGTTGTATCAAATCTCCTGCCGTATAATAGCCGATATTTCAAATTAAGCTCGCATACCCAATCACCGTCCACTAAAAATTCCCAACTCACTCCAAACTTTCCTCAAGGGTGTAGTTCCTGCCATTGCATCCACGTGCTGCTCTGCCACTCTCCCATTTTGGCCAAACCCTCTTCTTTAAGCAACTATTCGACTTCCGCTTCTTACACTTGGCCTTCTAGAAATTTAACCACCGCATGACACTTCCCACATGTCCTTCATCATCCTTCGCCGCCCAGCTGATGCCTTCGATCAAAAATCTAACTCAGTAGCTCTTGAACCAATAGACCGGTACTAACTTTAAACCTCTCCGGAGATCATCTCTTCTCAAGCCACCGTCATCATAAACATCGATTCAATCCTGAACCACTGCATCTCGCGATCTCTGACAGCCGCCTCTCCATTGCTATCTTACGATATCCTGCCCAAAGGCGAATTGTAAAAGGTCTCAAAAAAACCGGCAAAATTAGCACATTCAACAAGGACAACGGCACCTCATCACAGATGAAAATTCCACCACGCTAGCCTCGCTACTCCATCAACCCAAATCTAAGCATTCTTAGCCCGATTGCCTTTTCCCTGCCGGGAATAAAATACCGAATCTATAAATCATGTACTGAGTAAACCTCCTTTCGAGTCATTCACTGCCCCGACACGTAGGCAAGCATCCTACCATTAGATCAATAATGTGCGACAACCGTTCATAAGTATCATGGCAACTTGCGCCTAGCCTCAGAGCTCTAAGAAGTATGACTACTAAGCTGAAACGACAGAATATCCTTCCACAAGGCGACGACAATAGTCAAATCAACTACGCTGGGAGAAGCATCCCGCACCACCTTTGTAGTACCTTTAAAATTTCTCAATTCCTGATTTATAATAAGCGCTTCGCGTTGCATAAGATCGATTGGGAAGGAAACAAAGGCATAAGCCTCAAAGGAATCAAATCGCACGATGAGGAAATCAAGAAGGGAAGTGCTCCTAATAGCCCTATAGCCTCCCGAAGATAAGTACACACGTCTCCGTACCGATCCGCGAGACTCTACTGGACTTGCTCATGACCCGCGGGACCTAAGGGAACCTAGTGCTCTGATACCATGTTGTAATCCACTAAGGGTCGTGATGGCACCGGACACCACTGTCAGGCAAGCCAACACCAAGAAGTTAATTAAATTCCCATTTTAGTATATATGAAATAATTTTTCTTTTATATATTAAACAATAAATAATAAAATTTGCTGAAATAATAATGGTGTCTTTAACAATTTTTGAATACTGAATAATCCCATAATCATCCCAGAACCTGGTGTCACAAGTGCATGAGCAATTTCTAGGAAAAACAAGGTATAATACAATAACTGTCTAGAATACAAATTGGACAGGAAGTAAATACAATACGCTGAAAGAGACTATACTAGCTGCGTGTCGCCTCGAGGAATGCAGCTCACCTAGTCTATCATCCATGCTGCTATGCCCAGTAGGCCACTGGAATTACGTGTGCCTGTGCAACAAAAAATGCACAAGTGTAGCATGAGTACGAAAACAACGTGTACTCAGTAAGTATCCCGCCTAATGTCGAAGAAGTAGACATGAGAGGTCGACTTCGACACTTACTAGTGGTCCAATAATGATACACAATTAATATATTAAAATCAAGGATTTTTATAAAGAATGGTTGTAACTCAACAAAATGAAACAAGTAAACAATTCCTTTATTTAAAGGGTAATTTCCAAATTTCATTTTCATCAATTATACATTCATTCTCAAGCCAGGGAGTGACAATATCAACTTCAATGAATTTCAAGGCAAGCAATACAAGCATGCGCAGCTCATGCCGAGGTCGTACGCCCGATCCAACAATATTTAAAATGTACACTGCCAGAGGGTCGAATGGCGCGAACCATAGATGCATCTGTTACCCCGCTCGCGAATCATACGTGCAACGCGGTCAAATATAAAATATAGAGTTACCCACTCGCGAATCATACATGCGATGCAGGTACCCATAGATACACACATTCAAACAGTCAATCAAGACTTCATAAGGAAACAATTATCCAAGAAAAGGCAATTTCTCCTTTAAAAAAGAATCAAGAAACGATGACTAGTCTATTAGAAATTCATTTACACATTCGATATGTTTTGAGCATTTTTAAATTGACAACAAGATTTCAAATATTGAAAGTAAAGCATGCTTTTGGGTCCTAGACTACCCGGACTTAAGCATAATAGTAGCTACGCACGGACTCTCGTCACCTCATGCGTACATAGCCCCTACAAACAGAAGCACATATCCAATTAAATTCACCTATGGGGACAATTCCCTCTTACAAGGTTAGAAAGGAGACTCACCTCGCTCCGAAGTTCCATAACCGACACTCCACGCCCTTCCGAAGACTCAAATGGATGCAAAACGCTCCAACACTAGCCAATAATTATGCAAACCCGTTAATATGAGATCAATTACTAAATATAATCCAATTTATAACAATTCCTAACCCCGATCAAAAAGTTAAAAAAATTTCCCTCGGGCCCACGTGCCTGGGTTTCGAAATTTTTCGAAGATAAAGTTTATCCGTGACCTCACGAACTCAAATATATAATTTACTCTCAATTTAATGTCCAAAATCGTGGTAAAAATCTAAAATATAAGTTTCTAGGTCTTCCACCAAAAACCCACAATTCTCACTAATTTTCATGCTCTAATCCATATATAATCCAAGTATTTAACTCAAAACTAGTAGAAACCACTTACCTTGACATGGATGACAAAGATGGAGCTCCAGAATCGCCCACAGATCGGCTACCATGGAGGAAATTGGGTTGAAATGAGCCAAACCCTCGTTTTAAACAAACACACTGCCCAGCCCGAAAACTCGCACCTACGGTCAGGCAGTCGCACCCGCGCTACCGCTCCTGAGGCCTCTCCTTTCGCACCTACGGTCTTTGCCGCTTCTGCGGCCACTGGCATCGCACCTGCGCCATCGCAGGTGCGCACATCATTTTGCTTTTGCGATCCCCACCGGCCTGGCTCCATTCCGCTTGTACGAACCATCTCCCACACCTGCGGGCTCGCACCTGCGGCCCTCCTCACGCAGGTGAGGTTACACCAGATGCTCAGCTGTTTCAGCTCTTCCTCAACTCCCTTTTTCGATCTGTTAACCACCCGGAATCCACTCGAGGCCCTCGGGACCCTGCCCAATCACACCAACCAGTCCCAACACACATTACGGACTTGCTCGAGGCCTAAAATTACATCAAACAACGCCAAAATCACGAATCACACCCCAAATCGAACTTGATGAACTTGAGAAATTCAAACTTCAACATTCGATGCCGAAACCTATCAAATCAGATCCGATTGACCTCAAATTTTGCACACAAGTCACATTCGACGTTACGAACCTACTCGAACTTCTGAAATTGGATTCCGACCCCGATATCAAAAAGTCCACTTCCGATCGAACTCCTCAAAAACCTTCGAATTTCTATCTTTAGTCAAATGGCTCCAAAATGACCCACGGACCTACGAATTCACTTCCGATCGCGCTCCCAACACCAAAATCGCCATACGAAGCGATTCCTAGACTCGGAATCCCAAACAGACATTGATAACACTGAAATTCACTTCAACCCAAACTTATGAAATTCTTCCAAAAATGCTAACTTCCACAATAGGTGCTGAAACATTCCCGGGTCTTCCCAAACCCGATCCGGATATACGCCCAAGTCAGAAAGCATCATACGAACCTGCTGGAACCTTCGAATCCCGATTCCGAGGTTGTTTACTCAAAAATCCAGTCTTAGTAAATTTTTTCAACTTAAAGCTTCCAAAATGAGAATTCTCTTTCCAAATCAACTCCGAATTTCTCGAAATTCAATTTCGACCATGCGTACGAGTCATAATCCCTAAAGTGAAGCTGCTCATGGCCTCAAACTGCTGAACGACGCGCTAGAGCTCAAAACGACCGGTCGGGTCATTACAGATTTTGTGTGTGCCGCTTGTGGACGAATATTGACTAAGGCCTGCTAGCGGTAGCAAATGGCGAACATGTATAATAAATCAAAAAGAATAATTCTAGTACCTATGATGACCTGATAGGTCATCTTATGATATAAACCCAAATTCTGTGTTCCAAGGTCTTAAAACCTCATTTTATCCCTCTTCAATTTGCGTGCGCAGTCCGGTCATATTTCCGGAAAGCTTTTATGTTGAAAGTTGATAAAAATAAGGATTTTTGCTTAAAAACTTCATTTGAGTTGTCTTCGGTCAACTTTTTTGGCAAACAGATCTGAGTTCGTGCTTTGATAGTCCTGATGGGTCGGTATCAAAATATGGGACCTGGGCGTATGCCCGAAATCGGATTCGGAGGTCCCTAGCCCGAGTTATGAATTTTTATTATAAATTGAAATCTGAAAATTTATTGGTTTTTAAGAAAAGCATTGATGTTTGATCTTGTTGGTATCGGGTCTGTTTTTTGGTTCCGAAGCCCGATATAGTTTCAATATAATATTTAAGATATGTTTGTGTAATTTGGTGAGAAACGGTGTTGGTTTGACGTGATTCGGACGACCAGTTGTGAAAATAGGAATTTCAAAGTGTTCTTGAGAATTTCATTTAATTTGGTGCTAAATTCGTGGTTTTAAGTGTTATTTTGGTAATTTGATCGCACGAGCCAGTTTGTATGATGTTTTTAGACTTGTGTGCATGTTTGGTTTGGAGCCCCGAGGGCTCGGGTGAGTTTCGGATAGGCTACAGAGTGAAAATAGGACTTAGAACACTGTTGGTGCATTAGATTTTTATTGTAGGCCTCAGACCTCGCAAATGTGAGGTCAAGCATCACATTTGCGACCACTGTTGGGTTCGCATTTGCGATCCACTCATCACATTTGCGAAGAGTGGCTGGGAAAGCCAGCATTCGCATTTGCGAACAATGCTTCGCATTTGCGATGGGGACAGGGGGAGGCAGTCTCTGCATTTGCGATCATTGGATCGCATTTGCGATCAGCTCAGCTCGCATTTGCGAAAATTTCTTTGCTTTTGTGAAGGAAGCAGAAGTGTGAGAGACCTCGCAATTGTGATGGTTTTCTCGCATTTGTGAGCTTTGCAATGTGAAGCTCAGGTAGCAAATGCGACATCTCCAGCTGTGTAAAAGTGACTTAGACGGAATTTTTCATTCATTCTTCAAATTTTCAAACCCTAAAACACAATAGGCAATTCTCCAAAGACCATTTCTTTTCCAATCATAGGCACGTGATTCTAAACTAGTTTCTTTCAATCTTTCACTTTATTTTACAAGATTTCAACTTATAATCTAAGGTTTTTGATGGTGGAATTGGGGTTTTTTGGGTAGAAATTAGGGGTTTGATAAATTGGGGATTTAGACCTCAAATCGAGGTTTGATTCCAAAACCAATTACATTTTTGGGCTCGGGAGTGAATGGGTAATCAGGTTTTGGTCCGAATTTCGGGTTTGGACGAAGCGGGCCCGAGTGTTGACTTTTTTAATAATGGCCTAAATTGAATTCTTATCGATTGTGGGTGATTCTAAAGGCTTATATTGAAACGTTTGGTTGGTAATTCGTTGGTTCGGAGGCGTGTTTGAAAGGCAAAGCTGTGATTGAGCTTTGAGTGGCCTTTGGAGCGAGGTAAGTGTTGTGTCTAACCTTGACTTGAGGGAATTAGGGACCCTCGAACTTTGTGTTATGTGAATTCCATGTGAGCGGCGTATATGCAAGGTGACAAGTGCTTATACGCCGCCGAATTATCTATTTTCCCTGATTTATCACTTTTCCTTAATTATTTTTCCTCCTATCTTAATTGTTACATGTTCTAAATACTTTCCATGCTTAACTGCTATGTGTTAATCAATATCTTCTTCTTTTAACCATGTTAGTTCTTTTCGTAGTTCCCCTCATCCCTGTTATTTGCTTAATTTGACTTGTTTGTACCTTCTAACTGTAAATTGCTGGTTTGGTCTCGCTGTGTAGTATTATTTGTGTAGATTCTACATTGAACAAGGTTCCTTTTCTTGGTTCAGTTTGGTATTTTTTTTTATCATAAAGGCCTTGTGATTTGGCCTATTTAACTTACTAAAAACATTGACTGTTTGGCACTGATACGGTGGGATCGGGTTGCACGCCGCAGCAGGTGAAATAAGGGTGGATTGATATGGTGAAATAAGGATGAATTATGATTGATACTGATATATGGTGGGATCGGGTTGCGCGACACAATATATATATATATATATATATATATATATATATATATATATTGTTTACTGTTATTGATATTGTTATGGTGGAATAAGGGAGGACTATGTGTTGTTTGGTGGGATCGGGTTGCCCACCGCAACAACCTATTTGTTTCTATTTCTTGAGCTCCGTTGTTTTCCGGTATTTTTATTTGAGCTGGTAGAGATTGGTAATTTTGGATGACACTGGTTTATCTTCGAAGCGTGGTTATCATTTCCTGTTGGCTGTTTAATTTTGTACAATATTTCAATTATTTTGTCATTATTATGGACTGCGTACAGGTTTAGCGTATGTGACTCGCCTTAGCCTCCTCACTACTTCGTCGAGGTTAGGCTCGGCACTTACCAGTACATGGGGTCGGCTGTACTGATACTGTACTCTACACACTGTGCAGATTTTGGAGACGATCCAAGCGGTGGTTACTAGCGAGCTCGGACCGGACATTTGTGGAGACTTGAGGTACGGTTGTTCAGCGCCCGCAGCTCCTGGAGTCCCCATCCTCTTTTCTTTTAGCTGTACAACTTCATCAAACAACATTGTACTTATTTGAAACCTTTATGTGTATTATCTTAGAAGCTCGTGTACTTGTGACACTAGGTTCAAGGAATTTTAATAGACGTCGGCTGTTTAGCTTCCGCATTTGTACTTATAACATATCTGTCATTTCAGTTCGTTACGAATGTTATCACTTAAACTGTTAAAAGAAGTAAATTGTTCTATTGGCTTGCCTAGCAAGTGAAATGTTAGGCGCCATCACGATCCTGACGGAGGGAATTTCGGGTCATGACAAGTTGGTATCAGAGCACTAGGTTACATAGGTCTCAGGAGTTATGAGCAAACTTTAGCGTCTGGCAGATCGGTACGGAGACGTCTGTACTTATCTTCCGGAGGCTACGAAGTTAGGAACAGTTTCTCTTCTATTCTTCTCTGTCGTGAGATTTTTATTCTATCACTGTTGATTGAACCCTTCTATTCTGGTTGTTGATACCCAATTTTTTCCTAATATATTTTTATGTTCAAAAATAGTGCACATGCATTTACAGACATGCACAAGCATCTCTATAATTTTTCTATAATTTTAAAGGCTTTCAACCAATTTATTTATGCATTTTTACTATACAAAATTTCCAATAATTATCCCTCATATTATATTTTTATGATGATTTAATCATCTAAATTCATCATTTATGCTCAAATAGTGCTTAAATATTTTAATTGTATTTTTATAATTACATTTGCATTTTTTTAAAACTAGAATTGCACATTTTTGCAATAATAGCCCATGCATGTGCATAATTACATTAGCTATACAGAAAATGACCTTTTATATTTTTATGGTGTCAAGTAATTATTTTAAATCATTTTCATGCACAAATAATATTTTTGTTGTTTATTAATTATTTTTATAAATTATTTTTATTGATTTAATTGGGTATTAGCCTTTTTTTTCAATTAATTTCGGACCTAGACTAACCCAATTTACCTAGCCCAATTATCCCTAACCCAAACCCATTAACCCAGTCCCCATACCCATTTCAAAAACCGACCCATCTCCTTCTTCAAATCACAACCGTTGATCTCTGAAGATCAACGGCTCACAGCCCTTCACCCCTTTTAATTATGTCCCTCCACCCTAACCCTAACCCCATTTTATCTGTTCCGCCGCCTTCAAACGCTCTTGTCTCTCCCTTACCTCTCAAACCCTAACCCACCGTCACCAATCTCCTAACGATTCCTATACAGAAATGGAATCATCTTTGATTCCTTACCATATCTGGCCTTACGTCTTCACCAGCTACTTGTTTTTTATATTATTTGACTGGTTTGCCTCAAATGACAAGTTAATCTCGAGAGATGCGGACTAGATCTGGTTTAATATCTCTTATGTTGTGGTTGTTTCCATCTGTGTTCATCCTAACCTCTGTGAGTACGAATATTTTCGTATCTTTCAGTTAGGGTCTCATGTCTCGATTTGGACTAGATATAGTCCGATTCTGTGTGTTTTATGCTACTCTCCGCCTATATTTTGCTCTACTACTCACAAATCCGTTCATTTTTAGTTGAATCTTCTACTTACCCTAAAACTAGTGTTCAAGATCTTTCCAGATCTAAAATGATTTTTCTTCCTTTATATTTTTTCCTTTAATGTTTCAGTATATCTACCTCTGTGCTCATATTTTCTTTACTATTTCTGATTGATTCTGTTTACCCTAAATTTAGGATTTTTTTGCTTTCTTAAAGACGAACTAAATCTATGTATTTCCACCTCTATTATAGTTTCCCTTTTGTTTTCTACGCAGATTTTACTTACCCTAAAATCTAGGGTTTTGATTTTTCGAACAAAATATGATTCAAACCATAATTATTTCCTTCTATATGTCCTCGTGTATTTAACAAAGCTTTTGTGTTTCTGCTTTTTCTTTTGCTTACATTAAGTTAGAGTTGTCATTATTTGGTATTTTTTCCTTTAAATGTTTCTGTCTATTTGCCTCTATGCATCTTTCACTCTTGCCGTTAATTGTTGGCTAGTTTATTTACCCCAAAATTAGGGCTTCTGAAAGCTTTACCGAGATTTAATCCTTCTCATCTCGTATGTACCGATACTTTCCTTATTCTGTTCAGCTTACCTTCTTCCTTTATTTCTTCACCTTGTTTGCTGATTGATAATTGGTTCTATATGATATTTACCTTATTTGGAATAGTACTTGCCTGATTGCTCGCTAATTGATTGAATTCCGATTGCTCGCTAATTGACTGAACTATGTACTATCTGCCCCTAAATTAAACTCCTCATTGATTCCGGAACTATTTATTTACCTTATTTAACCTAGTACTTAATTACTAATCAATTCCGTATAAGGTTTTCCTTAAATCAAGTAGTACTAGTCTGACTTTACTCGATTCTGTCTTGTTAATTGATTCATGCTGACCTTAATTGATTTTTAATTGATTTCCATTACCTTGTTTGTTTTACTCTATTGCATGCTATAAAAATCCTTCCCCTCTCCCCTTTAGAGCCATCCGAACTCTCCTATTCTCACTACAAAACTAAAACTCTCTCTTTCCTCTATTCTGAATTCTGTATTAAGTGGCTATTATTTGGCCGGCTGAAAGCCAAGGCCAAATTGTTTTGGAACTTAACTACTACTGCATCTTTACTTTCTTTTCTTCTAACCGGTATGTCCTAACCTTTGTAATCCCTATCTCTATGCATTGTTTGATTAACTTGCTTCAATTCCTAGCATGATTCTGTTTGCTATGTGACTGCCTGACTCCGCTTGATCAAGCTAAACTAAGTTATCTCTAATAATATGAAACCCTGTCTAAATCAGTTGTATATTCCCTGTTCTGAACATGGCTGGATACTGCAAGCATGTAATTAATATGTAGCTAATTCTGTCTGTTAATTCAAGTCTCCTTGCTTTTGTAATTACTAATATGAGTATCCAATTTAAACAAATACCAATCTGTTTGAATCATGTGCTAAATATGGATTCTATTTGTACAACCCTGTTTGCAACCCTGTAGTCTGAATCTACTTTCTTCTGAAAAGTAAACTGTTTTCCTAAAGCTGCCCCCTTACCTTCCATGTACCAGTTCTCAAATGGCTACTGTTAGTCCCTTAGGTTCATACCACCCCCAGTGTGAGCACTACTTAGGGTCCCTGAGACTTTTTTGAACTCTGACACATTGGGGCTGGTTTTCCAATCCTTCATGAATTTTGTGTTGAACATTTGATTCTGGTGTGAGCATTGTCCGGGGTCCCCGAGGCCCTTGGGAACTTTGACACACCGGGAACCTAATTTTAAGTGCTTTGGATGGACTGCCATTATGCTCGGAGTTGCTATGTTCGAAGGCCTGGTTCCCAAGTTGTTATTTGGGCCTATGAAGGCTCCCTATAGTTTAACAAATGCTGTTATGTAAATTTTCATTTCGGGATGTAATATTCTCTGTAATAAATAGATTTGGGGCTTATTAGTGAAAGCTGGGGGGTCTATTCTTATTTCTTTTGTTGAAATTGGGTAGAAATCCTGCCTAGGACTTAACTATGCTGATTGCATTATGTGATTACTGTGTTGTGTTTAGAGATCCTGCCTATAGGAATTTTATGATCGATGTGATTCTGTGCTGCACATCCGCATGTTAGAAACCCTGTTTATAGGACTTTATGTTTAATTCTGCATATTAGAAATCCTGTTTATAGGATCTACACGTATGTCCAACTCAATGTGCATTAGCGACCATGTCTATAGGATTCTGTCTGTTTGATTAACAAACTTTCCTGGCAATTTGCTTAAAATTTTCTGCTCACGCATGATTAATAGATATCATGCTTATAGGGTGAAATCAGTTCTGAAACTTAGAGATCATGTTTATTGGAGTTTAAATCAAGTCAACACTTAGAAATAATGCCTATAGGAGATATATAAAAAATCAGTTTTTGCAATTTAGATATCATGCCTATAGGAAATAAAAGTCAATTTCTGCAATTTAGATATCATGCCTATAGGGAATTTAAAATCAGTTTATGTAATTTAGGTATCTTGACTATAAGAAATAAGTAAATCAATCCCAACACCTAGAAATCATGTTTGTAGGAATTAACTGATTCAGTAAATTAGAAAGCATGCCTATAGGATTCTATTAATCACTTAGGCAAATATGTAGGGTTACTAATGATTTTGGGCCTAAATTCTGATATTTTTACTGCCTGAGAATGCCCAGATTCAGGGTTTAAATAAACTCAGTAGGCAAACTGATAGGTACTCGTCTGCTCGCTTTAATAAAACTGCTGTATATTCTGTTTGTGCTCATTTAGATATCCTGCCTATAGGATCCTAAAATTATTTAAAATTGCTTGTTTGAACATCGTGCATTTGTTTGTCTATTTGTGGAGATTAACATGAGCCCACTTAATTGCTCCTTATGTGACAGTCCTACTTGACTTTTGTTTGTCGCTTAGTTTTCTCCTTTTAAACAACATAGGTGAGTCTAGAACCGCCTTAAATAGAGGTCCTAAACACCTCCAGGGCCAGAGGTAAGGGACGGGTAGTGCACGCTGTTGATACCCAATTTTTTCCAAAATAATGTTAAAATGCATATATGTCGTCAAAATCATGCATTAGCATCAATTGGTATTTTTTCCATAATTTCTACACCTTTTATTAATTCGCCCAGTATTTTATTTCTAATAAAATATTACAAAATTGCATCACAAATGAGTTCAAAAACATTTCTCGATTTAATTTACTATTTATGGTCCTATTAAGTCCAAATTATTCCATAAATAGCCAAATTGGCATCTTTTGGCTATAATTGCAATGACTTTGCAATTATAGCCCATGCGTACGATTCTTGCATTATTTTTACCAGAAATTCATCTTTTGTATTTTTAAATACTAAATAACCATTTTTAAAATATTTCTACGCATAAAATTCATTTTTATAATTAGTAAGTATTTTACAAATTATTTTTAATTTATTTGGGGTATTTAACAAGTGGCCTTATTTAATTTCAATTCTAGCCTAATTAACTAGCCCAAATACCCTTATAAATCAGCCCAGTAAACCCAAGCCCAAACCCCTTACCTACCCGACCCAAGTCTTGTGGAATCCTGGTCGTTGATCATTTTGATCAACAGCCCAGATTATTCCTACCATAATTAAACCTAAAGACCCCCCCAAACCTCTCATTCTCTCTTCTCATCCCGCCGTCACCCCTTCCCCTTCTCTCTCAGATGCTTTCTAATCCTAACCCTAACTCTCCCTCGCCGTCACTCATCCACCATCGTCCATGGTGGTTTCTCACCACCCCCAGGCCTCTAATGGCCTCTCCTATGCTGGGTACCGTTGTCTCTAAGGTCCTCGAGGGACCAGGGTCAGTCCGCTTACACCTTTAGTCCTTTCTTGCTTGTTTCAGGCCATTCTGGTTCGATTTCGAGTAAGATCTTCCTATTTTGCCTTAAACCTATGGATTTCTAAGCCTATGTCTTCATCTCTGTGTTATTTTTTTTTTAAACCGTAATTTCGTCCTTTGAACTTCTCAGATCTGTACAAGATCTGAGATGGGTTGAACTTGTTTCACATGATTTTTATGAAAATCTTCTGATTTTCGAGTGGCTTTTCACTTTCCTGAACTAGGGTTTCCTGAAAATCTTTTTCCTCAAAACGTTTTCTGGTTTTAAATGTTTCATCTTCTATTCTTATGTGTTTTTGACCGATTATGTTGAGTTTGCCCTCAACCTTACTAGTTTATGCTAAAACCCCAATTTTTGACATTTTTGTTTGGATTTTGAGCTTGTCCGTGTTACTTGCTACATGATTTTATTCTGTGCTTTGATTCGCATGGTTTCTCCTTCGTTTAATTTGAATGTCTTGTGATTTTACCCTAAAGTGCCTCTATTAAGGTTCCTGGTTTGATTTCTCGACTGATTCTATGTGTCTATGTTCATTCTATTAATTTATTCATGGAAAACCTATATTTTTCTCCTTAAATCAGTGTTGTTTTGAATTCTTGATTCATTGATTTGTTTCGTTAAAACTTATATGTTGATCCTTGATTATTCCTTTATTTGCAACCTTATTTGGTTTCTTGCCTTATTTAAATTAGTTAACTGTGATACTTGCTGATTCTTACTAATTGTTTCCTTAATTGAACTCCTGTTTATTTACCCCTAATTGCCTACTCCGTACCTAAGTCTTATTTGATTTCTTTCCTTAAATATCTGTCCTGCTCTTTACTGTTGGTTGATTACCCCTTGATTAGGGGAGACTTTACTGATTTTACGTATGACTGATTCTGTAAATTTCCCTAATTGCTACATAATTGATTCTTTACCTTATTCTGTTTAACTCTTGACTACTATATATACTCTCCTCTATTCTCACTTCTACATACGAACACTAGTTCAAAAAAATAAAAAACCCCTCTTACACTTAAAAGCTCTCTCTCTTTTCTTCTTTGTTACTTGCAATTTCACTAACCTAGCCGGTTGTAAGCCAAGGCTAGTCATTGCACCACATCTGCTCTATACTTTCTCTCCTTAACTGGTATGTCCTGATTTAGTTTCAAAGTCCAAAACTCTATGTGTTTCATTCCTGTTCTAGTTCATTAGTTATGACTCCCAATCCAGTTTCTTGTTTACCATCATGTTGTTTAATATGTAACTAGCATGTCTAAATTACACTACCTGATTACTGTTTCACCTAGCATGTCTGAATTTGGTTTCTGTTAAAACGTGTGATTAGTATGTCTAATTCTGCCTACTGCTTTATCCAGCATGTTTCAATCTGCTTGTTAAGTATGCCAGTATGTTTAAACTAGGAATACCCATGATGTTTGCCTAAACTGTTCACTTAGGTTCTTGCTTAATCTGCTTTGCTAAGTTGTCTAGTATCTCAAAATAACTTTGACTGTGTGCCAACTTGTCCAGTCGTAATATATATTTTTTTTCTACATGGCTGTTTGTGATCTTTGCTCTATGTCTCTTTCACCCATTCTTATGACTAACTTCTTAATCCTATAAAACTCTTGAAAACTTCTGTGCATCTTGTTATTTATGTGTTGCTAACATACACTGATGTGTATTCTATGTGTCCCCAATCCCCCACTATCCCTGTGTGAAATTTGTGTTGAATGGTGCTAAACCTGTTTGTCCTATAACCAATCAGGCTGCTTGCTGATTTTTCAAAAGTGTTTATCTGGTTCTCAAACTGTTTTACTACTAAATCAGTTCTTATTTTTCAGAAAAACCTCTTTACTTATAGAGTCATTTTGGCACTGTTTTCTTGTCAAAACTTTTGAAAACTATTTCAAGCACTCTCACTCTACTCTTAAGTCCCTAGGTTCTGCCCCTCCAGTGTGTGTACTGCCTTGGGATCCTCTTGAGATCTCTTTGAACTCTGGCACACTGGGGCTGGCTATTCCACACTGCACTTACTCAATCCTTATTGTGAAGAGTCTGGGTGTGAGCACTACCCAAGATCCTTGAGGTCCTTAGGGAACTCTAACACACCTGGACATGAAATTGGCTATGAAATCCTTGGCATTCGAGACTACTGAAGCCCTGGTATTACCGGGATTTGCTTCGGGCCTACTTTAGGCTCCCTATAGTTTAATTTCTATTTTATTTATGTAATTTATTCGATCATTGGCATGTAATAATTAACTATAACCAGATATTGGGGTGGCTAGTAAAAAATGAGGGTAGTTATATGATATTGTTGGTAATCCTGGGTAGAAAACATGCTATAGGTTTTATATTCTGTGAATCTGCATTAGAAGCCATGTCTTAGGATTGATATGCTCATTTACATTCAAACCATGTTAAACTTGCATTAGATATCCTGTTTTAGGTCTTCACGCTTATTACTTCAGCACGCTTTACATCAATATTCCATGATTCAATCTCGCGTAAATAATTCCACTTAGAAATCCTGCTACTAGGTTAATAATCTCGCCTTAATAAAATGTCATCCTTGTATGCATTAGATACCATGTTTTGGGGAACTTTTCTTGCATTTGTTTGAACCTGCTTATTTCGATTAAAATAAGACAATGTCCATGAGATGGTATAAAAGCAACTTCCCGTATTGATATCATGTCTTTAAGCACGAATCAGTATAAATCACCTGTTATAATCTGTGTCACCTAGAACAACATGTTTGTAGGTTGAACAATTTCTAAAAACTGTTAATCATCTCCTGTAATTGTGATTGCATACAATCCCACGCCTAGGCAAGCCTTAGGTAACCAATATCTATATGAAACTGGAAACTGCGTTCTGATTGTGTTAAACTGCTTAAGTTTTACAGGACTTAAATTCAGTAGGCAAATCGATTAGGACCCTGCCATTGAATGTTTTGCATATTCTGTGTATTAATGTTCACCTGGACATCCTGTACTAGGATTCTTTCTAAAAAAAAACTACCTGTATCTGTGTTTGAGACGTGCTGTTTATTTGCTGTATCTGTGCGGAGGTAAACATGAGCCTTTTAACTGCTTCTTGTCCCTATTTGCTGGTCCTACATGTTATTTGATTGTCGCCTAGATTTTTGCCCTTTTAAATACCTTAGGATTGTCTAGAACTGCCCAGATTTAGAGGTTCCAAACTCCTCCGGGACCACAAGGAAGGGACGGGTAACAACACGCTTAAGTAAAAGGATATGATGACTTGTGCGCTACTGCAACGTGTAACCCCTCATTGAGGAGTGATTACCGGACATCGCATAGATGTGATCCTATAGGATAAACAATTTAGGACCCCCCTTTTCCTTTTACATATGTGTTCTTAGACTACTTAACTATTAAAACCAATGTTCATTTACATATGTGTGCTTAGACTGTTTATTTGCATTGGATTAATTCACAAAGTAAGTTTGGCCGGGACCCACCATTATGGACTTTGAGGGGTGCCTAACACCTTCCCCTTGAAGTAACTTCAAGCCCTTACCCAATCTCTGGTTGTATAATTAGTGTTGTAAATGACCCGTAATAGGTGCCTAACGCACCTTAATTCGTTAGGTGGCGACTCTTCAATTCCTTATATCCCTATTCCCAAAAGGAAACGAGTTGTCCCTATAATGTCACAAACCCTGACTAATCCGAAAGGAGAGGAAAAAGGGGGCGCGACACACGCACAAGGTACGTACTGGATGTTATCAGAACGCTTAGGTAATATAAAGGGGAGGGTAATTGGGTAGTAAAGGAGATGATGACCTGTGCGCTAATGCTACGCGTAACACCTCAATTTGGGGAAGGTTATCAAGTTTTGCATGGAAGTGATCCTATAGGTTAATAAACTTAGGACCCTTTAATTCCCGTTTAAAAGTAATCTCTATTTGTTTAAACTGCTTTACTTCCTTAAAGACTAATTCGCTTAAATTGAGTTTGGCCGCGATCCACCGTTGTGGACCTCGAGGGGTGCCTAACACCTTCCCCTCAAGGTAATTTCGAGCCCTTACCCAATCTCTGGTAATGTAAAATGGTTTCACGAGTTAATTGTTCTAGGTGCCCTAACGCACCTTAATCCGTTAGGTGGCGACTCTTCAGATCTCTTACCCAATTCCCAAAAGGAAAGGAGTTGTCCCAAAATGTCGAAACCCGGACTCCGCGAGGAAAAAGGGGGTGCAACACCATGACGACTGTACTGGGGATATTTTTAGGCTCTTACCATTATGAACTTGATTTGCATGAATTAGTCTTTCTTGATAAGCGTAATTTTGTTATTTTGCTCTTGTTATTGCTACATGCACATCCTTTTCCCTATTTCCCCTTTATATGAACTCACATGTAATTCTTCGTTTATTTCAATTACAACGTGTGTTTCCTCTTATTTCCTAATCATGTGCCCGACTTCCAATTTTGTTATATCATGTCTCTCCCCAATCCTTACCCCTTTATTTGCTTTATTAATTCCTTCATTTCACGAACTAACTTCTTCCTTGTTCTTCTTTCCTTTATGTCTTTACGTTCATTCAATACTGCATTTATTTTCAAACATGTGAAAATACTTGACAATGTGTTATTTCTTGCATAATTCATGCTCAACATCATATTCCACTCGTGCGTACTAATACCATATCGGCACTTGATGAGTGTCCGCACTCTTCCTAAAATAACCCTTTAAATTTGGAAAGGCTTATTTGCGGTAAAACTAGTCGATCAGTGGTGCAGTCTACGATTCCGTGCCTTTCCCTCTCAAGTTGTCCGCTTGAGGGTACCAGTCTAGTCTTCTATAGAAGCCTTACTCTGATAATGACTGTACATGCATCATGATCAAACCTAGCATGGGTTAATATGTTGTCCACACAATAACCCTCTAAGAAAAACCTTGTTCAAAGTCCACCGGGATTTCCATAATCCCAATGGGCGCAACCATGATATGTGCATTATTTGGAGAGATAAACGCCGATATGCTAATCATTAATGTGTAAGTAGTCAAATATGGATTGGGCACGGGTCTAACTCTGTTTATTTTTTGCAGAAAATGAGGCACTAAGTCCCCAGGTTCAGCATGGTCTGAAGCTGCTGGACATGTGCGACCTGGGAAATCTGATTGATGTGGCCAAGAAGGCCAAGCCTGGAGAAGGTCCATCCGGGACCAAGTAGATTAGGTTTATCTGTTTTGAGTCATTTTGGAATGTAATAAGGTAGGCGCCATTAGTAACTCATTTATTTATCGTTTTTAGGTTCGGCTCATTTATTACATTAATGAAATGAGGCATTTATCAGCATTAAATCTCTCCAAATCTACTTGTCGCTAGGCCTACCTCGGGCACAACGAGGCTTCCCAAATTAGGACGCGGATTTACAATACCGCAATACGTGTTTAAATACTGCAAACATTTTCAGAACCCTTACTGACTTGTTTACCTTTTGTTTTTCTTTATTTTATTATTTCCATCCCCTAAGGTTGGTTCGCACATACTGGCATCATCAGCATATCATACCTGATCTAGAGGCCCTACACCTCCTCCTCATCCGAGTAATCCAAAAAGCAGAGGAAAAACCAAGATGGATGATTTGAGTGGTATCAGAAAAGAAAATGCTGAGAATATTGAAACTTCAGACGGTCGGAGTACTCCGGCCCAAAATGATTTGGTCCTACGGTTAGAGCAGAAAATAATGGAGTTACAAGGGGAACTTGAGCAGGTCCGCAACTTGGTAAACCTCTCCCTCACCCTAAACGTCCCAGACGTTAACCAACAAAATGCTCAAAACCCCGAGCCTCCTCAAAATACGCCAAACCAACGTCTACAAAATCCTCCCGCACCCCATCGATGCGCAACTCCTCCCCAAAATCCTAATCCTCCACCAGTCCCACTCCTCCTCAGCACTAACATCTTCCTACCCAGTACCCACAAACCACTACCTATCACACTCCTCAGAACACACCACAACCTATTCCTGATCCTCAAAACTCGACCAATGACCACCACTATACCCAAATCCCTGTCACCCACCAAAACAACCCCATATACATGGAGACCCTACCTCGCTCCACTCAACCAATCTCCTATACACTAGAATCCGCTAAGAAGGACCTGCTTATCAAGAACATGGCCGAAGAGCTCAAGAAGTTGACAAGTCGAGTTCAGGGTGTTGAAGGAGGTAAATGGATAGAAGGTCTGAACTACGAGGATTTATGGATACAACCAGATGTGGAACTGCCGGAGGGTTACAAACCTACCATGTTCGAAATGTTTGACGAAACGGGTGATCCCAAGGTTCATTTAAGAACCTATTGTGACAAGCTCGTGGGGGTCAGAAAAGATGAAAGGATTCGAATGAAGCTCTTTATGAGAAGTCTTACCGGAGATGCCCTGTCCTGGTACATAAGCCAGAATCCTAAGATGTGGAACAATTGGGTGAGCATGGCATCAGATTTTATGGACTGGTTCAGGTTTAATACGGAGAATTCACCAGATGTTTTTTATATCCAAAACCTAAAGAAGAAGCCAACTGAGACTTTCCGCGAGTATGCTACTCGGTGGAGGACAGAAGCAGCCATGGTCAGACCAGCATTATACGAGAAACAAATGAACAAGTTCTTTGTTAGGGCACAAGACCCACAGTATTATGAAAGGCTAATGGTCATTGAGAATCATAAGTTCTCCGATATCATCAAACTCAGAGAAAGGATTGAAGAGGGTATTAAAAACGGGATGGTGACAAATTTTGAGGCACTACAGGCCACGGTCAAAGCATTGCAATCAGGCGGCATATCGAAGAAGAAAAAAGTAGGGGCAGTAATGGTGGCCCAAGGCCCAAAATCTCCACTCACATACCAAACACCTCCCCCTACATACCAACCCTCACCTCCCAGATATTCTCAACCCTCCACCACCTATCACACTTATAACACCCAGCCAACCTACTATCATTCACCTCCAACTCATCCAAATTACCAGAAACCCCGACCTAATTTTGGTCGCAAACCACCCACACAGTACACCGCCATTGCCGAACCCATCGACCAGCTGTACGAAAGGTTGAAGGCTGCTGGTTATCTCACCCCTATTCCCGCTGTGGCAATGGAGAATTCATCTCAATGGGTCAACCCGAATAAAACCTGTGCATTGTCGCACCCCCTTTTTTCCCTCATCGCGTTGGGAGAATCGGGTTTATGACATTTGGGTATAGGACAACTCGTTCCTTTGGGAGCTGGATTTTGCATTTTTGAAGAGTCGCCACCTAATGATTTATGGTGCATTAGGACACCTAAAAGGTTCAATTATAACTACATTTCGATAACCAGAGATTGGGTAAGGGCTTGAAATTATCCCAAGGGGAAGGTGTTAGGCACCCCTCAGGATCACTAGTGTGGTTCCCGGCCAGACAATTCTTTGTGAATTTGGTGCAATTACCATGTAAGTAGATAAGGCTCAAATAAGAGGGGATTTTAATACACAAATGCTTGAAAATAAACAAGGTGTGAAAGAGAAATTATTAATACGGCCGATTTTTGAAAAGAAGTCATAATACTTTAAAAGCAAAGAAAGAGGGGGGAGTCCTAGGTTTATTTATAATATGGATCACATCAATGCAATACCCGGTAATCACTCCTCAAAGAGGGGCTACATGTGGTATTAGCGCACCGGTCATCATATCCATATCTACCCTTCCCAACCCGTTAAGGTACTAAAGCGCGGATTGGTCTCGACCATTATTGCATGCTATTACCCGTCCCATTCCTATCAGTCCCGGAGGCACTTAGGACTACTATTCCTAAAAGGGAGGGATATTAGGCTGACTCGAGGTTTTAAAGGTAAAAAATCTAAGGCGACATACAAAACACATAGGGCTGAACATTAAAAGGGGAAGCATACCTCCTCAAACAAAGCAATCAAATAGCATGACTCAAACAACAAGTAGGGTCTGAAAATATTTAAGGCAAAAAGGGAGCTTAAGTTGTTGAAGCAGGCCAATTTATTACATAACTCAGATAAGAAGTCCGAATCAGGCCTGCCTGCTGGTTGTAGCAATTATTAATTATCAGAAACGGGCTCAGTTTTATTTATTGTTCTTACCTAAGGTTTGCCTAAGTGTTTGGGGCAGAATCTTATGAGCATGGTATCTATTACGGATTCAGAATGTGGCAGAGCAGTAACAAACTTAAAAAATAAGCGGTTTGAAATCCTATAGGCATGCTTGCTAAACCGTGTTAAATAGGGGATTAAATTATAAAAACTGGTTCAGGATAGATTGATTGTAAGTTAGACTAGTCTCAGATCCTGCAGATGATTATTGCTGGTTTTAACTCCTATAGACATGATATCTAGTGTTGCTGATTTTAATTCCTATAGACATGATATCTAGTATTACACTGATTTTAACCTTATAAACATGATACTCATTTATAGCCATTTAGATCCTAGAGCATGATGTCTAAGTGGTAAAAAAACATGCAGAATAAAGTCCTATAGGCAAGTTAAGGTAATAAGCAAAGACTTAACATAAACATGGAAACAATCACTATTCAGAATCAATTACACACATGATTGCCTTTAATTAAGGGATCAATTTCTTATTGGGCAGCGACAAATTCAAAATAAGGAAAGAAATCAATTTATAGGCAGACTGATTATTGCCATAAAAGAAGTAGTAAAACCATCGAGTAAGTGATTAAGTCTAAGTACATGAATATACTTGTTTTGGAAAGGATTCAGTAAGGCAAACAAGGAATGAAATCAATTAACCTTAACGGGCGAGTGAAATTAGATTTTCACAAAGGAAAAGTTTGAAATCAGTCACAAAAATGAAGATCAATCAAACAGGGAAACTTAGCATATACATAGAGTGCACAAACACTAGACATGCGAGGCCAAACTATTGGCAAAAGGAAACAACATGCTATAATAGCACAAAGTTAGTAGACAGCAAACATTCGAAGCATGATAGTCACGTAGGTCAAGATTCAGTGACTTAGTAGTAGAGAAGAAGATAGAGCATCAGATGCATGTAAAGGGTCAAGTGAAAACCCTTTTGAAGACATAGTCGAGTTTCAAAGATAGTAAGAACCCAGAATCACATAAAGAAAAGAGATGCTGAAACAAAGGAATTTCAAATCAAGTTGAGCAACTTCAAATAGATGAATTGCACAAGTAGTTTCAGAAACTCAAATAGACCCCAAAGAAATTAGGGTTTTGAAACCAATCGAGTTTAAAGATGATGAGCAAACAGATTACACAAATACTTAGAGACTCGACTGAACCCAACATAAATTAGGGTTTTTGAACACCAATCGAGTCGAGAGATGATAAGCAAGTAAATTAAACAAACAAATAGCCTCAAGAACTCGAATAAACCCAAAAATTAGGGTTTTCAACACCAAACGAGTCTAGAGATGATAAGCAAGTAAATCAAACAAATACTAACAAATGGACTCAGAAACCTCAGAAGAAATTAGGGTTTTTATCATGCAAACTAAGAGAGGAGAACAATACGAGCAAACATAGCAAAACATGTCAAAAATCAGAGAAAGTCTTGAAATAACTTAACAAGAAAACCCTAATCAGAAAAGATAAAGAGTTTTGGAAGCAGAGTTCTAAAGAAACTTCGAGAAAAATGCTTAGAAGTTCAAATCAAACATAGATCTGAAGCGGATCTGAAAGAAATCGAAAGAACCTTAGAGATTAGGGTTTCAGAAGAACCCCAAGTGACGAGAAAGGCCTCGAAAGCCATTGATCTAAGCAGGAGAGTCAAAGGTCTGACTCGAATGGCCATGGCTGGCCGGAGAAAGATCAGAGACGACCGGAGAACAGTCATCGAGCAAAGTCTGGACCAAGCCCCCTCATGATCTGGTCATGAGACCACAGAAACGAACATGTAGAAGCCATGAGAGGCTGATACAGGTCTCCGATGACCTTGGAAGGCCATGGATTAGGGCGGATTAGGGTGGCGGCGGCTAGGGTTTGAGGGTGGTGTAGAGAGGATTTGAGAGAGGAGGGGGATTCATAGGCGGCGTGTTGTGAGGAATGATAGGGTTTAGGGGGTTGTTTGGGATTAGTTAAGGTAAGAGGGTCTGATGGCCGTTGATCATTTTGATCAACGGCATGGATTGGACGGGGTAAGTGGGGCGGTTTAATAGAATAGGGTTTGGGTCGGTTCAGATTGCAATTGGGTCGGAGTAATTGGGCTTCAAATTGGGGTTCAAAATCAGGCTATAATTGAAATAAAATGGGGCTAACATTTAAACAACCAATTTTCCTATTCGATTTATAAAAAATAATAAAATATTTTCTGGAAATAAATTGATGGTACTAAAATGATTTATAATACATAATTAATTATTCAAATTACCAGACCTAATTTATGAACATGAATGTAGTTAAATCTTAAAAGATAGTATTGCAATTATATGCAATTTAGCTTTAAAAATACTAAATAAATTTGTAAAGATATGCAAAAATTCCCTTGGCTATATTTGGTATAGATATAAAAGTGCAATAAGGGAATCACCAAAAAATGACAATTTTGGAAACAATTACTGAATTTTATGGATAAAAATAAGAGAATGAGTAGATTTAAAAATCTTTTAAAATTAAGGAAAAGTAATGAAGCACTTGCATATATGCATATATGCCTATATATATCGTTTTGAAGCTATTTTTCATATTGAAAACATATAGGGAAAAATTAGGTGTCAACAACTGCCCCTCTTTACCCGGGAATGATGAAAGAGTTTTTGGGTACAAATATGATGGCCAATTTTGACCGAGCGAAATGGTTTTGGAGAGGTTTAGGCCGCACCCTGGCTTCTGAGCTACCTACATATCCCTGGTTTTATAGGAGTCAGGCTACATGTAGTTCAGGATCCGTCGGCGGAGTATGCCGAGAGGTATTTTCCAAGAAGGGGCGCAATATTTTAGGCTGGTCGAGTGAGTGGTTTACTGGAATGGTTAGGTTTGATGGCTGCGGGCACTGGAGCGGGCTCCTGCCAGGACGACTGTTGCATGCCGGTTTTACCTGCAAATAGAAACAATACAAGCGAATATTGTGCATAAATTTAAACATGATGCAAGTTCCGGCCGGACCATGAATGCTGTCTTTGGATGGTTAGGATGACGTCCTTAGACCATGACGTCCTTGGCCATGAAGCGTGTAATAAAGGATTCGCAGGCTATGAAATAATGCTCTCGGGCTATGAAAATGATGCCTCCAAACCATGATGCCTTTGAATAATGATATGCAAAAGATTGAAAGGGATCCTCAGGCCATGACATGGTGTTCTTGAGCTATGAGGATGGTGCCTCCGAACGATGACACCTTTGGATGAGTTGGCGATATTTCAGCCCATGAAGAAATGCAGTATGAGGCGATCTTTCAGCCCATGCAATACAGTAGGAGGTGATCTTTCAGCCCGTGAGGATGCAGTATGAGGCGATCTTTCAGCCATGCAGATGCAGTATGAGGCAATCTTTCAGCCATGTAGATGTGGTATGAGGCGATCTTTCAGCCATGCAATGCATATGTGGCGATCTTTCAGCCATGCAAATGCGTATGAGGCGATCTTTCAACCATGGAGATGTGGTATAAGGCGATCTTTCAACCATGCAATGCAGTATGAGGCGATCTTTCAGCCATGCAGATGCAGTATGAGGCGATCTTTCAGCCCATGAAATGTAGTATGAGGCGATCTTTCAGCCATGCAATGCAGTATGAGGCGATCTTTCAGCCATGCAGATGCAGTATGAGGCGATCTTTCAGCCATGCAGATGCAATATGAGGCGATCTTTCAGCCATGCAATGCAGTATGAGGCGATCTTTCAGCCATGCAGATGCAGTATGAGGCGATCTTTCAGCCATGCAATGCAGTATGAGGCGATCTTTCAGCCATGCAGATGCAGTATGAGGCGATCTTTCAGCCATGCAATGTAGTATGAGGCGATCTTTCAGCCATGCTATGTGGTATGAGGCGATCTTTCAGCCCATGCGGATGCAATATGAGGCGATCTTTCAGCCATGCAATGCAGTATGAGGCGATCTTTCAGCCATGCAGATGTAGTATGAGGCGATCTTTCAGCTATGCAATGCAGTATGAGGCGATCTTTCAGCCATGCAGATGCAGATGGAGGTAGAGCTTAACCTCGGAAGGCAGAATGGTAGCCTTATGCAATGCAAAAAATGCAGATAGAGACAGCGTTTAGTCTCGGAAGGCAGAATGGTAGCCTTATGCAATGTAGAAATGCAGATGGAGAAAACGTTTAGTCTTGAAAGGTAGAGTGGTAGCCTTATGCAATGCTGAAATGCAGATGGAGACAGCGTTTAGTCTCGGAAGGCAAAATGGCAGCCTTATGCAATGCAGAAATGCAGATGGAGACAACGTTTAGTCTAGAAAGGCAGAATGGTAGCCTTATACAAGAAATAAAATAGCAAATGACAGTAGAGTTTTCTTAGCTGATAGCAGATTGCGGCTTGGTGATTACTGGGAGCGTTGCGACATACAGAACATTGCGGGTGCATGCTGATAGCAAATATTGGTAAGTGTAATGGTTCGGAGAATCGTGTTCTTGGACAAGACTTGCCCTGTGAGTGTATAGTATGCTTGATGATCTCATAATCCTAGTGCCTGCATCCAAAGAAAAATCGTGAGTTTTGTAAAAGGGGAGTGTTAGTTTGTATCCCCCGCTGGTTTTGCTTGACCTGTGGCTTCGATCTGGTGATACTGTATGTATCACTGGGGTAGCGTTGCTAAACAAAGCAGTTTCGATAATAAACATGCATGATTTTGTAAGAGTATAACATAAATGTATAATTAAAATAGTTTTTAGATGAACCGACGACCGTGACGTGGTTTGGGACATTGCGACCCTTCTTGCTACGGAATTTTGAGGGTCCTCCTCAAAATTCTGCCCCAGTTTGATGGGTTGGTGATTCTGACTGCTGCTTGCGATGATCGGCTGAAATTTCTTCGGAATTTTGAGGGTCCTCCTCAAAATTCTGCTCTAGTTTCCAATTTCGGGGAAAAATGAAAATTTTATTGAATTGTGACCGAACCCATAGGGCTGCCTACGTATCCCCTCTTAAACAGGAATCAGGTCAGGTGTAGTTCAACTATATTGTGTTGGGAGAACATAAAGACTACACATAGTAGCGCTTGACTGCATCTGAATTAATCGGCTTTGGCCAAACTTCTCCGTCCATTTCTGCGAGTATGAGGGCTCCTCCTGTCAGAACCCGGTGAACCATGTACGGACCTTGCCAATTAGGAGAGAACTTCCCTTATGCTTCATCTTGATGCGGAAAAATTTTCTTTAACACCAGCTGTCCCGGTGTGAACTGTCTTGGCTTGACCCTTTTGTTGAAGGCTCTGGACATTCTGTTCTGATAGAGTTGACAATGGCAAACTGCGTTCATCCTTGTTCCGTCTATGAGAGCTAGTTGTTCATAACAGCTTTTCACCCATTTTCCGTCGTCGAGCTCAGCTTCCTGTATGATCCTCAAGGAAGGAATTTCTACTTCGGCGGTAATGACGTCTTCTGTACCATAAACCAGCATATAAGGGGTTGCCCCGGTTAATGTGCGGACTGTGGTGCGATACCCTAATAGAGCAAATGCTAACTTCTCGTGCCACTGTTTACGCTTTTCTATCATTTTTCTCAATATCTTCTTGATATTCTTGTTGGCGGCTTCCACAACTCCATTCATTTAAGGCCTGTAGGCTGTGGAATTCTTGTGGCTAATTATGAAGGTTTCGCACATGCTTTTTATTAGGTCACTGTTGAGATTGGAGCCATTAGTGATGATCGACTCTGGGATACCGAATCGACAAATAATACGGTCGCGGACGAAGTCTGCCACGACTTTCTTAGTTGCTACTCTGTAAGATGCTGCTTCGACCCACTTGGTAAAATAATCGATGGCTACTAGGTTAAACCTGTGTCCGTTTGAAGCAGTGGGCTCGAGTGGACCAATAACATCCATTCCCCAAGTGGCGAATGGCCAAGGTGAGCTTGTTGCATTAAGTTCATTTGGAGGCACTTTTATCATGTCGGCATGAATCTGACAGCGATGGCATTTCCGGACGTACTGGATGCAATCTGTCTCCATAGTCATCCAAAAGTAACCAGCCCGGAGTGTCTTCTTTGCTAAAACAAAACCATTCATATGTGGACCGCAGGTCCCAGCATGAATTTCCTCTAGTAGCTTGGATGCTTATTTTGCGTCGACACACCTTAATAATCCCAAATCCGGAGTCCTCCTATACAGGATTCCTCCGTTGTGAAAGAAATTGTTAGACTACCTCCGAAGTGTGCGCTTTTGGGTATGATTGGCAAGCTCCGGGTATTCTCCTTTTGCCAAATATTTCTTGATATCATGGAACCAAGGTTTTCCGTCTGCTTCCTCTTCAACATGGGCACAGTAAGCTGGCTGATTATGAATTTTCACTGGTTTGGGATCAATGAAATTCTTATCGGGATGTTGTATCATAGATGACAGGGTAGCCAATGCATCGGCGAATTCATTCTGGTTCTTGGGAACATGTCGGAATTCTGTCTTTGTGAACCTCTTTCTCAATTCCTGTACCTGATGCAGATACGGGAGTATCTTGGAGTTCTTGGTTGCCCATTCTTCTCGTACCTGATGTATGAGTAAGTCAGAATCTCCGATCACTAACAGTTCTTGGATGTTCATGTCAATGGCCATTTTGAGCCCTAAGATGCAAGCTTCGTATTCGGCCATATTATTGGTGCAAGGAAACCGGAGCTTGGCGGACATTGGATAATGTGGCCGGTTTCTGATACCAAGACTGCTCCTATGCCAACTCCTTTGAAGTTTGCTGCTCCATCGAAAAACATTCTCCAACCATCATAGGACTCTGCAATATCTTCTCCTACGAATGGCACTTCTTCATCAGGAAAATACGTTTTCAGAGGTTCGTATTCTCCATCCACGGGATTCTCAGCGAGGTGATCTGCCAGGGCCTGTCCCTTGACCGCTTTCTGAGTTACGTAGACAATGTCGAACTCACTCAACAGGATTTGCCACTTGGCTAGCTTGCCAGTGGGCATGGGCTTCTAAAAGATGTACTTTAAAGGATCCATCCTTGATATGAGATATGTAGTATAGGCACAGAAGTAATGCCTTAGCTTCTGAGCGACCCAAGTCAAAGCACAACAGGTGCGCTCCAAAAGAGAATACCGGGCCTCATACGGAGTGAACTTCTTGCTGAGATAATAGATGGCCTGTTCCTTTCTTCCTGTTTCATCATGTTGCCCCAGAACGCAACCGAAAGCTCCGTCCAATACTGCATGGTAGAGTAATAAGGGTCTACCTGGCTCAGGCGGGACCAAGACTGGTGGCGTTGACAAGTACTCCTTGATTCTGTCGAAGGCCTTTTGACAGTCATCGGTCCATTTGGTAGCGGCGTCCTTCTTCAACATCTTAAAGATTGGCTCACAGATAACCGTGGACTGTGCTATGAACCGACTGATATAGTTAAGTCTTCCTAAGAAACTCATCACGTCCTTCTTGTTCTTTGGCGGTGGGAGTTCTTGAATAGCTTTGACCTTTGATGGATCCAGTTCTATTCCTCGGCGGCTCACGATAAACCCAAGCAACTTCCCAGCAGGAACCCCAAATGCACACTTTGCAGGATTTAGTTTCAGGTTGTACCTCCGTAATCTGTTGAAAAACTTCCTCAGATCTTTTATGTGGTCAGCGGCCTTCTTGGATTTGATGATAACGTCATCCACATATACCTCTATCTCCTTGTGTATCATGTCATGGAAAATGGTAGTCATGGCCCTCATGTAGGTGGCCCCTGCATTCTTTAGGCCGAATGGCATCATCTTGTAACAATACATTCCCCACGGCGTAATGAAAGCCATTTTCTCAGCATCTTCTTCATCCATCCAGATCTGATGGTAACCGGCGAAACAATCTACAAATGATTGCAACTCATGCTTGGCGCAATTGTCGATCAAGATGTGTATGTTTGGCAAAGGGAAGTCGTCTTTCGGACTGGCCCGGTTGAGATCCCGGTAGTCGACACAGACTCTGACCTTCCCGTCCTTCTTTGGTACTGGAACGATGTTGGCTAACCATGTCGGGTATTCCACTACCCTGAGAACCTTAGCTTTGACTTGCTTAGTGATTTCTTCCTTGATTTTCAAACTCATATCCGGCTTGAACTTTCTGAGCTTCTGCTTTACCGGCGGACATGTCGGATCAGTCGGCAGTTTGTGAGCCACAATAGACGTACTTAGACCGGTCATGTCGTCATATGACCAGGCGAATATGTCCTCATATTCCCTTAGAAATTCTGTGTATTCCTTCTTTTCTGATGGCGATAAGTGAGCTGATTCGTGTTTCCTTGACATTCTCTGCATCTCCCAGGTTAACAATTTCTGTCTCGTCCAGGTTGGACTTAGGTCTGTTCTCAAAGTTCTCTACTTCTTTGACAATCTCCTCTGGTATGTCATCTTCTTCTGAATCAATGTCCGTTTGTTGCGTTGTCTCATTGCACGTCACAGTCATTGGTTCATCAAGATAAGTAATAGTAATGTTGTATAAGTAAAGTAATGAGAGAAAATAATAATTAGTGGTGATTTATAAGAAAAGTCGAAATGCTTTGATAAATTTCATAATTGTTTTGAATGTTGAAGATCTTATTGCGAAAAGAAAATCATTTAGTAAATAAAAACAGTGCATGATGCTTGTTTTAGCCTTGCTACCCCGAGGCTTGTCGGGCTCTGATTGTCCTGATGGTCCAGTTATTGAGGCATGCTCCTTTGCTCACGGCCTGTATGGAAGGGCTTTCCTCCCCCTCCTCCTCGAGAATAACACAACAGTCCATGTCATTGTCTTCTAGGAACAAGTTCTTTAGGACTAAGAGGAGGAGTGGGTGGAGGGCCCTGGATCTCGTGGAATAAGATGATGTTGCCAGAGTGCACGAACTAACCTTCGGGGAGGGGAATAACAAAACAAAAACAAAGAAAATAAAACAAAAAGGTAAACAAGTTAGTGAGGATCATAAAAGTGTTGCAATATTTAAACACATAGTGCAGGAATGTAAAACGTGTCCTAATTTGGGGACCTCTTTGTGCCCGAGGTAGGCCTAGCGACAAGTTGATTTGGAGAACTTAGAATGCTAAATACTTCATTTTATTGATAAAAATAGACGAATCCCAAAACGACACTAAATAAACAAGAAATGAAATCACTAATGGCCATTGGCCTTATTACATTTTATAAAGCAGAAAGATAAACTCCTATTTATTTGGTCCCAGAAGGACCCTCCCCAGATTCGGCATCCTCTGCTCCATCGAACAGCTTCCCCAACTCACGAAGTCCCGGCAATAGGTAGGCCCTAGCCAAATATCCTCCTTCGGTTCCCTCAGCATTTTGGCAGTCTTCAACCCTCTTGAGAAACTTTCTTTCTAACTCCACTATGCCCCGCTCCAAGTATCCCAGTCGCTTGTTGGCATTGACAGCCATGTCCCTCAATTCCTCGATTAACTTCTGATTAGATTCCTGTATCTCGCGGTGCTCACTTTTGCACTCTCGGATTCTCTTGCGTAATTGGTTGTATTTGACCTGTGCCTTGGCCCTTTCATCTATAACCCTGTGACCTTGAGCAAACCCTGGCTGACCCAGACCATCATGGCTATCTTCCAACCAACCCGAGTAGATAGGAGCACAACCAGCACGATACCTGTCTGGATCGATGGCATCTCTTCCCATTATGATCTTGCAGTGCCACATATGCTGTGCTTGGCACTTGTAAGGACTATCATCTCCTTGGAAGTCATCTCGGAAATGACTCATTTTGTCGACCCTGGGTATAACCTGCTTCCTACCAGCTTGCCTCATAACCCGAAGCGGGACGTAAGGGTATGTCCCCCTGAGACCGATCAATATCAGAAAAGGTGCGTCTCTTGATCGGGCAATGAATTCCTCCGTTGGAAACCATTCGAACATCCACTGAATTTGCTCCTCGGTCAAATTATCAAACAGTTCGACCCATCATTTAGCATCCTCCGGCTGAGCAAACATATCGGGGATGTAATGCATTCGCTTTGGGTGATGGAAAGCGATGTGATCATCCCAGTCCCTACGCCGGATCTCTTGTCGATATTCGCCTCTCTGGAGATGTTCCATGAGCTAGAGTTGGAGTAATAGATTGCAACCTTCAAAGTGTTTGGCTCCTTGCTGACACTTCTCCAATCCCTTCCATTAGGGTTTTTGTTACCATAGCTAGCGTGGTGTGGATCCTTGCTTTCTTCATTGGAAACACGACCAGTCCCAGGAAACAGAACATGAAGACGAAAACTCTGCGGTGGATGTGTCCTAGAGATATGAGGGCAAATTCGCCAAAGTAGGTACGGTAAGATTTGCTGTGACCGTACCTTTCATACAAGTAATCAAAAGGAATGTATGAATCCTTCAAGCATGTTAATTCTGGATTCTTCTTCAAACCCATCAGTTTAAGGAAGCCCCTACCTTTGCGGTTCTCAGGCATCAGCAAACCCGGAGTTTCCCACACCAAACCGGCCAATCCTCCTATTTCCTCTAGCAAGGGTGTCATTTCAATGTCCCCAAAGCGGAACACAACCCTTTCACAATCCCAAAACAGTGTGGCAGCTTCTATGATCTTGTTGTTGGGTTGAATTTCCAGGAGGGAAGGTAGATTTCCAAGATATTTTCGGACGAGAGTCTGATCACTAGAGTGAAGATCTTTCCACCAGCTTAGCAGTCTTGGGTGGATGTTGGTAACCATGTCGAATCTGGGGATTTCGTGCCTCATTATCTGCAAAACATAAAGGTTAGGCCCTACCCCCACCAGACTCGACTATTTAACATCAACAATTAGCATTAGGCATTTAGTTCTCCAAATAAATGCACAGAACGTGGTGGTGTCCGTTGGGTTTGGGGAAACCCAGTGGACTTTGGACAGGGCTATCTTAAAGGATGATTATATGGACAACATAACTGATCCGTCTAGGTTTGACCATGATGCATGAATAATTTAAACGGAGTAAAGTCTCTATGGGTTTTAGACTGGTACCCTTGAGCGGACAACTCACGGGGGAAAGGCGCGGAACCGTCGACTACACCGTTGATCGACTGGTTTTACCGCAAATATGCCTTTCTGAATTTAGGGGGTGAATAATATTGGAAGAGCGAAACCACTCATTATAAGCGTTGCTATGGTATTTGTTTGGCACGAGTGGAATATGATGTTGAGCATGATTATGCAATAATTAAAAAGCATGTTGTCATGTATTTGCATGTTAAGAAAGCAGTAAATACAACAGTTTATAATTTAAAACAGTAATAAAGAAAAGAAACGAAGAAGATAAGTCAGTTTTGCCTTTGAAAAGAAATTAAACGCTTAAAGGAATGTAAACTAGAATTGCATATAAAGGGAAGGGACAAATTCACAAGACCAATCTAAAATGGTAAAAGCCTAAAAACAAATCCCCAGCAGAGTCGCCATGCTGTCGCGCCCCCTTTTTTCCCTCCTCGCGTCGGGAGAATCGGGTTTATGACATTTGGGTATGGGACAACTCGTTCCTTTTGGGAACTGGGTTTAGCATTTTTGAAGAGTCACCACCTAATGATTTATGGTGCATTAGGACATCTACAAGGTGCAATTACAACTACATTTTGATAACCAGAGATTGGGTAAGGGCTTGAAATTATCCCAAGGGGAAGGTGTTAGGCACCCCTCAGGATCCACTAGTGTGGTTCCCGGCCAGACAATTCCTTGTGAATTTGGTAAAATTACCATGTAAGCAGATAAGGCTCAAATAAGAGGGGATTTTAATACACAAATGCTTGAAAATAAACAAGGTGCGAAAGAGCAATTATTAAAAAGGCCGATTTTTGAAAAGAAGTCATAATACTTTAAAAGCAAAGAAAGAGGGGGGAGTCCTAGGTTTATTTATAATATGGATTACATCAATACAATACCCGGTAATCACTCCTCAAAGAGGGGCTACACGTGGTATTAGCACACCGGTCATCATATCCATATCTACCCTTCACACCCTGTTAAGGTACTAAAGCGCGGATTGGTCTCGACCACTATTGCATACTATTACCCGTCCCATTCCTATCAGTCCCGGAGGCACTTAGGACTACTATTTCTAAAAGGGAGGGATATTAGGCTGACTCGGGGTTTTAAAGGTGAAAAATCTAATGCGACATAAAAGACACATAGGACTGCACATTAAAAGGGGAAGCACGTAAACACCGAAGGCTCATATATACCTCCTCAAACAAAGCAATCAAATAGCATGACTCAAACAACAAGTAGGGTCTGAAAATATTTAAGGCAAAAAGGGAGCTTAAGTTGTTGAAGCAGACCAATTTATTACATAACTCAAATAAGAAGTCTGAATCAGGCCTGCCTGCTGGTTGTAGCAATTATTAATTATCAGAAACGGGCTCAGTTTTATTTATTGTTATTACCTAAGGTTTGCCTAAGTGTTTGGGGCAGAATCCTATGAGCATGGTATCTATTACGGATTCAGAATGTCGCAAAGCAGTAACAAACTTAAAAAATAAGCGGTTTGAAATCCTATTGGCATGCTTGCTAAACCGTGTTAAATAGGGGATTAAATTATAAAAGCTGGTTCGGGATAGACTGATTTTAAGTTAGACTAGTCTCAGATCCTGCAGATGATGGCATCCATTATTGCTGGTTTTAACTCCTATAGACATGATATCTAGTGTTGCTGATTTAATTCCTATAGACATGATATCTAGTATTATACTGATTTTAACCTTATAAACATGATACTCATTTACAGCCATTTAGATCCTAGAGCATGATGTCTAAGTGGTAAAAAAACATGCAGAATAAAGTCCTATAGGCAGGTTATCTAGGTGTGAAGTTGAACATGCAGAATTTTAAATGAACCCCTATGGGCATGGTATCTAAAATGTAGAATCGAACATGCAGGATGTAAAACAGTCCTATAGGCATGCTTTCTAAATGCAGAATTGAATCATTCAAAAGACAAATCCTATAGGCATGTTTTCTACCCTTGAGCATGCATAATTACCCATCCCTTTTTCACTAGCCAACCCCAGATGTTCATTACAAATTATTACAGACCAGTTGCTGAATTACATCAAAAAAATACATAAAAAGGGAAATTACAACCATAGGAAGCATGATTCTGACTTCCTCTCTGAGTAATGGAACAAAATGCCTCAAATACCACTTGTTTCAAAGCCTTTCTCGGACCTGAGTGTGTCAGAGTTCCCTAAGGGTCTCAAAGAACCCCGGGCAGTGCTTACACCCAGGTTCAATAGAACCAGATAAAGATTAGTGCAGTGTGGAAGGGCCAACCCTTATGTGTCTAAGTTCAGAGGGAGCTCATGGGTCCCAAGGCAAGGCTCACACAAGAGGGGCAGAACTTAAGTCTAAGAAGATAGTGGAAGTGCTGGAATGGAGTCTTAAAACTGAGGGGATAAGGAGAGAGGTAAAAGGTGATTAGGGAAACAGTAATTAGTAAAATACAGAGTTGATAACTTCATACAAAGGGGTCAGGGGTTGGGAATTCATTGTAAGGAGCCTATGCACTTAGGCAAGGTTCAGCTTTGGGCATGCACATCAATAGAAGATGCTGGCATGCCTATAAGCCAACCAGAACACGCAACAACTAGAGAAAACATGGAGGTTATGATCCCAGGGGGATCAAGTTCGGGTCAGGGACAACAATGTTCAATGCTGCCATGCCCCAAACCAACCACAGATACCAAACACATTGGGGATGGGGATTTAAGGTTCACAAACCATGATAAGTAAGTAACAGGAACATTAATTCAGAACAGAAAAGGTATAATACAACATGCTTAACAATGGAACTTAGTTAAATACAAACAAGAGACAAACAAGAATGAAAAAAAACAGTAAAGAAACTTGTTGTTGTTGATGCTAAAAAATTAGTTAGAATATACCAGTCAGAGAAGCAAAGTGTAGTAAAGAAAAGTAAGCAGGACTCCAAGGTCTAGCCTTGGCTTTCAGCCGGCTAAATAGACAGTAGCACAAGTAGAAGTAAAGCAAGAGAGAGTTTTCTGAGTCTAAGTGTGTGTTCTGAACTTAAAAATTTTTTTGTGTCTTTGAAAGAAGAGGAGGTGGGTATTTATAGTTTTGAAAACGAGTAGAAATTAAGGTAATAAGCAAATACTTAACATAAACATGGAAACAATCACTATTCAGAATCAATTACACACATGATTGCCTTTAATTAAGGGATCACTTTCTTAATGGGCAGCGACATATTCAAAATAAGGAAAGAAATGAATTTATAGGCAGACTGATTATTGCCATAAAAGAAGTAGTAAAACCATCGAGTCAGTGATTAAGTCTAAGTACAGGAATATACTTGTTTTGGAAAGGATTCAGTAAGGCAAACAAGGAAAGAAATCAATTAACCTTAACGGGCGAGTAAAATTAGATTTTCACAAATGAAAAGTTTGAAATCAGTCACAATTGAAGATCAATCAAAAAGGGAGACTTAGCATATAAATAGAGTGCACAAACACTAGACATGAACTATTGGCAAAAGGAAACAACATGCGATAATAGCACAAAGTTAGCAGACAGCAAACATTCGAAGCATGATAGTCACGTAGGTCAAGCTTCAGTGACTTAGTGGTAGAGAAAAAGATAGAGTATCAGAAGCATGTAAAGGGTCAGGTGAAAACCCTTCTGAAGACATAGTCGAGTTTCAAAGATAGTAAGAACCCAGAATCACATAAAGAAAAGAGATGCTGAAACAAAGGAATTTCAAATCAAGTCGAGCAACTTCAAACTGATGAATTGCACAAGTAGTTTCAGAAACTCGAATAGACCCCAAAGAAATTAGGGTTTTGAAACCAATCAAGTTTAAAGATGATGAGCAAACAGATTACACAAATAACTAGAGACTCGACTGAACCCAAAAGAAATTAGGTTTTTGAACACCAATCGAGTCCAGTGATAAGCAAGTAAATTAAACAAACAAATAGTCTCAGGAACTCGAATAAACTCAAAAATTAGGGTTTTCAACACCAATCGAGTCTAGAGATGATTAGCAAGTAAATCAAATAAATACTAACAAATGGACTCAGAAACCTCAGAAGAAATTAGGGTTTTTATCATGCAAACTAAGAGAGGAGAACAATACGAGCAAACATAGCAAAACATGTCAAAAATCAGAGAAAGTCTTGAAATAACTTAACAAGAAAACCCTAATCGGAAAAGATAAAGAGTTTTGGAAGCAGAGTTTTAAAATAAACTTCGAGAAAAATGCTTAGAAGTTCAAATCAAACATAGATCTGAAGCGGATCTGAAAGAAATCGAAAAAACCTTAGAGATTAGGGTTTCAGAAGAACCCCAAGTGACGAGAAAGGCCTTGAAAGCCATTGATCTAAGCAGGAGAGTCAAAGGTCTGACTCAAATGGCCATGGCTGGTCGGAGAAAGATCAGAGACGACCGGAGAACAGTCACTCAGCAAAGTCTGGACCAAGCCCTCTCATGATCTGGTCGTGAGACCACAGAGACGAACACGTAGAAGCCGTGAGAGGCTGATACAGGTCTCCGATGACCTTGTAAGGCCATGGATTAGGGCGAATTAGGGTGGCGGCGGCTAGGGTTTGAGGGTGGTGTAGAGAGGATTTGAGAGAGGAGGGGGATTCAGATGCGGCGTGTTATGAGGAATGATAGGGTTTAGGGGGTCGTTTGGGATTAGTTAAGGTAAGGGGGTGTGATGGCCGTTGATCATTTTGATCAACGACCTGGATTGGACGGGTAAGTGGGGCGGTTTAATAGAATAGGGTTTGGGTCGGTTTAGATTGCAATTGGGTCGGAGTAATTGGGCTTCAAATTGGGTTCAATTGGGGTTCAAAGTCAGGCTATAATTGAAATAAAATGGGGCTAACATTTAAACAACCAATTTTCCTATTTGATTTATAAAAAATAATAAAATAATTTCTGGAAATAAATTGATGGTACTAAAATAATTTATAATACATAATTAATTAAATACCAGACCTAATTTTATGAACATGAATGCAGTTAAATCTTAAAAGAGGCTAGTATTGCAATTATATGCAATTTACCTTTAAAAATACTAAATAAATTTGTAAAAATATGGAAAAATTCCCTTGGCTATATTTGGTATAGATATAAAAGTGCAATAAGGGAATCACCAAAAAATGACAATTTTGGAAATAATTGCTGAATTTTATGGATAAAAATAAGAGAATGAACAGATTTAAAAATCTTTTAAAATTAAGGAAAAGTAATGAAGCACTTGCACATATGCATATATGCCTATATATATCATTTTGAAGCTATTTTTCATATTGAAAACATATAGGGAAAAATTGGGTGTCAGCATGCATATCATTCCGGTATGAAAGGGCACACTATTGACGAGTGCCGAACATTGAAAGATAAGATCCAGACACTGATTGATAATAAGGTCATACAAGCGAAGGAAGCTGCACCCAATGTCCGCAACAATCCGCTTCCAGATCATAGGGGCGAAGGGATCAATGTAATAGAAGCGGATGAGGAGTAGTATCCCGAGGGATCAATTGGACTTATCAAAGAGGGTGACGATCCTAAGAGGCCCGCAGTCACGCTCAATCCTATTGTGGTGTAGGTACAGCCGCCAGTTGAGGTTGAGATAACTGCATCGGTTCCATTTGAGGTAGAAGTAACTTCACCCGCAGCCACACCTGTTTCATTTGAGGTAGAAGTGTCCACACCTTTCACAAAGACAGTAGCAACCACTCCTCCTTTCAAGTCCAATGCCATACCTGGGGATTACGTTGCGAAGCTAGGCAAAAGGGAAAAGCAAAGATGGAAGAATCTGGTGCCGCACAAGGAATGACTAGAACTGGAATGATCTATACACCCAAAAATTTAGGAGGGTCAAGCAAGGAGGCTGCTACCAAGAAACCTGTCATTGAAACTGGACCAGACGATCTTTGGAGGAAAGTACAGGCGAGAGAATACTCTGTCGTCGATCATTTAAACAAGACTCCCGCCCAGATATCCATCCTGTCGCTATTGCAAAATTCTCAGGCACATAGGAGTGCTCTGATGAAGGTGTTGAATGAAGCTTATGTGCCCAACAATATCACCAGTGGAGAGATGGCCAACATGGTAGGGCAAGTACTGGAGAGTCACAAGATCACCTTCCACGAGGATGAACTACCGCCTGAAGGGTTAAGTCACAACAGGGCACTGCATATCACAGTACAGTTTGAAGACAAATTCATTTCTAGAGTCTTAATAGATGGGGATTCAAGCCTCAACATTTGTCCATTGACTACTCTGAAAAGGTTGGGTAAAGATTTCCATGAGAAACGAGCAGGGAGTATGAATGTGAAAGCATTTGATGGATCTCAAAGGGCCACGATTGGAGAGATTAACCTTTGTCTGCAGATGGGACCAACTTGGTTCGATGTTGAGTTCCAAGTACTAGACATATCAGCTACATACAATCTTCTATTGGGACGACCTTGGATACATGCCGCTGGGGCCGTGGCTTCCATGCTACACCAGGCCGTGAAGTTCGAATGGAACCATCAAGAGGTAATCATTCACGGAGATGGAAGGAACCCCATTTACACCAGTCAAACTATCCTTATTATCGAGAATAGAAGAAGGCTGGGTGGAGAAACTTACCATCACATTGAACATGTTAACGCAATTGAGAAGGACAAGTGGTGGAGTAACAAAATAGAAAGCATACTGGCATGGTCTGGTTATGAACCCGGCAAAGGGCTTGGGAAGAAACTGCAGGGCATTACCAAACCAATACAGTTGAAACGTCACGGCACAACTTTCGGGCTGGGATATCCATACACCTGGCAAGAATATAATGATTAGTCACCACCATGGTGTGGTCCTTATTACCCTATCGAGCAGCCAGTGCCACATCTGAGTCAGACTTTTCACTAGGCCGATACAATATGGGGATCTGCAGAGGAAGAAGCTTTGGCTAGGCTAAGTAACCTGTTTCTAGAAGACGAGGATATGGATTGCAGTGCGATATTTGAGAAGGAGGAGGAGGAAGAAGGCCTCACCATTCAGACTGTGGAGAAGGGAGATATTCTCAAGAATTGGACTGCCACACCATCCCGAGCCCACCGAGTTCCTGGGTAACTTGGCAATTAGCCTGATTTGTTTTTATAGCCATGCTAGGCATTTAAGATATTTTCAGTAGTTTTTGTTTTAAAGATGTATTTTGTTTTGAAATAATTGCTTGAGTCATTGAGCCGTACCTGTTTTGGATATTTTCAAAATTAATTAATGCATTTCTGTTTAGTATTCATCATTATCTTTCACATTTTTTCTTTTATAGCGTTATTATTACTTTTCCTGATGAACCGATGACTGTGACATGTAATGAGACAACGCAATATAAGGACAGTGACTTAGAAGAAGAAGATGAAATACCTGAGGAAGTTTTCAGAGAAGTTGAGAACTTTGGTAACAAACCTAAATCCAACCTGGACGAGACCGAAGCAATCAATTTGGGAGATTCTGAAACCGTCAAAGAGGCTCGCATAAGCATTCATCTTTCACCGTCAGAAAAGGAAGAATATACTCATTTCCTGAAAGAATATGAGGATATTTTTGCATGGTCATATGACGACATGACCGGTCTGAGCACATCCATAGTGGCTCATAAGTTGCCCACCAACCCAGTATGTCCGCCGGTGAAGCAGAAACTCAGAAAATTCAAACCAGACATGAGCCTAAAAATCAAAGAGGAGGTCACTAAGCAGATCAAAGCCAAAGTCCTCAGGGTAGTTGAATACCCAACCTGGTTAGCCAACATTGTACCAGTTCCAAAGAAAGATGGGAAAGTCAGAGTGTGTGTTGACTATCGGGATTTAAATAGAGAAAGTCCCAAGGACGATTTCCCACTGCCAAATATAAACATCCTGATCGACAATTGTGCCAAGCATGAACTCCAATCCTTTGTAGATTGCTTCGCGGGTTATCACCAGATCTGGATGGACGAAGAAGACACAGAGAAAATAGCCTTCATTACACCGTGGGGAGTGTACTGCTACAATATGATGCCATTCGATCTAAAGAACGCTAGGGCTACCTACATGAGAGCCATGACGACCATCTTCCATGATATGATACACAAAGAAATACAGGTGTACGTTGACGACGTCATCATCTAATCCAAAAAGGCCGCAAATCACATAGCAGATTTGACAAAGTTCTTTGACAAGCTAAGGAGGTACAATCTAAAACTGAACCCCGCAAATGTGAATTCGGGGTTCCTGCAGGAAAGCTGTTGGGATTCATTGTCAGCCGCTAAGGAATCGAGTTGGACCCGTCCAAAGTTAAGGCTATCCAAGAGTTACCGCCACCAAATAGCAAAAAGGACGTGATGAGCTTCCTAGGACGTGTCAACTACATTGGCTGCTTCATAGCACAGTCTACAGTAATATGTGAACCCATCTTCAAAATGTTGCGGAAGGATGCTGAAACAAGTTGGACCAAGGACTGTCAGAAGGTTTTTGACAAAATCAAGGAACACCTGTTTACATCGCCAGTCCTAGTGCCGCCAGAACCTGGGAGACCTTTGCTACTCTATCTATCCATATTAGATGGAGCTTTCAGATGTGTTTTGGGACAACATGACGAGACAGGAAGAAAGGAGCAAGCCATATACTACTTGAGTAAGAAGTTCACACCTTATGAAGCATGATACTTTCCGCTGGAACGCACTTGCTGTTCTTTGACCTGGACAGCTCAGAAATTGAGGCATTACTTCTGGGCCTATACCACGTACCTCATATCCAGGATGGACCCTCTGAAGTACATCTTTCAGAAGCCCATGCCAACCGGGAAGTTAGCCAAGTGGCAGATATTGTTAAGTGAGTTCGATATCATCTGTGTAACTCAGAAGGCGGTCAAAGGCCAAGCATTGGCAGACCATCTNTCATATATGTCATATGTGCATACATGTATCATTTTTGAAGTCATTTTTAATATATAGGGAAAAATTGGGTGTGAACAGTCAATATCTAAGATGCGTAAAGTAATGACGAGGGCGTCATAGTGAGGAAAAACCTAACCGTGGGTATCTGACTTATTGAAGATGATACTTTCTTCGAGTTCGTCATACCGTTCATGAGTGATCGACCTTTTAAGTTTGTGGTTGGTGGTGAACTTCACGCTGTTGATTGACGCGTCGCCGCCCCCTCCGATGATCATTTGAATGGTTTGAGCCGGGGAGGGAGGTTTGGGTGGACCCTGGTGTTGTTCTCGTCCACGGGCGAAGTTGGCTCTCCCTCGATCGCTCATCAACTCTTTCATGTGCCCTTGATAGATCGCTCATCAACTTCATTTGAATGGTTTGAGCCGGGGAGGGAGGTTTGGGTGGACCCTGGTGTTGTTCTCGTCCACGGGCGAAGTTGGCTCTCCCTCGATCGCTCATCAACTCTTTCATGTGCCCTTGGTAGAGCATGTTAACGACCTCTTGTCTTAAGGCGATACAGTCCTCGGTTTTGTGACCTCGCTCCTAGTGGAATTCGCAGAGGACGTTTGACTTTCTAGTGCTGGGGTCGGACCTCATCTTCTGCGACCATTTTACTTTTGGGCCGAGCTTCTCCAGTGCGTATACAATTTCTAAGGGGGAAACACAGAAATTTTGAGCAGATAGTAAGGGGGCATACCTCTCTCGCCTCGGTGAGTCCCTGTTCGCGGCCTGGATGGGCCTTCGTCGTGGCGGGGAGGCAGCATGAGAGTGCCTAGGCTGTAAGGTTGATACCTTTCCCGATCGGGTCGGGGTCCTGCTTGATCTCTCCTGTTGTCGCTTCTCTGGTCCTTTCTGGACTCGGCTTGTACTGAAGTTAACCGTTGAATTGGCCCATTTAGATCATCCTCGTCGGTTCGAACCTCGGCGCAATAAGCATTGTGTATTTCGTCCCAAGTGGTAGGAGGATATTTCATGAGGCGGCTCGGCAGCTTTCTGGTCGCCCTCGAACCGCCTCTGTTTAACCCGTTCTGAAAGGCCTCCACGGCTATTCCTTCTGATACGTTTGGAAAGGTCATCCTTACTCGGTTGAATCGAGCGAGAAAATCCCTGAGTCCCTCTCCGGGTGATTGTTTGATGATGTCATTTACTCTCGCCTCCGCCTTTTTTGCTCTGGCGTGTGCTGTTACAAACTTATCAGCCATTTCCTCTAATGTTTCAATCGAGCGTGCATGCAGCTGTGAATACCAAGTCAGTGCTCCCCCGATGAGGGTTTCGCCAAACTTTTTCAGTAATATTGATGACACTTGTTCTTTGGCGAGGTCGTTGCCTTTTACTGATGTGACATAATGGTTCTCGTGATCCTCAGGGTCCGTCGTACCGTCATATATTTTCAAGTACGGCGGTATTTTGAAGGTTTTGGGTATGGCATGTGGTGCCGCCTCATTACTGTACGGCTGTTCCACGAACCAGCCGGCGTCCCGTTTTGGCATGAGCTTTGGTGCACCCGGTATTTTGTCTACTCTTTCTTGATGCTCTTTCATTTGGTTGCGGAGCATTTTATTCTCGTTCTCCATCTCCTCCATTTCCCTCAAAATGGTCGTGAGGGTGTCGTCACCCGCATCACTAACATTGTGAGTAATACCTGTTACGGGGGAGGGGGGGTGTTGTTCGTTTGGCATTGATGCAATGCGGACTTCTGCGCCTTCTCCATTCGGCCTATCAGCGGGCTTATCGAGAATGCCGGTCAGCGTGTTTGTCAACCATGCCTCGAGCAGTTTCTTCACCGCAGGTGGTGCCTCCTCTGTTGTGGATGTGGAGGCCCCTTGCCGTGTGAGGTTGTGATGTACATACTTTATCTGAGTTCTTGTTTGTAAGTAAGTTTATTTATTTCATTTTCCCACTGGAATGACTTTGCAATTAATAATAACAAAATAAAATAATTACAGATAATTTACAAGATAACAAGACTATGGACATTAATGCCATTGAATTTTATCGAATATGGATAAAAATATCGAGAGATTTCTACTTGATCTCGATCTTGCCATTGTTGTAAAATCTCATTGAAGTCGATCGAACAGAGATATCCAAAAATATCAACGGATTCTGTTGCTGCTGTCATTGTTTGTTTTTCAAGTGAATTGTGTGACCAAGATGACTAAAGGCTAAAGCTATGGAATAAATTTTCCTCAAAAAGGAAAAAACAAAAACATGAAATGACAGCCTTCACTGCTATGGACTCACCACGTGGACAAATCAACCGATGACACGTGACACACGATTACATTTACATAAAAAAAACTGATGGATCAGAGGATCGTCTAAAGAATGAATTCGATTGCATCAAGATCATTGATACCGAAAATCGTTTGTATAGGGATCACTAAGGAGTCAACACTAGAAAATTTTCCGTAAAACTTCACATGTGCAGATAAAGAAGACAAATCGATCAATCTTGGATAAGACAGAGATTTGACATTATTTGCAAAGCGATTATAGATCCTCCAGGGGTAACATATGAAAGAAGTGAATAATAATAGTGGCAATGGATAGACGAGATATTAGAAGACGGTTATAAGAGATCTTACTATTTAAACCCTCCTTTTCCCACTTTGTATCCCATTTGAAAAAAACTCTAGAATACTTTTTATTATACATTGAGTTGTTACTGAGCAAGACGAGATCTCCGGAAAGAAGCAATCTCAATAAGAATTTTTCTTTTTTCTGCATCTAATTTATTATTTTCTCTTTTACTATTATCATCCAATTCTATTGTTTATATCTTAGAAAGTGAACCAAATTAATTGCTTGTGGCCTTGAAATATAAATTTAGGCTAGATGACCACACGCGATTGGGAAAAATAAAAAGGACGGATAATGTACTATATCACTCTTTTTTTGGCCGTTTATATATTTAATATCTGGAATATATTGATCCACTTATTTAAATTTGTGTTGGATAAGTCCCGCTAAGAACGGTAAACCTTCATGCCGAATTTGCAGTATTCAAACTCAAGAAATCTCTTGAGGAAAAAAAAAACTCAATAAATCTTGTTTAAGGGTAGAGAAATCTCAATCATCTCATAATAGTCCTCGGTGATAGAACATGGAAAATGGGATATGAATACTGTAACTGTCTTTTTATATTTTTCTCTGATATATTTCGTGTTCGATGCTACTGATTCGATTAATTTAAATTACACCCAGAATAATATAACAATAAATATACCAATAGCTTCAATCTTGACAACTGTCTAGTTAGCTAAAGGGTCCTTTTGTAGTTTGTGCCCCATATCATTAACGTTTCATCACTGGCTACTCCCTCAAGTTGGTACTTACGTCTTACGTGGTTGTTATGAAAATGATTTTTCTTAAATATATACCAATATATTTTAAAGTCAAAAGTTTTTCAAATTGACTAACTCGAATATAATGTTCAATTTTAATTAGTTACAGTACATGTTACAATCGTAAGGTTGATTTGCGAACACGTTGTCAACTGCCTCTTTCAGGTATTTGGCAATACGAATATTACTTTTATGTTCATATAAAATTTGTTTTGGTATAACTTTTTGTGCAAGCATGATTATCAACCCATAAAAGTCATTATATAATAGAAGTATCCAAAATATATTCTGTGCACTAAACTTAGATATATGTAAGTGTATATCACACATTTTGAACTTAGAATCACAATAAAATTTACTGTAGCTCCTTAAGCTACTATATATAACTCATCCTAAAAACTATTACTATCGTATTACTTTTCTCCTTAAACTCTTGTAAAAATTGTCTTGGAGCCCCTTACAATAATTTGGTTTGGCCACTAAATATATGGCGGATGTCATTGAAACTGTATCTTTTTGCTATCTAGAGATCGTGAGAAAACCATGCGAGCTGTATAGGAAGGGTTAATTATGCCTATAACACTCAGAAGGTCGCTCAACCAGATTTATTAAATTTTTGATTGGCAAATACCTATTTTACCCTCTAAATTATCAACTTTTATCTTTCCTTTTTTTTTGGTTGTTTTTTTAATATTATGATTTTTTCTCTTTTTATTCAACATTATGGACTTACCTATAGAACAAAAATATTTTATTTAAAAATAAAAATATTTTTCTAGCATCTACAATGTCAAAATAATAATTTAATTGAGCATAATATTCAAGAATATGTAATGTTTATTACAAAAATATCTTTATTTTAAATAATTATTTTTTATAGGTACGTGCATGGAATATATATTTTAAAACTTTTATTTTCTTTCATTCTCAATTGTGTAAATTATTTTTTGAGTTTTTTTATCAAAATTATTATTACAAACAAATTGTTCTAATTAACTTTCTACTATGCTCAATATTTATTCCAACATTGTACATGCTTAAATAGTATTTTAATTTTTTTAATTTATAAATAAAATTTATTTATTCTAAGGTAAGTCCATAATATAAATTAAAAAGAGAAAAATTATTATATTAAAAAGCTAAAAAAATAAAAAAGAAGATAAAAGTTTATAATTTAGAGGGTAAAATAGGTATTTGGTGATAAAAATTTTGAGAAATCTAGTTGAGTGACCTTCTGAGTGTTATTATCATAATTAAGTGACTTTGTTGTTATGAACGAAAGAAAGATGACTTTGGTAGATAATTTCGGATAGTTGAGTGACCATATGAGTAATGTACTCTAGGAAGAAAGGAATATAAATAATATTTGAAGAAGAAAATTAAAATATAAAGAATTTCTATTTAAATAATATGTGAACATTATTTCAAGCTCTGTATCAGGATAAAAAGATTATGGCATATTGAATTTTGAGCTATGTAATATGTAAGTTGCTATCACTGGATCATTAAATCTGTATCAGGGTCAACTTGATATAATGTGACAAAACATCAAGTTGAGGTCGTAAAGTGTACGTTGTAGATAATTTTAAATTCACCATTTGATTTCCCCTGTTTTATTTTTACCTTTAAAATATTACTATTTATTTTCCCTTATCGTCTCAACTGTGTACGAATAGAGTGTGCATCTGAACTCTGAAGCTAGAAGCTAAGGTGATCCCATTTATTTTATTTCTTTGCTCAAAATAATCTTTTAGAGTGTAGGAAATGCAGCAAATCAATTATTTTGTACAGTATTCAACATAGGATGCTAATACCATGATCAGCATTAATCCCCGAATTATAAAATAAAAAAACCAAAAACAATCTCGATTATCTCTTTCTTTTTTCTTATTTATTCAGAAATTAGGGATAAAATCAGAAACAAAACTTCGTCCAAATTGCAACTAAACACATCATTTTAATTCATTATATATATTATATTCGATTTTCAATGTAATTAATCAATCATTTGTCCAAAAAGAAGTAACAGTTCAAGGTTTTTAATTTCAGTATAACGATCCCATACTATAATCCCAAAGTAAAACATTATCTACCAATTAAACGAACCTAAGTGTTTCAGAAAAAATAAAACGAAAATATGTAGGTGATTTTTTTAATTTACTCAAGTTTATTAACAAAGTTATTTGGTATTTGTGCCGGTAGAACACAGTAAGCACTCCGAAAAATTTATAGAAATACATTCAAGCTGACCCGAAATTGACATGATAGCAATTCATGCATCTGGACCATTTGGGTTTTGGAGTTTAGCTGAACCCACAGACTTAAACCCGACCCGATATGAAGTCCTGAAGGCGACTTAGGTCAGTGACGCCAGCCATTGGCACACGTATGACGTCATATAGACATAGCCTTTATGCTTCTGCCACATGGCAGTAGATTAACGTACTGATAGTTGCCCTACTACAAATATGATTCACACTCTTTCCAAGAGCGTGACTAACACCGTACAAAGATTTTATTTTCGCTATTAGCAAATCACCTTTTTGTGTCTATATACTTCCTCTGGTTCACAATAAGTGTCCAATTTGCTTTTAGCACGCCCATTAAGAAAATACTAAATTCTATACAAAAATACCTACTATGACTAAACTACCCCTAATTAAACATTTAATGTGAGGAGTAAGAAAACTTTTTAGGGATATGTACATAGGGGTTATTTTGTAAAAATAAATTGAATTCCTTCTTGATTAAATAACTGGACACTTATTTTGAACCAAAATAAAAAAGCAAATTGGACACTTATTGTGAACCGGAGGGAGTACTAATCTTTGTTTTAACTTGTGTTTTGCTAATTTCATTTTCAGTCTGTTTAAAAGAATGTTACTTTGTTATATTTAGTATATGTTCAATTCTAATAATTCTTTTAAGATATGATAAAAATTCAAATGAAGGCTATTTTTGGCATGTTATACACATATTTAATTTAAGATCATAAAATTAAAAAATCTTACTTACATACTGCCAAATCAAAGTAGGACACATAAAATGAGATGGATAGTAGTAAACATAGAAATTTCTCTATCCAAATTCACAAATCAATCACATTTAATTGATTATTGTAGTTCAAATCATTGTTAAACAAGACAATAATTTTATTAGTATTTACTGATATTTTATATTCGAATTACCCACAGATTAAAGCAAAATTCAATTTGGAAACAACTTTTACCAATCACTTAAGCTTAGTTTCAAATTATAAAACGGAGAATTTCTTGGCAGAGAGCACTTTATACTCCATACTAGGCTTATCTGATATGGATTCGAATTAGTAAGGTAATTATCCCTTTCGATTGTGTCAAGGAAAAGTTCATATTTAGAAAAAGCTGCATTGACATGAATATTAATGTGTTTAATATAATATAGGATTGCAACTTTTAACCAACTTTTGATGTGGTAATTTGATTTCAAAGCATATCCCAAAATATCAAATTGATCAAACAAGATGTCAACTTGAATTAATTTTATACTTTAGTTTTCGTTAATTATAACTCAAACAAATATTTTTAGAATATACATGTTCTTGCATTTTTTTTTTTTTTTTTGCTTTTAAGAACTAAAATAAGATGAAGATATTTGCCAGAAAGATTGCTAATTTGTTGACCTGTGAATATTGAATCAAGTGTTGAAACAAATCAGAAGAAAAATGACTTGAGTGGATCCAAAGTCTTACAACATTTATCATTTTCAAGAACCGGCACTTTAACTTAAATATTTACTCTTACAACTCAAACACATACTTTGAACCAATATTAATTATGTTATTTTCTAAAAGATTTATTTTCATCAATAGAGGGTACATGAACAACGTGCGTATCCTAAAAATGGTTACCTTTAATGACAAGATATATATAGGTTATGGTTACGTAAATATTTATTGCTAATTTTCTATCGTAAATTTCAAAATATTTCTTTCATTATTGAACTATAAGTCCGGTCAAATATTACGATCAAATAAAATTAAGTTGTTATATATATTACTCCCTCCGATCCAAAATAAGTAATTATTTTGTTATTTTCACACATATTAAAAAACTCACCTTTTAACATTAATTAGCAATGAAATTGACCATATTAACCTTTACTATCTCTTCATATAAACACTCCTAACACATACTCCAACATCATTTACTCCAAGGGCAATGTAGGAAAAGAATAATGAATTCATTCTTCAAATCTCGAAAAATCACTTATTTTGAACCACAAAAAAGAAAATAAAAAATCACTTATTATGGACCTACACTTTATTGTCTTTATGTTGTGTATATGACGCGCTTGAATGAGCTTTGGGGGATTTGGATTTTAGTTTTGCTCTCTCTTTCTCTATCTACTGCTAATTCCGTGTCCATTTACTATCTTTCATTGCGACATCCAGTCGGCCCCTTTCCCTTTCTTCAACTCCATTTTCCTTTCCTGGAAACCCACTTTCCATTTCCCTAAAAATCAAATCCAAACCCATAATAACCCGTTTCAACTTTCAGTACTCTTCTCAACAAACATTCAATGGATAAAATGCTAAGTGTGCATTCAAAAAAGGGAAACAAAGAGTCTAAAAATACCAAGAAAAAGCCAGTGAAAGTTGTGTATATTGCAAACCCTATGAAGGTGAACACTAGTGCAGCAGAGTTCAGAGCTTTAGTCCAAGAACTCACTGGACAAGATGCTAAGTACCCAATGATGGAAAGTAGCTGTGTCGGCACGGAATGCGACAAAAATAGTAAATTCAAAAAGGATTTTTATTCAAAAAGGGAAATGACAGTAACTGACAAAGATAAAGTTGTACATGAAGATCATCATCATCATCATCATGTTGTGGATGAAGTAGCTAATAATGTGCATAATCCTAATAGTGAAGCAGCAATGACCGATAATTCGGATCTTTCGTTCGAGGATTATGGTGGTGGTGGAGAAGATTTTGTGCCAGAGTTGCTGGACAATTTCCCAGGGTTGATGGCTTCAAACTTGTGGTATGACTAAATGAAATGAAACTTAGTTTGTTTCTTCTAGTTCTAGTTAAAAAAAAAAAAAAAAAACTAAAAGGTCAAATAGCTATAGATAGTTCTTGGCTATGCCTATATGTATATTCTGCTTTTATAGTACTTAAATAATTAGGTGATATATATATATATATGCAAGTAGCTCTAGCCATGTACAACTTGCTTGATACTACTTTTGTATTTAGTGGCTAGCTAGTCCTGCAACTTGGAGATAAAAGTAATTGGTTCAGTACTAACTGTACAACTCATCATTCAAGATCTACCTTAAGTTAGCAAAAACTAAAGGTTTCTCTTAATGTAATAAAGTCAATATTTTTTAATGCTAAGAATAAAGTTTCATTTCTGTTGGGGGAGAATAAACGAATACTCGATCTCTTTCTTTTTTTGGTTTCTTTCTTCAATCCATCTTTGGTTGGAAATGGGCTCGAGATTATCATAGAAGAGGCTATTTAGCCAGGAACTATCAAATCTTGAGGCTTTGCCCAAATTCATATATGCTGTTTGGTACATTTTTCTGCTTATTAAAAGTTATAGTAGTAAAGAAATCTGTTTTATTGAATGTTATTAGATATATTCACATAACAAATTAATCAGTGAAAAGAGAAATTTTATTAACACAACAAAATGATTTCTTGAATCAGAAAGTTTAAACTGAGAATTTCTAGTTTCTGCTTTGATATTAACAGAAACAACTTCGTCAATGTTGTTCAATTCCCTTTAGCTTATTACTTGCTAATCATTTAGTTCAATTTGAAGTAAGATTTCCTAAAGAAGGATTCTATTGTTAGATAGGTTTGAGGTCTAAATCTTTATGTTGGAGTACTGCTAGGAATATGAATTTTCATGGTCCTCAAAGGAAAATAACTCTAACTATATATTTGGTGTTTTCCAGTGTAGGCCGTAGTGTTACTCAATTTTCAGCAAAGGTGTGCTGAAGGGGTTTGAGTAGGACCAAATTATTTCTGCAAAAGTACTTGAAATATTTATTTTTCATGGCCCTCAAAAATAGTGAAGTATATTTGGCGTGAATCCCACGGGATATCCCACCATTGTAACAAACGACACCTTACAGCTTAGTTTATTTTCTTAATAATCAATCAAATGAAAAGATTAGTAACAACAAATTTGGGAAAGTTTACGTTCTACTTGTTACAATTCTACCATACTCTATTACTCCCTCCTCAAATTATTTGTCATGATTTTAAAAATAGTTGTCTTAAATTATTTGTCATTTTAGAAGTTCAAGACAAAAATAAATTTTTTTTCTTCTCATTTTATCTTTAGTAGTAATTGTTATTGAAGATTGAGATGACTCATAACTAAAATAAATGTTCAATGAAGAAAGACTATATCTTAAAAAATAAATAAGGGTAAAATAGTGAATACTCCCTTCTAATTAATATTTTTTAAAGGCCATGTAAAAGTGAAACACGACACATAATTTGAGAGGAAGGAGTAATTGGTGGCAACTACATCATGTAATTATAAGCTAATGTAACTTTTAATTTTTTTTCCAAATATATTAGGTACTATTCTTTTTTGAACCGTTTCTCTTCCAATTCTCTTATCCTCCTTTTCGAACCTTCCAATGTGTTGCTTATGGCGTGCTTCTATATAATTTTGCAACTTCTCAGTTTTTAGTTCTTTACTAGTTGTCGTACTCGCGCGATGCGCGGTCAATATTAAAAAATATTAATTAAATTAAATTATGATCGGACTTGTTTGAACATTAGATCGTATTGCTTTGATAAGTTTCAATTGTCATCTTATTTGTCAATACGACATATCCAATAATAAAATCTCTATTAAAGTAAAGAGACTTATATAGTCGTCGAATAATTCTTTTGTTATGTATTTTTCTTTATTATATTATCCAATGTTTATTATTCTTGAATTGTTAATTGAAATTTTTATTAGCATATTATTTTGTTTAATATTTTGTTGTATATTTTATTAATCTTTTAATATGTTTTTTTTTTGAAGTTTATTCTATAGTTCTCAATAATATTGTCTGAATTTTAATGAATAAAATCTCTATTAAACTGAAGTGATTATATAGTCATCAAATAAATTTTTTGTTTTGTATATTTCTTTATTATACTATGCAATTTTTAGTGTGATTACAGCGTTAATAGTAATTTTTATTAGCAAATTACTTTGTTTAATATTTTTGTGTGTCACTTTCTTTTTGTAATGTAATAGAAGATATATATTTTATTACTCTTAAAATATTTTATTTATTTTAAATTTTATTCTATTGTTCTCAATAAGATTGTTTGAATTTTAATGAATAAAAGCCCTTTTTATTTATAGAAAAAATAATTTAAACAAAGAAATTAACTAACCTAAACTAATACTCACTCATGTTTAAGTAGTTAATTTTAGGTAGTTAATTTTTTAAGTGTTTTTTAATTTTCTTTTTTAAATTTTTAATTAATTTTTGGATCTCCAAATTTGTAAGAGTTTTGTCCTAAAATGTGATACTTGTTAATTTTTATTATTACATTTGACATTATCACATTGATTTGCTTCTCCTATTCTATATAGATAGATAGATAGATAAATATTGATATGGATATAGACTATCATATTAGGAAGAAACTACTCCCAATTTTAATTGCAAGTTTTTTATTTTTTTAATTTTAAAGTAATTTTAAACTCCAACTTGAAACTATTCCCCAATTTGAATTGGTAATTTTTTATTTTTTATAATTTCTTTTTTATTTTAAAATAATTTTAAAACTCAAACTTTATTGGAGCTTTGTCCTAAAAATCTACACTTGTCATCGTATGGTTATGCCACTTGGCATCATATAATTATTTTACTTCTCTTTATATGTGTGTGTATATATATATACACACACACACCCATATACTACTACAACTACTATATTAGAAAGAAACGACTCCCCATTATAGTCATAGAATAACTTTTTTGTTATGTATATTTTTTTATCATACTATCCAATTTTATTATTATATTGTTAATAAAAAAAATTATTAGCATATTACTTTGTTTAGTATTTTGTTTGTTAAATTCTTTTTGTAATATAATAGAAGATATATATTTTATTACTTTTGAAATATTTTTTTATTTTAATTTTATTCTATTGTTCTCAACAATATTATCTGAATTTTAATGAATAAATACACTTTTTATTTATAAAGAAATATTTAAACAAAAGAACCAAAGAAATTAACTAACCTAAACCAACACTCACCCATATTTGAGTAATTAATTTCTAAATGTCTTTTTTGTCATTTTCTTTTTTTCTTTTCTAAATAGTTATCCAAAATTGTATAAAATTTGTCCTAAAATGTGACACTTTGTTTATAAAGATGACAGTTACTTAATAATTGATCTAAAATGTGACACTTTGTTTATAAAGATGATAGTTACTCCCCATGAGTATGCATGCGGGTGGTTGTGTGCAAGTGGACGTGCAAGCGAAATGGGGGATGGGAAGTGGCTACGTGATTTAGAGGATTAAATTAGGTTTTCTTCTATTTTGTTATTATTTGTTTCATACCTTTTTTTTATACATAATCAGTAATATTTTCAAATTCCAACATTTTTGGAGCTTTGTCCTAAAGGAGTGCCACTTGGCTAATTATGGCTATGCCTCTTGGCTTAATATGATGTCTTTTTCTTCTCCTTTTAATAATATATAGAATATAGATATAGATATAGATTTATTTTATTTTAAAATAATTTTAAAACTCCAACTTGAAACTACTCCACCCAATTATAAGATATCTATATTTATTAATTAAAATAAATTAACCAATTAATACATATATATATATATATATATATATATATATATATATATATATATATATGTNTGTTTGGTTCGGATCCCCGAGGGCTCGGGTGAGTTTCGGGTAGGCTACGGAGTGATTTGAACTTAGGAAATTTCGCTGGTATGCTTCAGGTCTGCAGACTTCGCATATGCGAGGTTTGGCTCGCAAATGCGAGCCTCGCATTGACGAAAAATGCATCGCATTTGCGACCAACGGGAAAGGGGGAAAAGCTTCACAATTGTAAAGCTTTGATAGAAATTGCGATCCTGGCAGTTCGCATTTGCTAACCAGGGGTCGCATTTGCGACAATAGCACGCCTAGGTGAATCTTCTCATTTGCGAAGAGAAGTTCGCATTTGCGGGGTCGCATTTTCGAACCCTATATCGCAAATGCGATACCTGTAGCTGGTCAAATAGTTGGAAAACGGGATTTTTCATTCATTCTTTCAAAACCTTAAACACAAGAGGCGATTTTTCAAAGACTTTTCCTTCTCCAAATCATAAGTAAGTGATTCTTAACTAGTTTCTTTCAATCTTTCACCTCTTTTTACAAGATTTCAACCTAGAGTCTAAGATTTTCATGGTGAATTGGGGGGTTTTTTGGTAGAAACTAGGGATTTGATAAATTGGGGATTTAGACCTCAATTTGAAGGCGAATTTCAAAACTAATTACATATTCGGGCTCGGGGTTGAATGGGTGAACGGGTTTTGGTCCGAACCTCGAGTTTGACCAAGTGGGCATGAGGACGATTTTTGAATTTTAGGGGGAAATGTTGGGAAACCTAAATTTATGTATTGAAATTGATTCTTTTAGCAATATTTGATGTTATTAAGTTAATTATGGCTAGATATGAGTGGTTTGGAGGTGGAATCTAGAGGAAAAGCGGTAGAGCAGTGAGTGGCATGTGGATCGAGGTAAGTGCCGTGTCTAAATATGACTCGAGGGATTAGGAACCCTTGACTTATTTGCTATGTCAAAATCCATGTGAGTGGCGTATAGGTGAGGTGATGAGTACCTCTGCGCGGCCAATTTGTCTATTTTGCATGTTTCCTTCCCGTTCTTCTTAAATTACCCTTCTGTGCCTTAACTGCTACATGATTTACTGGTATTTTCATGCTTACTTGCTACTTGTCAGACATTGTTTCTCATTGTTGAAGGTATTAGCTACCCCGACGTTTCATTGTCTCATATTATTGGCTTAAGCTGGTTTATCGGTGTTTTACGGCATATTTTGGATTGGTTTCGCTGAGTAGCATTATTTTGTGAAGTTTCATAATGTACAAGCTTTCTGTTTGCCTTTGTTTGAGGTTTAAATATTGTGAAGAGTTTTGAGTTAAATTGTGAAATTTCTGTACTTATTGAGTAATTGATGTTGATATGGTGGGATCGGGTTGCGCGCCGCAACAGGAGGAATAAGGGTGATATATTGAGGAGGAATAAGGGTGAAATGCTATTATATGGTGGGATCGGGTTGCACGCCGCAACAGGAGGAATAAGAGTGGATTGATATGAAGTAATAAGGGTGAATAATCATATTTATATTGATATATGGTGGGATCGGGATGCGCACTGCATCAGTTTATGAGTTTATGTATCTTACTTCTACTGTGTAAGTTATTCGGTAGCTTTGAATTTCACTTAAGGATTGGTTATAACTGGATATTGATAAGACACTTGAGTTCTGTATTCATTCCTTGCAAGTTGCTGCCTTATTCCGTCATGTCTTTCTTTCTGCTTTTATTATACACTGTATGCAGGTTATATTGTAATTGCCTCGCCGTAGCCTCGTCACTACCTCGTCGAGTTTAGGCTCGGCACTTACTAGTACATGGGGTCGGTTCTATTGATACTGCACTCTGCACTTTCTGTGCAGATTTTGAAGCAGGTAGTGGCTGATCGAGAGGTCGGGTGCAGATATTTTCAGCTAGGAGACCCAAGGTAGTCCTGCTGGCGTCCGCAGGCCCTGGCGTCCCCTTTATGCTCCTACATTTACTCTTATTACTTTCCTTCATAAACAGTTATATCTTCTTTCGAACAAACGTTTGTAGCAAATCTTAGTGCGTTCATGGATTGTGACACCGGATTCTAGGTAGTAATAGCAATAGTATTGGTAATAGTATATAAACATTGAGGCTATTTACTTACTTCTGCATTTGTTTCTACTTGATTTAGCCTCTTTATTTTTAATCACTGGAACGTAAAGGAAATTGGTTAATAATATTCTAATGTTGGTATGCCTAGCAAGTATGATGTGAGGCGCTATCATGGTCCCGATGGTGGGAATTCCGAATCGTGACAGGAGGTCCTAAGATCGTGCCCTCCTTTAATATCAATTATGAGGGTCATTTGATGAAGATGTAACGGTAAACATAAATTCCAAATTCTCTATAACGAGTCGTCGCTCTTAATGTTGCAGAATATTCTTTATTAAATGCCATTGGGCGCAGAACATTTAATACACTTTTATGAACGTTATCCTTTCCGGTAACAAGCCAAATAGCTGCGTTCGGTGTTCAGCCATCCCTATCTTGGGTTCCACGTGGCTTTCCTTTAGATGACACGTATCATATTATATTTTACCCTATATAATACTCCCTCCGTCTCATATTAAATGAGGTACTTTCCTTTTTAGTCTGTTCCAAAATAAATGACACATTTCTAAATTTGGAAATAATTCAACTTTAAACTCCTCATTTTATACCCTTAATGAGAAGCTTTTATAACCACACAAAAGTCATGGCCCCACAAAGCTTTAACCCTTAAGCTTTTAAGACCACAAATTTCAAAAGTTTTTCTTTTTTTCCTTAAACTCCGTGCCGAGTCAAACTACCTCATTTAATTTGAAACGGATGGAGTAATTGCTACTCCCTCCGGTTCACAATAAGTGTCCAGTTTGCTTTTTCATTTTGGTTCAAAATAAGTGTCCAGTTATGTAATCAAGAAAGAATTCAATTTGTTTTTACAAAATAACCCCTATGTACATATCCCTAAAAAGTTTTCTTACTCCTCACATTAAATATTTAATTAGGGGTAGTTTAGTCATAGTAGGTATTTTTGTATAGAATTTAGTATTTCCTTAATGGGCGTGCTAAAAGTAAATTGGACACTTATTGTGAACCGGAGGGAGTAATATTTAAGTAATGAAACAGAATGTAAAGTATTAAAAATGGCATTATCCCGGGGATCCATGCGTTGCCAAAAAGATGTCACGACCCAAGCGTCAACACCACTCAAATGAGAATAATAAGAATTAATAAGTGAAATAATTAAATTTTTATACAATAACTCAAGGATTAGTAATACAAGTCATGTGTCACTAAAACTTAAATTTACAAAGCTGGTATTATTAATACCCAATTTTTCCCTCATATATTTTTAATATGTAAAAATATGCACATGCATTTACAAACATGCACAAGCATCTCTATAATTTTTCTATATTTTTACAGGCTTTCAACCAATTTATGTCTGCATTTTTACTATACAAATGTCCAATAATTATCCCTCATATTATATTTTTATGATGATTTAATCATTTGAATTCATCATTTATGACCAAATAGCTTTTAAATATTTTAATTGTACTTTTTAAAATTACATTTGCATTTTTTAAACTAGAATTGCACATTTTGCAATAATAGCCCATGCATATGCATAATTACATTATCTATACAGAAAATAACCTTTTATATTTTTATAGTGTTAAGTAATTATTTTAAATCATTTTCATCGACAAATAATATTTTTGTTATTTATTAATTATCTTTATAAATCATATTGATTTAATTGGGTATTTAAAATCTAGCCCTTTTTCCAATTAATTTCGGACCTAGACTAACCCAATTTACCTAGCCCAATTACCCCTGACCCAAACGCATTAACGCAGTCCCCATACACATTTCAAAAACCGACTCATCTCCTTCTTTAAATCACATCCGTTGATCTCTGCCCTTCACCCCTTTTAATTATATCCCTCCACCCTAACCCTATCCCCATTTTATCTGTTCTGCGGCCTTCAAACGCTCTCGTATCTCCCTCACCTCTCAAACCCTAACCCGCTGTCACTAATCTCCTAACGATTCCTATACAGAAATGGAATCGTTCTTTGATTCCTTACCATATCCAGTCTTACCTCTTCACCAGCTACTCGTTTTTGGTATTATTTGACAGGTTTGCCTCAAATGGCAAGTTAATCTAGAGAGATGCAGACTAGATCTGGTTCAAAATCTCTTATGTTGTGGTGTTTCCATCTGTGTTCATCCTAACCTCTATGAGTACGAATATTTTCGTATCTTTCAGTTAGGATCTCATGTCTCGGTTCGGACTAGATCTGGTCCTATTCTGTTTGTTTTATGCTACTCTCCACCTATATTTTGCTCTATTACTCACAAATCCATCCATTTTTAGTTGAATCTTCTACTTACCCTAAAACTAGGGTTCAAGATCTTTCCAGATCTAAAATGATTTTTCTTCCTTTGTATTTTTTCCTTTAATGTTTCAGTATATCTACCTCTGTGTTCATATTTTCTTTACTATCGCTGATTGATTCTGTTTACCCTAAAATTTAGGGTTTTTGATTTCTTAAAGACGAACTAAATCTATGTATTTCTACCTCTATTATAGTTTCCCTTTTGTTTTCTATGTTGATTTCACTTACCCTAAAATCTAGGGTTTTTGATTTTTTGAACAAAATATGGTTCAAATCTTAATTATTTCCGTCTATATGTCTTCGTGTATTTATCAAAGCTTTTGTGTTTCTGCTTTTTCTGTTGCTTACATTAAGTTAGGGTTGTCATTATTTGGTATTTTTTTCTTTAAATGTTTATGTCTATTTGCCTCTAAGCATCTTTCACTCTTGCCGTTAATTGTTGGCTAGTTTTATTTATCCCAAAATTAGGGCTTCTGAAAGCTTTACCGAGACTTAATCCTTCTCATCTCGTATGTACTGATACTTTCCTTATTCTGTTCATCTTACCTTGTTCCTTTATTTCTTCACCTTGTTTGCTGATTGATAATTGGTTCTATATGATATTTACCTTATTCAGAATAGTACTTGCCAGATTGCTCACTAATTGACTGAACTTTGTGTGAGCACGTGATTTTTTCCCTATATGAATTACTCCTATAAAATCCAAGAGAATGGATTTTTTCCAATTATTTGCCATTTTATAGGATTTTGTAGAATTTGTGTTAATTGTTTACATTTTCTGTGCATGCTTATTTTTACTAAAATCATAAAAATATAAAAATGCCATGCATTGCATTTAGAGTCTGTTCACATGTTTTTTAGGATTAATTAATTAATTATTTGTTTTATTAAAAAATGAAAATAACAAAAATGTTTTATTTTTGCATTTTTAGCTTTAATTCTAGAATAGTAGTTTTTCTTTTAAAGTTAGGATCAAGGAATTTTTATAATTTTTAGGAAATTGGATAGTTTTACAATATAGATTAATTTAGGGTTAAATTTAGGTTTTTAATTAAAGAAAAAGGGGGAAAAGGAAACAAAGAAAAGAAAAATGAGAAAGAAGCCATGGGGTTTTTCTTATTTGGGCCACCCAAGGGACCAAATACAATGGCCCAATTACCCCCCTTTACCCGTTTGCACCCAAACCCAAACCATTGCCTGGTCCAGCGCCCCTTACTAATCAAAACGACGTCGTTTGGCGTCGTTTAATCCTAGCCTTTCATCCCTGATGATCTAACGGACCGGAACTCCCCTCCCGTTTCCTATATAACTGTCCTAACACCCCCATACCCTAGAGAACCCATTCAATTCACCCTCCCGTCTCTAACCGTAGGCCCTAGCCGCCACCAAATGCTCTCAAGCTTCACAAGCCCAAACCCTAGTTGCCCCTCTAACCCCGCCGTAGTCCGCCGTCGAAAATCGTCCCACGGCGGTGGCGACACCCCAAACCGCCCCAAATTTTCACCACACAATCATCCTTTCCCCCTTTTTTCAAATCCATAAACTGCTTCCTCTAAATCACCATCCAAGCTTGTCAATTCCATATCTAAAACCTAAACCCTAGTTCACCCAAACTTTCCAAAACACACTGAAAGTCACACCCCATAACCTCACTCTTCTCCTCGTCTCACATTCCACCTTAGTCCCTCCAAATTACCTCCAGAAACCCCGGAAATCTGGAGCTAAGAAATAGCCAGAGGGGTTCATCTATGTTTGGCCTATAATGAGTCTCTTCTTCCAAGAGAACCTGGTCAAAACTCCATGCAAGGCCGGATTCCTTGGAGGAAGAGACCTTTGAATGGTCAATCAGAGAGGAACAGGATGTAAAATTACCTTCACATACCTTTTCCACTCAAAGGGGTAATATCACCATCCTCTCCATTTTTTCTCTTTTCATTTGTCGAGTCAGTAGTTTTTTTTAGTTTGTTTGTTTTGTTTGTAATCATGTTCAACCAGTCCTTTTGTTAGGGTTTGTTAATTTGGTTTAGCTCATGTTTAATTAATTTAACTCGTAACGTAGTTTAGTTTATTATTGTAGTTTTAGTTATCTTTTGTTGTTCTGATTCATATGCTGGACTGTTTAATTAGTTTAACTCTTAAAAAATTTAGTTTGTAGTCTTAGGTATTTTTGCTGTTTTGAATCATTGATTAGTATGCCTGCATCGCCTAATTAGTTTAACTCTTAAATAGTTGATTAGTGTTTGATTAATTAGCTTAGGGTCAATTTTGCCTCATTCAGTAGTCTTGCCTTAACTGTTTCAGCATTAGTGGAAACTTTTAGGGGTAAATTAAACCAAAGGGAAACTTAAGGGGTTTGTTTGAAGGTTGGGTAAATATAATAGGATAAAGAGCCTACTGGAAGGTTCTAGAATAGGGGGGCAGCTGGCCTCATTTGGTTAGTACAAAATGCTGAAACCAATGAGGGTAAGCCAGCTGTCCTAGTTTGTTAAAAGATGCCTTGTGGCTGAAGGGAATAATTCCCTTATCCTTTTAAGCACATGGCACTCTTTAGAGCTATATATAGAACCCTTCCCTCACTCCCAAAAACAGAGATTCGGACCCTAAAAAAGACTCAAAAAATTTCTGCACTGTTTCATTGAGAGTAGTCTATTTTCTTCTGAATTTCTTTAGTGAGAGCTTTTAAAAAAAGCTTCTGCTGGATTTCTGGATTTCTGAGTTGAATATACTAAATCAAAGTTGTGTATTGCTGATTGTTTGCTGCCTTCCTCACCCATCTGCTTTGCTGAATTCCTTACTCCACTTTATTTGTTCCTTGTATCCAGGTACCTCTATGAACTTTGAGTGGTGAAGTGATGCTTAAAGCATGTATTAGTCTTTAATGTATTAGGTTGGGTGTTCAAATGTTGAAATCCCAGTTTTATCATCGCGTATGTTATTTGCAAGTTATCTAGTGCATCATTTCTGTTTTAGTGTTTAAATATTCTAAATCTGATGTGCTAGTATATGATTTAGCCATTAGTGTGGATATTCAGATTAGTATAGATGTTCTATGTATGGTTTGACAGTCTCAAAAATGGTTAATAGCTTTTCAGTTAATTTGGCCTTTATCTGAGAATTCTAGATATGTAACGCATATGGCCACGTTTGCTTATCAGGTGTACTTAGTTTAAATATTACGCATTTTAACATTAATCAAGTGATTGTATGTTTAAGGTGATTCATGAATAGGTTTAGGGTTTAATTTTTCATTGTTAATGGCATGTTAATAGGGTAAACTCATGGTATGGTTATATCAGCCTCCAATCTTTCAAGAAATTTTGCATTATTTTGTGCACGTGATTCAAAAGAAGTTATGTTTACAATGGGCCTCAATATCGAAGGCTCTCATGCTGGGAACAATTGGGCCCATTTCTGGCCCAAATGAAACAGTGTGTTTGGAACCAGGCTTAATGGGTTTTGGTTTTTAATTTTTTCAACTTCTGGGTCTAATTACGAAACAATTGTCATCAGCATTCTTTTACTCATTAAGTTTTCTTATTCAGATAATAAAAGGGGGTCCAACGTTGAAGGCCTTTCATCGCAAAGTTGGGCTTGGTTTTGGCCCAATCAAAGTTGCCTAGCCCAAATCACGCGAGCCTGAGGTCTTTACCTTCAATCTTGGGCTCAATTTCAAGCCCAGTCCATAACCGTATCCCCTTCAAAGATTTTCTTTAGACAATAGACCTCCTGATGGCCCAATACCTCAATGGTTAAAGGCATGCATCAACTTCTAATGCTTTAGCTTTAATCCTTGGCCTGTCAATAAACCTCGAGTTAATCTAGGAAGTAAACATGAGCCTCCATAGTTCACTTTAGTTGAGTTGATTTTTAAATTGAGGCGTGCCACTCACAAATCAATTCCATAATCCATGGCCCTCACAAATATTGTCAATTAGCTATTGAAAATGAACATTCGTAGAAAAGCCTTTAGGCGCGTTTAAAATACAATTGTGATTGTGTACACGTTCGCGTGACATAATTACGATTCTAAAAACCAAATCAGAGTATGCGTTCACGCAACTTCGACCAAACTTTCTCAATAATAAATTATTTATTTATATAGTTCTCTTTAATTAAATGTAGTTCTTTTAGGCCGAATTGTGCCATCCATAAGTGAATTCCTATGGCCCTCGTGTTAATTTTATAACCTAGATATTAAAAAGTGAATGGTCGTAGTTTGCTTTAGGCACATTAATATATCATCGTGATTGTGTACACGTTCGCGTGACATAACTACGATTCTAAAAACAAAATCGGAGTATGTGTTCGCGCAACTTCGACCGAACTTTCTTAATAATAATAATGCATTGCTAATTGTGGACACGTTCGCGTGACATAATTTTTGACGGCCAAACGAATGGGTACACGTACGTGTGACCTGTTTCAAGATAATTTCTTCATTTAAAACGGCAAATGCACATAGGTTTTAAAATAAGTAATTAAACAATTTGATTAAGCCAAGTGCGATCAAAGCGACCGTGCTAGAACCACGGAACTCAGGAGTGCCTAACACCTTCTCTCGGGTTAACAGAATTCCTTACCCGGATTTTTGTGTTTCGCAGACATTAAAACAGAGTCAAATCTCCTCGATTCGAGATTCTAAACCGGTGACTTGGGACACCATAAATTATACCAAGTGGCGACTCTGATCTTAAATAATGATCCCGTTTCGATTGTCACTTAAATTGAAAAAACTCCTTATACCCCTCTCCGGGGTAGTAAAAAGGAGGTGTGACAGCTCTGGCGACTCTACTGGGGAAAAGAACCTAGAACTACTGGTTCAGGGTTCAAGAATTCGAGCTTGTAATATGATTTTACTTGGCTCTATTTATTGTTGATATTATTGTATTCTGTGAACCCAATGTACTAATTGCCATTTCAATATTGTTTGAATGTTATTAAAATGCTTTCTTACGCCATCCTTTTGAGTCTTCTAAAATTTGGCGCACACATTCGCGTGGACCACTTTCTGTTAGAAGTCATACCAGTTAGAACGAGGCATGGGTCAACAACAAGGCCGGGCAGACTTTAGTGCTCCCGCTACGTTGCCCCCACCTCGACTCGAGTTGTCCACTCGGGTAAACCCAGTCTAGAACACAACCCCAGGTTTAAACTTAGAAGAACATAACCTCATGCCGGATCCCTAGTAGGAATGTTTGTTTGCATCATGTGCATTTGACTTAGGGGACTCAACACAGGGGTTGGGTCCGTCTAGGACAGGTGTACCCAAAATAACAGACCATCCTGATGCATCTTACGTGCTATGTGAACATTTATTTGTTTCGGCTTGCATGCTGACCGGCTAGGAAAGACAATCAGGGGAAAAACCAAGAGTGGCATAGAAAAGAAATAAACCCGATTTTGGAAAATCTAGAAACTCTGCCAAATTTTTGCTAAAAAAAGAGGGATTTGAAAAAGAAAAAAAAAAGAAGAGCAAAAAGAGTCTTTTTAAAACGAGTCACTCGTGTTTCTTTTAAAATTATGTCAAGACTGCCCGAACTACGCAGGTCTGATTCCCACCGGATGTGGGATACGTAGGCAACCTACATAGGGTTCGGCCTCTTTTGTAAAAATTAACCAACTAAAGTGAAGTCGTAGGTAGGGATCTATGTCAAGAATAAGCCGACCTAGCTTCGGTGTCGTTCTCACCGAGATAGCCTTAGAATATTTTTCGATTGTCGAAGGGATATTTTTGTAGAGAATGAACAAATCTGTCAGTAAGGGGTCATTTTTTTACGCGTCTTCCCCTGGCCTCAAAATTATTTGAAATTGCGAAAGGGCCACATTTACGAAAGCAGCCACTTTTGTGTAGAAGGGTAAAGGGGTCATTTTCTTTGGGAGTCGAAAACTGTTACCTCAAAATCTAGCAGAGTCAACCCTAACCCTAACCATTCACAGGTACCAAGATGAACATTGTCCAGGACCCGAAATTACTAGTCATAGAGCAGGCTCAGTTGCAGTTGCGCATGTGGTGGTATGATTTGGATGAAGATGGCCAAGGCTGGGTGAAAGAACAGTTGGGTGCTCTTACTTAGTCCATCTTGAGTCTTGTTTTAGTTTCTGAAAATGTTTAAGTCTGTAGGGGAGTCGTTGTAATCAGGATGTTTCTATCTTGTTTTATAAAATTTGAAGAAAAAAGAAAAAAAATATGTCTTTCTTTTATTTAACTCCAGAACTATGCTTGGTCTGATTCATGCGGCGTCATGATACGTAGGCAATCCCCATAGGATTCGATCATAACCATAAAATGAAAAAGAAAAAGAGAGAGTGGAAATAAAAGAAATTGAGGGGAGAGAAATAATGGCAAAACAAGAGAGGAAGGAAATGTGAGAATAAAAGAAGGGAAAAGAACCAACAAAGAAAGGTGAGAATAAAAGGAAAGAGAGAAAGCAAAATGCAAAATGAAAAGAATTAGCGAAAGCCGGGATGAAGCAAGCAGTCGTTCAAATGCATAATAGAAATGGTTAACTGCTTAGGTGCATTGCATCCCCAACGTGCGGTTGCCTACCTGTTAAGCTCTTAATCGCTAACAAGTTTGCTTGTTGTCATCAAGTACAGGCAGGTGGTTAGTTTGTTCGGCATTCTGGCAACCCACCCGTACAACACCAGGTCTAAAAACAAGTTGATCATGGCCGGCCAAGGACTGGACGCAAGCGTTATTGATCCGTCAAAAGAGGGGGAAGAGTCTGAGGTTAGCCTGAAAGAGGAGCTACATGAGTTGAAGCATCAGATGGCCGAAATGTACCAAGCATGGGTAAAAGGGAATCCCCCACCATCATACCCTGCTAACCCCGCTTTCATCCCACCATTAGCTCAATCCCAAGAACCTCCTACTGTTGATTCATCTCCACAACATGCACCAGGCTTCACCACTACCACCACTATCATGGTACCACTTCCCAAACCCCACAAGCACCACCAGCCAAAACAATCCCTTACCCCCCTCCACCAACCACCCCTGTTTTCGTAGCACCCCCGCCAGCTACATTCCATTGATCCTCCAGTGAGCCATTATTCCAGACCTAAGATAATCAGTACTATCCCCCAGAGCCTACTTTCAAGGCCCCAGATCATCACTCTTACACTCCTCGTTTCGACCTCCCTGTTTAGACGGAGAAACCGCCTAAAAACCCGGAACAGGAAGAGATCTTCAGGAAGGTAAGAAGCCTGGAACAATCGTTCAGAAACATGCAGGGATTGGGAGGACAGGTGAGCATAGCCTACAAAGATCTATGTCTATTTCCTGATGTTCAGTTGCCTGTTGGATTCAAGATGCCTAAATTCGACCTATATGACGGGCACGGAGACCCGGCGGCCCACTTGAGGGGATTCTGTAGCAAAATGATAGGAGCTGGTGGTAGAGATGAGTTGTTAATGGCATACTTTAGACAGAGTCTGAGTGGCGCCGCGTTAGAGTGGTACACACGTCAGGATCACAACAGATGGTATACCTGGGATGATTTGGCCCAAGCATTTGCGCGGCACTTCCAATACAACATAGAAATCGTTCCAGATCGTTTGTCCCTGACTAAGATAGAGAAGAAGCCAGGAGAAAGTTTCAGAGCATATGTTTTTCGCTGGAGAGAACAAGCGGCAAGAGTCAACCCTCAAATGGAGGAAAATGAAATGGTGGAGTACTTTCTGCAGGCTCTGGAGCCTACTTACTTTGGCCATCTGATATCGGCCATTGGCAAGTCGTTCAACGAGGTAGTAAAGATGGGCGGCATGGTGGAAGAAGGGCTTAAGACAAGCAAAATCATGAGCTACTCGGCCATCAAAGGAACCACCCAAGCCATCCAGAATGGTACTGGAGGAGTGATCGGAAAGAAGAAGAAAGAGGATGTTGCAACAGTTGACTCAGGATCGTGGCTTGGTCCGAGGGGCACACCACACCATTACACCCAGCCTCGACCCCCTCACCGAACCTACACCCAAACCCCGTATAACCCACCTCAACACTATATTTCATCACCAGACCCTCAGTATTCTGTCCACCACGCCCAATCATACACTCAACTTCCTTCTTACCCACAATGGCGTGCCCAAGCCCCACAAAACACCTACCCAGCTCCACAAAATGCTTACCCACCTCCACGAGCCTACCGAAACCCTCTGGTCCAGGTTTCCGGCCCAAGCTAGTATTCATAAACGAGAGGTTGCAACGGAAGAAAACGTTCACCCTGTTGGGGGAGTCTTATACTAGCTTATTCCAGAGATTGAAGCAGTTAGATGTGCCGAGGCCAATTGAGTCGAACTTGCCAAACCCTCCTCCAAAGAATTTGTATTACTCCCTCAGTTGTGCATATTTTTCTGGTACTCCGGGGCATGATACAGAAAAGTGTTGGCACTTGAAGAATGCTATCCAAGAGCTCATCGACACAAACCAGATTGTGGTCCAAACTCTGGAAGCACCCAACATCAATCAGAACCCATTGCCAACTCATGATGAAACAAACATGATCGAGATAGTACACAAGGAGGGGAAGCCCAAGAAGCCATCACAATCTGTTATGATGATTCGGTCTAGTGATGTCAAGCCAGTCAAGGAAACAATTGTCACAAAACCAATGGTTGAAGGATCAGTGAACAAGTTGAGCATGACAAACGGTGAACCTTCTGTGGTAGTTGAGAAAAGATCCACAAGTGATGCGGTAGCAAAGCAAGAAAAGTCAAAGGTGATCGTGCCAGGGTTGGCGAATAAGCCTATCATAATTGTAGAGGGTGCCCGTACGGACCCTGTCATCATCAAGCCTGTAGCTACCGGTAATTAACACCAAGGCTATCCTATGGAGCTATGAACGAGTGATAGTGACCCATAAGGGGAAGGAAGTGAAAGAAGAAGTCAATGAGGCCCAGGGATTAACTCGTTCGGGGAGATGCTTTACCCCGGAAGAGTTAAGGAAATCTAAAACACTTAGAGATAATCCAGTTCTGGTAAAGAAAGCAGTCACTGAAGAAGAAGCGGAGGAGTTTTTAAGAAAAATGAAAGTGCAAGATTACTCCATCGTGGAGCAGTTGAGAAAGACTCCCGCTCAGATTTCCTTGCTATCATTGTTGATCCATTCAGATGAGCATCTTCGAGCCCTGATGAAAATTCTAAACGAAGCCCATGTCCCTGATAAAATTACAGTGGACCATTTGGGGAAGATTGCCAACAAGATATTTGAGGTGAACAGGGTCACCTTCTCTGATGACGCGCTGTCTGTAGAAGGTACCGAACACAACAAAGCTCTCTATCTTACAATGAAATGTGAAGATTCTGTGGTCACTAGGGTGCTGGTGGATAATGGTTCCAGTGCAAACATTTGCCCTCTCTCCACTCTGCACAAGTTGAAGATTGATACTGAAAGGGTCCAAAAGAACAGTATATGTGTCCGAGGTTTTAACAATGGAGGAAAAGATTCGGTTGGTGATATAGTGCTTGAATTGACAATTGGACCGGTTGAATTCACCATGGAGTTCTAGGAACTGGATGTGGCTGTCTCTTACAATTTGCTATTGGGTCAGCCTTGGATACATGTCGCCAAAGCAGTCCCGTCCTCTTTGCATCAGATGGTCAAGTTTGAGTGGGACAGACAGGAGATCGTCGGGCATGGCGAAAAGAACTCATGCGCTTACAGTGATGCCTCCGTCCCGTTTATTGAGGCCGAAGGTGATCAAGGGCCTTGGGTCTACCAGGTTTTTGAAACAGTGCCAGTTGAGAAGGTTCCGGAAGGGAAATGTATTCTAACTCCAAAGATAGCCTCCACATCTGTCATGGTTGCATCTGAAAGAACGGTTTTGTGCCAGGCAAATGCCTGGGCGCTTCTTTACAAGGTATCGTCCAGCCAGTGTCCCTGCCTAAAAACTTGGATATGTTTGGTCTGGGATTCAAACCCACATCAGCAGACTTGAAAAGGGCTAAAAGTAGAAACAGAAGGCATGGGCACTTCCGAAGCCTATCCTGCGTCTCTCTAGGTCATTTGTCAAGCCCGGTGCCGTAAAACGCCTAGTGACAGCAGTTCCAAATCCTTTGGTTGACGTTGATAAGGAGTAAATTGAAAGGTTTCAGAGGTGGTTTGATGATGTGAACATGGTGGAAATTGGAGAAGGTTCCAGCAAAGCGGATGTGCAGTTTGTCGGGCCGAAAGTAAAGCTTAACAATTGGAAGGCTACTCCTCTCCCTACTCGGGGGAAGTTTTGGTAGTTTGCTTTGTTTTCCTTTCTATTTGGGTCATTCCAGGGTTGTGACCTAGATTTTTATTTTTCGCTTGTTTGATGTACAAACCCTATTATCGTTTATTTTCAATGAAATGCAATTTTCCTTTTCCATCATTCCTGATAGTTTTTATTTTTGTTTTCTTTTCTTCTTTGTACAGTTCTTTTTATGCTGGTTGCAATGACATGACATGCATGAGGAATCTTCGGCCAAGTCTTAAAAGTCAATCTAATTCTGAAATAATAATCCAAGAAATAGAGAGTGATGATGAAACAGAATATGATGAGGATGAGGCACTTGAGGAAATTAGTAAAGAACTAAATCATTTTGAAGAAAAACCCAAGCCTAATTTGAANCGTTTGAAGTAAAGAATAGCCTCTGGTGTACGAAGATGCAGTACAACTTTTTACGCATCTCTTTTCACTGTTGAGGGGGGTCATATTTGTGCGCTTGTAAATGGAGTAGACATTGTACTCGACGCTTCAACATTGGGAATGATTCTCAGAATTCCGTGTGAAGGTATGTTCTCAGTTAAGGGTGTCTGTGGAGTAAACTTTCGGAGAGCCATCATGAAAGAACAAGCTATTCAACAGGGGGAACAGGTGCATAAGAAGGTTTTGCTTCCTGAGTACCAGCTTCTCTTTGAACTGGTCAATAAAGTGCTCTTACCCCGCTCTGAGAGGCGCTCTATTACTACAAGATCGGACATGGTCCTAATAGAATCACTTGATGAGTTTGTCCCAATCAATCTGCCTGCAATCATGATAGACCATATGCAGAAGGTGGCAAATTTAAGGGTGGAAATCATGGGTTACCTTATGGCTTTCTCCTCACTCAGGTGTTCAGATTCTATAAGGTCCCTTTGGGGAATCCCAGAGTGGGCACACGCAAGCAGACCTTCTCTAAGACCACTCTAGAAGAATGTGAATGTATAAAAAGAGTTGGTGGAAGCATATCGACAATTTCTCAGTTGATTAACACTCAAAATGTAGCTTCTGAGGAAATAAGAAGGCTAAGGGCTCGAAATGCCATTCTGGAAACTCAGCTCAGTCAAGCAGCTAAAGGACCTGATTCTGTAAGTGAGGAGGTTACACGACTAACAAAAGAAAATGAGAGACTTCGGGCTCAATTACTTGAAGAACAACTGTCTGCAAATGCTAGACTGGACCTGGTTCTCAAAACCATTGTTGTCTCTTCCTCCAAACCTCCTTCCTTTAGTGTCCCCTAGGATCCTCTTTGTGTCCAGCTATTTTTGCTCCAACATCTTGTGGATGTTGTTTTACTTCTGTTTGTATGTTTTTTTTATGGCATGTTGAACTTAACCATTACTGCTCCTGAATTGCCCAGTCCAAAGTAAACATTAATGAAAAAGCTTCCCTTTCATTGCTTGTATGCTGTGTTCCTCTGGCTTCTCTTTTCTGTCATGTTGTGTGCACATATGTGGCATGAGCTAGCTGTGTTAGACTTCTTTATGCTTATTACCTGCTTGTGCTCCTCTTAATCCCTGTTCTTTTTAATGATGCCAAAAGGGGGAAAAGAAATGTGAGGGGTAATATGTGTCACACCTCCTTTTTTCACTACACCCCGTGAAGGGTATAATAAAAGGAGTTTTTCCAATTAAAGGACAATCGAAACGGGATTCATTCTATTAAAAGATTCAGAGTCGCCACTTGGGAGATTTATGGTGTCCCAAGTCACCGGTTTGAATCCCAAATCGAGGAAAGGGTTTGACTCGGTTTTACAGTCTGCGAACCAGAAATCCGGGTAAGGAATTCTGTTAACCCGGGAGAAGGGGTTAGGCACTCCCGAGTTCTGTGGTTCTAGCACGGTCGCTCAACTGCTATATTTGGCAAAAAATATGATTTTAATACATGTTTTAACTTATGTGCTTTTTAACTTTGAACCGCTTTTATTATCATTATTTTAAGAGAATTGAAACATCGTGAAAACACGTCTTGAACCGCGTCACATAAATGCACCCGCGGTTTTTGACACATTTCGACTTCGTTGAGATTTGGACTTGGGTCACATAAATGTGCACCCATATTTAGGAAGATAATATTATTTAAGTAGCGGACCCAAAGCAGCTAACGTGTTTATTATCTTTGGGGAAGGCCGTGAAATTCGCTAAACGGCCCACCCCGAAGTCTAGGTATTTTAATATAAGCATTTAATGAGGGCCCCGCAATTTTATATGTTTTGTGCGGCGAGGCTCGTCTCATTTTTTATTTAAAAGGCAAGTCCTAGAGTAAACTACCATTTTCTATTTTAATTTGTCTCTAAAGAATCCTAGTTGCTTAATATTATGAAACTCGGGCCTCAAGTTCAAGTCCGGGTTCAAACAAAAGGGCAAGCCTTTTAGTTCGAACCCGCTACCTAACCCGAAGGCCCAAATATAGTCTCATTGTCTTTTGGCTATGGCTTACTGCGCTGTGGGCTTATGCCTGGCCCAGCAGCACATATCTCTCGTTAAGTCTGAGCAGGAATTATTTGGACTTCAGGAATTATAACAATCCAATTTAACCAACCAGTGCAGAAGACTATCAATTTGTGAATTAATTCTATACTTGCATCAACTCACACTTCTGACTTTGCATTTGAAATTTATATAACTTTAGGCTATTGTAGTATTGAATTCAACACATAAGTACACTAGCATCTCCAGCACAACTAGATAATCTAATGCATAATGCCGAACATGCTTCATACTAGTTTATTCTTCCAAATCCCTACTGTTTGCTCATTCCTATTAGAGTGTTGATTCATGAATTTAATTGAACACTAACGTGACCACATAACGAAAAATGAAACTCGATATTCAATGATGCTAAATGAAAATGGATTGCCTATAGTTAACTTTAACGAATCACATATACTCAACCACGATTTCTGTCATTTAAATCACGAGTGAGATCATAACTAATTCCTGATTTTAAACCAAACCTCTACTCTTAAATTTCTGATTTCGAATTCACACATGGCAGCTCGAACTCGGACTTTTAAACTACTTCAAACCAACACTACTAAATATAAACTCCTACAATCAGAAGAAGTAATCAAATTATTTTGACAGTCCACAGTCCAGGCAGCTCATACAGTCCAATTTTATACAAGTTATCCATTAAACAACACTATCCTACGTATGTAAAGTACAACAAAACAGGAAAACTCAAAGGTCGATTCAACTACATTCATCATTTTCACTTCTTCAACATCAAATTTACATTGATTCCTTCACAGTTCATACGAGATCAAGGGAGGTACCTGGAAATCAGAATGTAACAAGAAGAAGGAGAAGTTAGCAACAGCAGAGCAGGCAACAGCGATTTGGAGTTTCAAACAGCAACAAACACAGACGATTTTAGCCCAGAAATGACTCGGTGATTCCAGAAATGTTTTAAACCAAACGAGACTGATATCTCAACCCAAAACAGCATCAAAATGCCCAGAAATGAACGCAGGAAAGCAATACACTCAACTAATGACCCACAGTCAACTCAAATTACCCATATCCAATGCCTAGATGACTCGAACTGCCTTCAAACCTCAGATATCAAACAAAACAAGGAGATTCAAGTATTTGGGATCCTACATGAGCTGGAGACTTGAATTAAATGATGAAACCTGAAAATGACTTAAGGAACACTAGTGTAACAGTAATTTTTTGGATTTTTTATTGCTTTTTGTATTTTTTTTGTAGATTTTCAGATGAAAGAGAGTTTCGAGTTTCAGATCTGTGTTCTAATCTGAAATGCAAATTTCAGTTTTGGTGGAAACTTAGGGGATTTTGGGGGGAATTTTCAGATGTTCCCAAAAACTTGCAAATGAAGGCATTAGGCATGCCTTTTATAGGCAGGAAAAGGGGCAGAAGGTTCTAGAATTTTTCACTCATTTTCCCCCCTTTTAATTTCAGAATTTAGTCAATAATCCCTAAGGTTCTGACTTTTTACTCAAGTTAATACACTACAATTACTGAAGTTACACTAAAGTCCTGCTTTGGAAGGTCCTAGAAGATTCTAGTTTCAACTACCATGTGCTATCCAATCTTAAATGTCTAAGCTACCCTTGAATTCAACCTAAAATTACTAACACTAGTTGAACTATCAGCTATAACCAAACCAGCTACTCAACTATGGTTAATCAATCAATGCTAAAACCAATTAAAATTAAACTAACATCACAAAACAAGATTAACCAAAAATCAGAACAAAAATCAGAAACAAAAACTCATGGAATCAAGAATAATCAAAGGCATAATCAAACTTATTGTATCATGAATTAAAGCTAACCTAATATGAACTAAAACGAACACTAAGAACAGGATCGACTTATGGACTAAAATCAGCATAAACCCTAAGGACATAATGCAAATTAATCCTGAACAAAATAACAAAAATCTGATTGAACATAACAGTCACTCAAAAGAAAAACAGAAAAGGAAAAAATAAGGAAATACCTAGATTTGAAATTGAAAGAGAACCTGGCCATCCTAAAAGCTCGAATCCAAACTCGACCTTCTGATTCCGTCCCCAAATAACATTAATCCTTTGTTCTTAGCAAGAACGAACGAATAACGTTATTAGGAGACAGAACTATACCAAAACTCCAAGGAAAAGCGGAACAGAAACCTTGCACGCTCGAGTCTCGAATTAGACTTTTTCAGATTCAAAATTCGAGGGATTTGAATGGCATTCGAGGGATAAGGGTGACGGAATCAAGATGAGGGAGGGGAGGTGACCCTAGGGTGTTAATTTGGTGGGATTTGGACACGGGCGCCGCCGTGCACGGTGGTGGCGGCGCTAGGGTTTGACTTATTTGAGGCGTTTGATTGGGATTCGAGGGCAAAGGCTTGGGGGCTTGGGAAGAGGGGAGGAAGGCGATTCTACAGTGTTAGTTTGGGCGTCATTGGATGCGGGCCGCCGCCGTGAGGTGATTTCCGACGGCGGCGTAAGGCGGAGCCGGCGGGGACAACAAGTACGAGGAAGAAAGGACTTGATCTTTAGGGTTTCTTAATTTCAGACAGTTTTATTGAAAATCAACGTCGATTATGAGCCGTTGGATTGAAGTGAATGGATGGCTTAGATTTAATTGGCCTTCATTAATCCAAAACGACGTCGTTTTGTATATGGGGGCTGGACCGGATCAAAACCTTTGGGCTGGGGTCAATTCGAACTGGGTTTGAGGGATTGGGCTCGAATTAATTTGATATTGGCCCAATCTTGGGTCTTCATTAGGACAGCCCACTTTTCTTTTATTAATTGCTTTCTTTTCCTTTTCATTTTGTATTTATTTTTCAATCATTATTTATATTTTTCTGAGTTTTATTAAATGCCAAATCCACAACTAACAACCCAAATTAACTTCTAAAATTATATTACTCAATTTCCAAATACCATAAATCCTAATTAAATGCAAACTAAGACAAATTACAAGTATAAATGCAAAAGAACTATTTTTGTTGTTTTCTTCTTTATAAAGTAATTCAATTAATCCTAAAATGTGAAGTTAAACCCTAAATGCAAATGTCAAGTATAGTTTTTTTATTTTTCATTAATTAAAATGCACAAACAAAAATGCAAACAATTAACACAAAATGTCACAAAAATCCACAAAATTGCGAAATGATGAAAGAAATCATTTTGTTTGAATTTCTGGGAGTAATTCATATAGGGCAAAAATCACGTGCTCACAATATGCTTGTGTGTGTAGGTAAGGGAAAATCAAGTCTGCGATTAAGGGGGAACTATCAACTCTGCGATTAAGGGAAAATTACAAGAGGGAGATCTGAGATTAAGGGGGAACTTAGTATAGTTCTGGCATCTCATCTGGTTATTTCTACTCTAAACAAATACTGTCCATGCCTAAGTTTGTCATCATCAAAAAGGGGGAAATTGATATATCTTAAATACTCTTGCCTTATATTTTGATGATCTAACAAACTTACTGTTAATAACCAGATAGGGAACCTGATCTACTTGGATTGCTGTAAGCTTTAACGGATTCCAGCTAAAGGTGAACTGCTACAGCTTCAGGAGCTAGGAACCAACACAAGGACCTGATGCTCTTGTGGTTTCCTCATAGCAGTACAAAGTCATTAGGACACAGCTAGAAATGAAGTGACTGACGGCACTGTTTCTGCCGCACTGGCACTGCATTGTCCGCACACTCATTCTCTAACCAAACAAAGTACTCACATCACTTCAGGTGATGTGATCAAGATGTACCCACAATGAGCTTTATACAAAACATGACTGGAAGGCTTCTGTTTCTCATTCAAGCCTCTTGCAAAACAAACAGAGAAATCAATCCTCACAAGCTTGAAGAACAAGGTTGAACGCTACTACGGACCAGTTCCTAAAAGATAGATTGTTGTTGTCCTAGTTGAGTTGTAACCTTGTTATTGTACCTACTGTATCTCCTAAACAGCTTATCTAGAAGCATTTTGATTAGGAATCCTCTTGTAAATCCGTAAACTCCTTGAGTTTATGTTGTGACTAGATTTAGTCATAAGGAAAAGTCTTTGTAATCGTAGAGTTACAAAGTGGCTTGTGGTGATACCATCACAAGTTAGAAAAAGCCTTCGTAACTAGGATAGTCACAAAGTGGCTTGTGGTAAAGGTACCACAAGTTAGTTGAGTAAATTCTTTACAAGAGGAAGTATTGTAAAGTGGCTTGTAATAGGTAGATTAAAGTTAATTGAGTTAAAAGCCTACAAGAGTAGGTCGTGGTTTTTTGATCCCCTTGTGTGGGATTTTTCCACGTAGAAAATCTCCTGCCTTCTTTACCTTGAGTCTTTACTGCATTCTAGGTATCATCTCATATAGGACCAGGTACTCTATAGTTTGGTGGACTCATATAAGCTATCACGACTTTACGTTTAATTCTGCATATTAGAAATCCTGTTTATAGGATCTACACGTATGTCCAATTCAATGTGCATTCCATGTCTGTAGGATTCTATCAATTTGATTAACAAACATTCCTGGCAATTTGCTCAAAATTTTCCGCTCACACATGATTAATAGATATCATGCCTATAGGAGATACAAAATCAGTTTCAACTTAGATATCATGCCTATAGGATGAAATCAGTTCTGAAACTTAGAGATCATGTTTATAGGAGTTTAAATCAAGTCAACAAATAAAAATCATGCCTATATGATATATATAAAAAATCAGTTTCTGCAATTTACATATCATGCCTATAGGAAATAAAAGTCAATTTCTGCAATTTAGATATCATGCCTATAGGGAATTTAAAATCAGTCTCTGTAATTTAGGTATCATGACTATAAGAAATAAGTAAATCAGTCCCAACACCTAGAAATCATGTTTGTAGGAATTAACTGATTCTGTAAATTAGAAAGCATTCCTATAGGACTCTGTTAATCACTTAGGCAAATTTGTAGGGTTACAAATGATTTTGGGCCTAAATTATGATATTTTTACTGCCTGAGAATGCCCAGTTTCAGGGTTTAATAAAATCAGTAGGCAAACTGATAGGTACTCGTCTGCTCGCTTTAATAAAACTGTTGTATATTCTGTTTGTGCTCATTTAGATATCCTGCCTATAGGATCCTAAAATCATTTAAAATTGCTTGTTTGAACAGCGTGCATTTGTTTGGCTATTTGTGGAGGTTAACATGAGCCCACACTACCAGAAAATGAGCCTATTGCAACAGTTTTTTCGTAACAGTTATAGAACCGTTGCTATAGAACAGATATAGCAACGGTTATAACCGTTCCAGTAGAATGTGGATGATAGCAGCACACTTTTGATATAAAACCGTTACCATTGAAATTAAACCGTTGCCATAGCACTTTTTAACCAGACGGTTTAGAACGGAATTTTGGGAAAACTGATAACGGAACGATTTTTGTTCTCCTCATCAGATTCCCTCCTAAATTTTGTCAAACCCGCCAAACAAAAATAATTTCTATTTTTTTAATTAATTAGAAAAATAAAAATATAAAAGTTGCTAATTTAATTATTCCATATCCTATTAGCAGCCGTCGATATCCCCTAAGTCCCAAACCCCTAAATCGCCTTTGACGCGTCTCCACAGCCCCATCTCTGACCAAAATCGCCTGTGATTTTGGGTGCATTTTTTGGGGCATCTTTATTAATTTTCTTTCGCGCCCCATTCTTTGATTTTTTTCTGGTGACAAAATGCTTCAAGTTTGAAGCTCAAAGTGGTTGTTGTTCTGTAGCACGATATGTACATGAGATACAGAAAAACATATTTAACTTGCAAGTGTCAATGACGCGTGTAACAACTTGTAGAAAATAGAGCATGTGCTTGTGAATCTTAGCTTTAAAAACCTTGAAATAGTGCTCGACTTGGACAGCAAACAAAAGGGATAACTTTTGATGCGTGTTTTCTAAAAACTACTGATACTGCATTAGATCTGTTGTTTCACCATAGAGAGACTTGAACTTGAAACAATGTATATCTAGGCAGCACTGTATTCAATATTAATGTTACTTTTTTGCAGAAATAAATCCCAACTTTTTGGTAGTGTAATTCTGTGAAATAAAAGAATAAGATTCAAAAGCTTGAATATTTTAACAGACTCTTCATTCTTACTGAGAAACTTTCTTTTTTTCATTGCAAAAATCTGCTTCAAGATTTAACTTTTCTCCAATCTGAAGCTTTTACTATAACCAAGATTTAACTCTTCTGTTTGTAGGTGACTGTTTATTCTTTTCTTTAACAATTTCCTCGAGTTTGGTGTTTCAAGAATCCCTTTCTCCTGCTTTTTAAGAAGCTGTTGGGACTGGTGAGTTTCAAAAATCCTTTCTTTTTGTAATTGTGTTAGTTTCTTGAGACCTATAATGGTAAAGATTTAATCTTTTGTTTGTTTTTCCTCTTTCATATTAATAAAGAAAGAAACTTTTTTTTATTATTGTTAAGTTATGCAGTAGAATTGGTTTAGAAGGAAGAAAAATGAGGTCTTTTGATGTTTTGTCACAGTGATGAATAATTGACTAATCTAGGCACCAAGTAGCAAGGATTACTTGACTTGAAGTTGTAAATGTGTGTTATTTATGTCATCACAAGCTTGACTTGTTTCTGCATAAAATAACTCCTGAATGTGTCTCTTTTATTGGGTGCATTCTGACCCACAGCAGGTTTAAGAGAAAACAAATGATACATTGCTATTTTTATTCCTTACATCATGTAATATAGCTAATACATAGTAACAGGCATAGAAATATATCAGAAATATAATATAGCTAATCACAGTAACATCTCAATCGGTGAGTATATAAGATTAGCATACTATTGCAGTACTATTCTGTAACAATAGTTTGTATTTAGCATGATTTTTTTTTTAAAGATGAACTTTGTATATATAAATACATAGAAATGAATTACAACCTTAGTGATTAAACAATAATACAACTTAGGGTTGTTAGTTGTTGCCATTCTTTCCTTCTTCATACTTGTTCCCTTCAATTGAAATCCACAAAATTTTTTTTGAACTATGCTTTGTTTTCTAGACTGAGATTACCAGCCTAAGATTACTCAGTTTCCCCTTTGATTGTCATATCTGTATGGAGAATTTAATTTTTGGTGGATGATATTAGTGGAAATTATTTATCAAATCTCATCTACGAATAAGATAAGAAGGATGAGTTGTATTCAGGTCATCCCCTTTAACTCCTTGAGCTCATCCCCTTTAAGCTTTGGTCCAAGTCAAATTAGTAGTACCTTTGGTTTATTGAGTTAATTGTGTTGATTTACTTTTGTCGTATAGGATTTTCATGAATAATGTAGATAAAAGTTGGATGCATCTCCTAAGATGGATGGATGAGTATATTCGTGGAGTGAATGATTTCCTTGATAAGGCATTTGAACGAGCTTTCCAAGGAAATGAAATATTATGCCCTTGCAAAAAAATGCATTAATCGCTATTGGCATTATAGAAATGTGGTGGAGGATCACTTGGTCGTTAATGGCTTTGTTGATGGTTACACCGAATGGGTTTTCCATGGTGAAGGGTTTTCCTCTAGAATTAAACCTCGTCAAAGCAATAATGATGAAAGTTCTAACATGCGTGATGATGTTGATGGATTACTTCATGATACATTCAGAAATATAGAAGGTGAGCCGGTACAAGAAGAAGGGATGAGAGAGTCTCTATCTGAAGATGCTAAGAGATTTTTTAAATTATTGAGGAAGGGAAACAAGAATTATATCCAGGGTGTGAAAACTTCAATATACTGAGTTTCACCATCCGGTTGTACTTATTTAAGTCTTTGCATAGGTTGAGTAATGTAGCCTTTTCAGACTTGTTAGAGTTGCTAAAAGAGGCATTTCCCTTTGCTAAGCTGCAAGAGTCTTTCAACAAGGCTAAAAATATGATAAAAGATTTAGGTCTTCATTATGATAAAATACATGCATTCCCTATTGATTGCATGCTATTTTGGAATGACAATGCAAAGGCCGATAATTGCTCTGTTTGTGGGTCTTCTAGATGGAAAAGTTCTAATCGTGCCTTGACTAATGCAAATTCTATAGTTCCTGCAAAGGTTTTAAGGTACTTTCCCTTGAAGCCTAGGCTTCAGAGGATATTCATGTGTCCTGAAACAGCTATTGCAATGAGATGGCATGCTAATGAACGACCTAATGATGGGAATTTGAGGCATCCTGCTGATGGAGAAGCTTGGAAGGATTTTGATTCTCTACATCCCAACTTCTCCAAAGATCCACGTAATGTTAGGTTGGGCCTTTCAAGTGATGGTTTCAACCCATTTCGAACCATGAGCATTTTTCATAGCACGTGGCCTGTCATGTTAATGAACTACAAGTTATCACCATGGATTTGCATGAAGCCAGAATATATCATGTTGTCAATGATCATTCCAGGTCCTTCATCTCCAGGAAATGATATATATGTGTACTTACAACCACTTATTGCAGAATTGAAGGAACTATGGGAAACTGGGATAGAAACATATGATGCTGAGACAAAGCAAACATTTCAAATGCGTGCAGCCTTGTTGTGGACAGTTAGTGATTTTCCAGCATTAGCTATGCTTTCAGGATGGAGCACCAAGGGGAGGTTGGCATGCCCCACTTGTAATTATGACACGTGCTCTCTATATCTCAAACACAGTCACAAGATGTGTTATATGGGCCATCGAAGATTTTTGCCTCATGATCATCCTTTGCGGAAAGATAAGAAGTCATTTGATGGTAAGGAGGAACATAGACCTGCACCTACTCCTTTGTCAAGTGTAGAAGTGTTTCAAGAGCTGCTTGAATTCAACAATGTTTTTGGAAAGGGCAAAAAGAAAACACCTCGGGATAACAAGGGTCCGTGGAAAATAAGATATATTTTTTTTAATTGCCATATTGGGCGCATAACAAGTTGAGTCACAATCTTGATGTGATGCACATCGAGAAAAATATATGTGACAGTTTGCTTGGGACTTTATTGGAAATGGAAAAAAAGTCAAAGGATCATGTAAATGCTCGCTATGACTTACAAGAAATGGGAATAGGAAAGGAGTTACAACCAAGAGAAGACGATGATGGAACAGTGAGTTTGGCTCAAGCTTGTTTCTACATGCAACCAAAAGAGAAAAGTTTATTTTGTACCGTCATAAAAAATGCCAAGTTACCAAAAGGTTGTGCTTCAAATATTTCGGAACGCGTACAAGTGAAGCAGATGAAAATATCAGGGTACAAGAGTCATGATGCTCATTTTTTAATGCATTACTTGCTCCAGGTTGCTGTTAGAAAGACGTTGCCCAAGTGTGTTTCATTGGCCTTGATTAGATTAGGTAATTTTTTTAGAGCCATATGTAGTAAGGTCATAAGGCGAAGAGATCTTGAAAAAATAAACTCTGAAATTGTTGAAATAAATTGTGAGCTTACAAAGATTTTTCATCCAACATTTTTCGATATAATACCACATTTGCCTATTCATTTGGTGAATGAAATTAAGCTTGGGGTGTCGACGCCCCCTTTTTCTAAAGCGAAATCGGATTTACGACATTTGGGAAGACAACTCTATTCCCGTTTGGGAATTGGGTTTTTGGAATTGAAGAGTCGCCACCTAATGATTAAGTGTATTAGGACACTAAGGGTTTTGAATTTGAAAACCAGAGTTCGGGTAAGGGCTAGAAATTATCTCGAGGGGAAGGTGTTAGGCAACCCTCAAGATCCACTAGTGTGGTTCCTGGCCATGCTATGTTGTGACTTTAATGTAAACAAGTATATCAATAAATTTACATATAAGGGCTGCTAACAAGCATGTTGGAATCTATAATTTGTTTGAGGGAGAGTCTAAGTGCAAGAATTAGTCAAGACATTGAATAAACAAAGAAGAAAAAGTTAGAAGGAAAAGGAATAATGCAGTGAAAAAATTAAAGGGGAGTTTTGGGTAATTGAAAAGACAGAATTTATTGATACTAAACAAAGTAACATAAGGAAAGGGGTCCTAGGTTTATAAATCACATGGATCATCCACACAACACCAATAACCAATCGTACGCATAGTGTTATCGTGTGATCATCATCTCCATGTCTACCCTTCCCACCCCGTTAAGGTATTAATCGCGGAATGGTATCGCTACCTACAACGTGCTATTACCCATCCCACCTATCAGTCCTGGAGGCTTTTAGGCTACTAATCCTAAAGGGAGGAATCTTGGCTTTTCAGAGGTTTAAAAGGATAAAATTCTAAGGCGACAATCAAAACACATAATACACTTAATGGGGAGATAAAGCAATTAAAGGCTCGAGTAGGCCTCCTCATTTAGAGAAACGAATTGTTTAGCACGTCTTACACATACCATTTAGGTCCTTGATTAAAATTAGCGTAGGAAGAATTGATCTACCATATATTTTCCAGATAGGGAGTCCGAATTAGTCCTGCTTAGATGTAGTTGCAGAAAAACTGACGATTGATTAATTATCTAACTATCTATCTGCGTTAAACAGGGTCTATATGCATGATATCTATTAGTTCAAAGACGGGGGAAGAACGAACTGATTACAAAAAAATAAAAATATATAAGTTACAGTATCGTAAGTTCTGCGAGCACTTTAAACGAATTACTACTGATTTTAAAGATGAGTGGGCAATTTCAGATTTTAATCGATTACTCCTATAGGCATGCTTTCTAGGTGTTACGAATTTTGTTATGCAGAGATCTTCTAAGCAGGTCATTGATATGATTGGTTTATTTTAGGCCCTATAAGTGGAATTGCCTAATGACAGATGCGCGTGCAAAAATGCAGGAAAAATCCTATAGGCATATTATCTACGTGATGTGCAGAATTTTAGCAGTGATTTATTGACATGGTATATATTGCAAAGTGCAGAAAACTTATGAGCATGGTATCTATATGAAGAATGCAGCATTTTAAAGTATTAATCCTATAGACATGTTTTCTATGTGAAAATGCAGAATTGAGAGAATAACACCTTATAGGCATGGTATCTACGTGAAAATGCAGAATTGAGAAAGTATACACCCTATAGGCATGGTATCTACGTGAAAATGCAGAATTGAGAAAATATACACCCTATAGGCATGGTATCTACGTGAAAAATGCAGAATTGAGACAATATACACCCTATAGGCATGGTATCTACCCCTTTGGCATGCATTCTATCCCATCTCTTTTCACTATACCCCAGTAGTTATTAGAAGGTTCATTACAAAGCTTATGACAGACCAAGTAAATCAAAAGAATAAATGAAAATACATCAGTGATTACATCTACATCTAATCAGCCTAATCCAGACTCAAAGTCTAATAATATGAGATGAACCAACTTCCAGGATCGGATTTTTCAAAGCCTTTCTCTTATTTGGGATGTGTCAAAGTTCCAAGGAGCTTCAAGAGTTCCAGGCAGTGCTTACACCCTAAATATTATTGCAGAACAGATTATAGTGCAGTGGAAGGGCCAGCCCTCAAGTGTCCAAGTTCAAAGGGAACTCAAGGTCCCAAGGCAAGGCTCACAAGAGGGTGGCGGGACTTAAGGGCTTAGGAGTAAGTGTAAGTGCAATGAAAAGGAATTAAGGGGGGAGCCAGGGCAGGCTGGTGGTCATGCCTAGCACCTGGGCTGCTGGCACACCCCTGACCCATTTGTCATCTTAAAAATAAGAGTGTTAGGACCCTTTGAGGGTCAGGTTCAGCCATGGACAGCAATTTAGAGGCTGCCAGGCTATTCCTTAACTCTATACACATAAGGGAATGGGGGTATGGGAGATTGAAAGAGGCTGGGATCCAAAGGACCCTGTCTTAATCCATGACAACAATTTTGTATGTTGCCATGTCTTAAACTATAGCCCAAGCACATAAAGGGGAATGGGGATAGGGATTCATTGCAAGAACAGATAGCCAAACATAAGTAATCATTTTAAAACTGAACTCTATAAGCAGTAAATTAGGCATGGGCATAAAAGCTTGTAAGTAAACACATTGGATTTTGATGCTTGAATCAAAAGTAGGACATACCAGTTCAGAAGAGCAAGTAGGAGGAAACAGTAGATTTAAGGAAGCCAAATTGCAATCAAGAAGCAATAGTGTAAGTTTTAGAAGAGAGTTGTGATGATTAAAATCGTGTGTGCATTAATGAAAGAGCAGGGTATTTATAATTGCAAATAGGTGTAGCAAATAAGGCAAGAATCATAATTTAGTAATAATTAAGGAACTATGTACCAATTAAAATCAATCAGCCTATAGACTTCCTTTAATTAAGGAGTCCAAATTCAAACGGTAATGGGCAGAAGTTATTTAAGGAAGGAAATCATGTAAATACCTCGTGCAAGGTAGAAAAATAAGGTTAAATACATGGTGGTACTTGATTTGTAAAACAAGGAAAGGGAACCAGTAAAATAACCAGTAAAGAATCCCATTGAAAGCCTTGCTCGAGTCATAAAAGAGGTAAAAGGAAAGTTTTTAATTTAGGGAAAAATCAGTAACAATCAAATAAGCAACATTAAAGGAATTCAGAATCAATTAACAGTTGGCAAGACCTTTGAAAGAGAAGCTCTCGTATAAAACACATAGACATGTCAAGCAAGAAGGTTTCAAAATCACAAACGCAGAAAAAGGTTCAAATTCAATTCATAAACTCGAAGTCTGAGAGTTCAAGGTTTCAAAGTAGAACCCTTGTCCAAACATAAAACCAAATTTAGCCAAAGAAAACCCCCAAATCCTAGGGTTTTTAAACTCGAATTTGATACAGAGATAAAGAGGCAAACTACCGAGATGAGCTCAGAGACCTTTTCAGAGTCTCATGAGAAGCATACAAGCACAATAGCAAGTAGAACATAGGAACCAGTACAGGAAACAAGTTTCAAGAAAGCTTGAAAACTAAATGAGTTCAGGTAGTGTAAACTTAAAGAAACAGTCGATGAAACACATCTAGAAAGAATCCAGGCGAATTCCGGTAAAGGCAAACAAAGGATCAAAACTCAATAGGAAAATACAGTAGAGGAACACATAAGATAGACATGAGAGAGCATGGTGAAAAACCAGTATGAGATAGAACGGAGCATAACAAGGCAAATATAAGAATACACGAAAGTAATGTGAGTCAGAAAAGAGCCAGTAAGAACATAGCAGGGATCGATTCAAACCAAGAAAAGAGAAGAAGAAGAGTCAGAAACATTTTAAGGACTTTCCAGAAGCCCTAATCTAAAAGAAGTGCTTTTTGAAAGAAAATCGGAAAAAAAGGTTTAAGAAACTTAAGCAACAGTGCAAACATGTAACAGATCTAAAATAATCGGAGAGAACCTCGATATTTAGGGTTCCAGATGAACCCTAGAGATGAGAAAGGCTTCGAAAATACCCGATCTAAGTCGGATAATGTCATAAACAGGCTCAAAAGACCAAGAGCCACCGGAGCAAGGCCGGAGATGGCCGGAGTCTTCGAATCAGTGAAGGCCTGGGTGAAGACCCTCGAGGTCTGGCCTCGATCCTTCGAACAACAGGCATGCAGGAGCCACAGGAGGTAGGTATAGGCTGTCCATGGCCTGAGAAGCCATGGATGCCGGTGAAAACATGGTGGAACAAGGTAGGGGAGGCTAGCGTTCCGGGGAGCCTTTAGAGAATTTGGGAGTTCAAGGGCGGCTGAAGGAGGAAAATTAATTAGGGTTAGGGGTCGTTTGTGAATTAAAAAGGGGGGATCCGGTCGGTTTTTTATGGATTGGGTCGGTTTAAAATTTGGGCTGGTTGTGATTGGGCTCAATTGTGGTTAAAATTGAAATTGCAAATGGGTTATAATTGAAATGGACGAGGCTAAATGTTAAATAGCCATTTCTTCCCTTTTTATTTTAAAAATAGTTTAAATAATTTCCAAAACCAGTTAAAAGCACTAAATTGATTAATAATCAAATAAATATTAATTAAAAGTACTGGGAGCAATTTTGTAATTGCAAAATACTGTTAATCAAAAAATAGGCTATAATTGCAATTATAGCAATTTAGCCTTTAAAATATCAAATAAATTTTACAAAAATGTGCAAAAAATCACATTAATTATATCTTGGTGTAAATATGAAATAAAAATAAATTATTCATCAAAAAATGATAGTCCGAAAATAATTATTGAATTTTGTACTATTAAAATGGACAACAAATTGATTTTAAAAACCTTTAAAATAAGGGAAAGATACCAAAACTCTTGGGCATGCTTATATATGCATGTACATACTATTTTGAGAACATCTTGAGTATATAAAATACATAGGGAAAAATTGGGTATCAACACAAGCCACCCTAGACATGACCAAAAAGTCTCACATGATGCCACAATGTTCCAATAGGCTACAGACTTGAACGTGATACATATGGAAAACGAACTCTAGAAGGGACTACTCAACTCACGCAACTAATTAGAAAACCGAAAAGGAGTTATAAACCTTCCTCAGAAAAATGGGAAACAAAACACGTAAAAAGTTTGCCGTCTCGCATAAATTTGACCTTCCAAACAACATACCCATGGCGGCATGCCACCCGATCCAAACATAAATCTATATAAGGAGATACATACCGAGCTAGAATGCTCATTACTACCAAATACCGAATATCGGCCACAAGCACGTTAAGTGCATAATACCATCCCTGGAGAGACAGATAGCGCCATACGCTACAAAACTCAAGCACAACTGAGGTGCGATATATGATCTGAATCTCAAGAGCCATCCTGCTCGCGTAACACCATCGCTACACGGAACCTCAACACATAAAAAGTTTGTCGTCTCGTAACTTATACAAAACAATATAGTATTACATGAAATAGCGAACGACGAGATAACATCCGACGTCCGAATACTCCTCCATAAGGAGTGCTATGCTGAAATGAACACACCTGGCCTGATATAGAGCCCATATTCATATTTAAATCCACCCATCGACCTCGAGTCGATTCTAACTGCATCATACTAGGCTAATAACCTTTCAAGGGTCCATAATAACCACTTTTTCCCATGACTCACAAGAACAACCCTCATACCCGGAGCAAACCTCCACAGTCCACAACCGAATAAACCGAGTGCCCTCCAGGCATAAATTCTCAAATTAGTGATACTGCCACAATCTTCACACATGGTTTAAATCTTCAATCAATCAAGTGACTACATGTCACACTTATACAATCTTCACGTGAGCTATGCTCCCATAACCTTTCGCACTAGATAACGAGTCTACACATCCCACCGGTCACACTAATGTTGTAAAGCATATCAAGAATCCGTAACCAAGTGCAAAGCGTCCGACACAAAAATGCCGATCTCAGGTGATGCTGAAGACAATACCAGCTTACTCCAAACATCCAAATCCCCTTCCTGCTCATCCGAGCTCGTGACATCCTCGTCAAACACCGAACCACAACCTTGATACTCACTTTCAAATTTCATACCGCTCACTGCACCTAACAAGCCAACATGCGATAGAACAAGAATTTCATCATATCTCCTGAACCACTTATATGGTAAACACTTCATCACCTAGAAACTTTTTACTTAACTCATTCCAAGAGAACCATAGCACCACGCGAGTAACTTCTCATAACCGTAGAATATTCAAATCCTCAAGTAGTGGTATAAACAACCATAACCCTTCCGGGATCCGCCTACACATAACATGCCATAATATTTGAATACTTCCAAATAAAATCAATTACGGTGGTCGTCGAGCCTCGTGCGTACCGCCACCACTATGCCAATTCAACCATGGCTAACCAATCTAACTTCTTCTAATTCATCTTTGACTTGCCTTAGAGATAATAATAGCTCAATTCCTTACATCATCAACCTAAATCCGCACTCACCTTGAGTGACCCTATTGTCTCCAACCCCATGAGCCATTTCATACCCTCATTGCACGCACATTCGCATCTTCAACTGATACACCCATTCTGATAATTCCTCTATGAATCCGAAGTCTTTTTCTCTTTTTCCTCCCAATGCTACACTGCAAGTCGAAAACGTCGTAGAACATTCCGAGCCTCTTATCATAATCTGCTACAAAAGCTCGATTCTTAACCATACTGCGGGCTTGAATCCTTAGGCACCACATTTTTAACCTATGAATTCACTAGGACCGTTGTTGAGAGTCACCCACTATGGCTTGGTCCCGAATATAATCAACTCCAAGGCTCCGCTGGCACATGAACACCCATCTCAATAAAGCACCCGACTGAATTACTTCCCTTGTAAATCGCCTCTGTACGAAGCATAAATCCTGAATCTTCCCAAAGCCTGAATATGAGTCAATAAGGCCAACTATAGCACACCTTTATTAATTCCTTTGCTCAAATTACCACTTATGTTCTTTTCCCTTAGCTGTAATAACTCACCAATACGCCGATAACCCGAACCTCACAAGTAGATAACCATGCAACCTAATCGTAGGCGGTGGGACCCTCCCACTTAGCTTGAAGCTACTATTACACAATTCTGGAACCCACCAAGATTCTTTCTTCATTGTTGACATGATCTTACACAACCAACCCGCCAAATTCCTCGAAATCCTTCTGTTAGCATTTTATCAACACTCTGAATCTCTAGCAACATTCACATATTCGACATCTTACTGGATAGTCAGTAAAATCCTTTGCAGAAGCTTCACCAACCATGCGACCGTTGACCTGCTCACAGGAGATAACCTACCTATAGAAATTACACGCCGACATCTTCCAATGTCGCAACACGGGGTCAATCACTACGACCTCAATAACCCATCCTGAGCCCATGCTCATTCACCAACTGTACTAGTCCATTCACTTCTTATGGACATCAACTAAATGTGCGACAATATCTTCCAATTCAAAGTTATATTGCATCATTCGTCGTATCAAGCAACTCCCTTTCTGTTACATCCAATCTCCCGCCGTATATTAGCCAATATTTCAAATTAAGCCCGTGGACCCAATCACCGTCCACTAAAATTCTCAAATCACTCTAATCTTTTCCTCAATGTGTGTAGTTATCCTGCCACTGAACTCATATGCCTACTCTGCCACTCTCCCACTTTGGTCAAACTCACTCCTTTAAGCAAATACTCGACCTTCGCTTCTTACACCTGGCCTTCTAGAAATTTAACCACTGCCTGACACTTCCCACATGTTCTTTCTCATCCTTTGCTGCCCAGTTGTTACCTTAGATCGATATCTATCTCTGTAGCACTTTAACCGATAGATCGCTACTAACTTCAACCCTTTCCGAAAATCCTCCTTCTCAAGCCGTCAGCATTAGAAATAACCATTCAATCCTGAAACACCGCACCCCGGGATCTCTGACAATCGCTTCTCCAATACTATCTCACAATATCCTGCCCCAAAGGCGAATTATAGAGGACCATAACACCGGCGAACTTAACACATTCAATTGTGGACGACGAATCCACATCGCAGATAAAAATTCCACCATACTTGGAAACACCAAGCCTCGTTACCCTATCAACCCAAACCTGAACATTTATAGTCCGATTGCCTTTCCTCCACCGAAAATAAAATACCGAATCTCTGAATCGTGCTCTGAGTAAACCTCCTTTCAAGTCATTCACTACCCCGACACACAGGCAAGCATCCTACCATCACATCAATACTGTGCGATAACCGTTCATAAGCATCATAGCAACTTATGTATAGCCTCAAAGCTCTCAGAAGTACAACTACTGAGCTGAAACAACAGAATATCCTTCTGCAAGGAAACGACAATAGCCCAAACAACTACGCATGGAGAAACATCCCGCACCTTATCTGTAGTACCATTAAAATTACTCGATTCTCGATTTAGAACTACCGTTCACGTCGCATACGTTTGAATGGGAAGGAAATGAAGGCATAAGCCTCAAAGGAATCAAACCGCACGATGAGGAATCAAGAAGGGAAGTGCTCGTAACAGTCCTGTAGCCTCTCAAAGATAAGTACAGACGTCTCTATACCGATCCGCAAGACTCTACTAGACTCGCTCATGACTCGTAAGACCGAAGGGAACCTAGTGCTCTGATACCATATTGTCACGACCCAAAATCCATTCAGGGTCGTGATGGCGTTGGACACCACTTGTCAAGCAAGCCAACACCAAAAAGTTAAATAAATTCCTCATTTTAGTATTTTTGAAATCATTTTTTTTCAATATATTAAACAATAAACAATGAACTTAACTGAGAAAATAATGGTGTCTTTAACAAATTTAAATACTGAATAATCACATAGTCATCTCAGAACCCGGTGTCACAAGTGCATCAGCAATTTCAAGGAAATAAAATATAATACAATAACTGTCCGGAATACAAATTGGACAGAAAAGAAAGTACAATATTCTGAAGGAGACTCTGTTGGCTGCGGGTCATCTCAAGAGATGCAGCTCATCTAAGTCTTCGTATCAGCCATGCCGCTGCGCCCAACGAAGCCACTAGACATACATGTGCCTGTGCAACAAAAATGCACAGCAAGTGTAGTATGAGTACGAAAACAACGCGTACCTAGTAAGTATCCAGTCTAACCTCGAAGAAGTAGTAATGAGAGGACGACTTCGACACTTACTAGTGGTCCAATAATATAATCAATCTTGGATTTATTCAAAAAAATAGTAAACTCGAGGGAATCATGTAGCAAGTAAATGATCCTTTTGATAATAAGAGATTTCCAAGTTCATATTTCCTCAATTATCAATTTATCTCAGGCCAGGGAGGCAATATCATTATTTATAATCTCAAGGCAAGCAATACAAGCATGCGCAAATCATGCCGAGGTCGTGCGGCCCGATCCAACATAATATTTAAATTATGCACTGCCAGAGGGTTGAATGACGTGAACCATAGATGCATATATTATCCCGCTCGCGAATTATACATGCGACGCGGTCAAATACAAATAAACACATCAAACATTCAATCAAGAATTTATCAGGGAAATAATTACCCAAAGAAATGGCAACTTCTCTTTAACGGTCAAGAAAATGATGTTTAATTTCTTAAGAAATTCATTTACCAATTCGATATGATTTAAGCAATTTAAATTGTCAATAAGGTTACAAATATTTCAAGTATAGCATGCTTTCGGGTCCTAGACTACCCAAACTTAAGCATAATAGTAGCTACGCACGGACCCTCGTCACCTCGTGCGTACGTAGCCCCTACAAGTAGAAGCACATATTTAATTATTTCACCTATGGGGATAATTCCCTCTTACAAGGTTAGAAAGGAGACTTACCTCGCTCCAAAGTTCCATAAGCGGCTCCCAAGCCCTTCCGACGACTCAAACCGATGCCCAATGCTCCATAACTAGTCAATAATTATGCAAACACATTAATATATACTCAAATACCCATTATTATCCTATTTACAACAATTTCCAACTCCGCTTGAAAAGTCGATAAAATCATCCTCGGGCCCACGTGCCCGGATTCCAAAAATTTTTGAAGATAAACTTTACCCATAACAACATGAACTCAAATATATAATTTATTCCAAGTTCCATGTCCAAATTCGTGGTTGAAATCCAAAAATATAAATTTCTAGGTTTTTCTTCAAAACCCCAAATTTCCCATGATTTTCCATGTTAAAATCAAGATATAATCCAAGTAATTAACTTGCAATAGGTGAGAATCACTTACCTTGACATAGATGATGAAGATGGAGCTCCAAAATCGCTCCTAGGTCGTCTCCCACGGAGGAAATGAGATGAAATGAGCCAAACCCATTTTTGCAAACTTATACACTACCAGGCAACCCTTCTTCATGTTCGCAGGCCTACCATCGCGTCGCGATGAACAAAATTCTCGAAAGCCATTCCCAAACACTTCTCAAACAGCCTCTAGTATAATGGTCATAACTTGTTATACAAAAATCTAAATGACAAATGGATTAACTTTTTGAAAAATAGACACAAAGATCTACAACTTCCATGTTTTGGTCATCTCCCATTTCCTTATAAATATCTAAATATAAGCCTCCAAAGTCAGCCCTGAGCAACACAAATTTCTTCTTCATCTTCTCTGACAACCTGTAGTATACCAGCCATAACTTTCTGTACACAAATCCAAATGCTAAATTATTTACTATTCTCAAAACTAGACACAAAGGGCTAAAACGTTCATTTTTGGATCATCTCCAAATCCCTTATAGGTTGTGAGATATGAACTTCCGATGTCAGATCTGTGCAACAGAGATTTCCTTCTTCGCGAACGCGGAGAACAAAGTCCCTGAAGCAAAATCCTTCTTCGCGAACACGAGAGGATCCTCGTGAACGCGAAGAAAAACACCAAACACCAGCATCAGCTATTGCAAAACAGCCTGAAATGATCTGAAACCACCCTGTAACACACCTGAGACCCCCGGGGCCCCGTCCAATCACACAAACCAGCCCCAAAACATAACACGAACCTGCTTGAGGCCTTAAATCACATCAAACAACATCGAGATCATGAATCGCACCCCAATTCAAGCTTAATGAACTTTAGAACTTCAAACTTCTACATTCGATGTCGAAACTTATCAAATCACATCTGATTGACCTCAAATTTTGCATACAAGTCACATTCGACATTACGGCCCTACTCCAACTTTCGAAATTGGAATCCGACCCCGATATCAAAAAGTCCACTTCCGATCAAACTTCTCAAAAACCTTCAAATTTCTAACTTTCGCCAAATGACACCAAAATGACCTACGGACCTCCGAATCCACTTTCGGACATGCTCCAAATACCAGAATCACCATACGGAGCTATTCCCAGACTCGAGATCATAAATGGACACCAATAACATTGAAATGCACTGCAACCCAAATTTATGAAATTCTTCCAAAATGCCAATTTCCACAATAGGTGCCGAAACGCTAACGGGTCATCCAAAACCCGATCCGAACATACGCCCAAGTCCAAAATCATCATACAAACCTGTTAGAACCTTCAAATCGATTCCGAGGTCGTTTTCTCAAAAATTAATCCTTAGTTAATTCTTTCAACTTAAAGCTTCCGAAATGAGAATTTTCTTTCCAAACCAACTCCGAACTTCCCGAAATTCAATTCTGACCATACATGCAAGTCAAAATACCTGAAGTGAAGCTACTCATGGCCTCAAACTGCCAAACGACGCACCAGAGCACGAACAACCGGTCCGGTCGTTACATTACCCTTCACAAACGTGAAGGTATAGCGCAAACGCGAAGAAGCTGAAAGCCAGACCTTCGCGAACGTGAAGTATACATCGCGTACGCGAAGCAACAAAACTCAAACCTTTGCAAACGCGAAGGAACAATCATGAATGCGAAGTTGAAGGAAACAAACCTCGCGAACGCGAAGGTATATTCGCGAACGCGAAGAAGAAACTGGGGGAAAAAATAGGGCAGTTCTGGAATTTCACAATTTTGACCCCAAACCATTTAATACACAAACCAGCTCATTTTGTAAAATTTCTTTGAAAATCGTTAAGCAGTCTTGGACCTATTTTGAGAGAAGAGAACAAGTTTTGGATCTAGGGTTCTTGTACATACACTTTGGGTCTTGAAGATTTGAAGCTTTTGGTTGAGAATTTCTTACCCATTTATGTTCATTTCTTCATTTTCTTGCTTTGTATTGTATATCTAAGTGTGTAGTATTTTATCCAACACTTGAATCTTGTTTATGAAAATATTCATGTTTAAAGTGTGGATTAAATATCTTGTTGTGCTTATGTATTGAATAACTTTTTATCTTTTATGAAGTGAGTTATTGTTTCTTTAATTATTCTTGTTCTTTCATGTTTACAAAGGGATTAGCTAACCCTAGAACTCGCCCATTAACTTCGAGTTAATTTTGGGAAAGATTATTTGGGTTGAAAAAGACTAATTAACAAGAACTTGAGGCTTTAACCCTCATTTTATAGATTATACCTAGGGATAGGATTGAACTACTTGTAGCCATAATCGGGTGTGCTTAATCTCCTAATTGTTTTAGGGATAATTCAATTAGGAAGTCTTGTTAGTCTTTGGAAGAAGCTAATATAGAATTATTACCTGTGGCTAATTAACATAAACTCGCTCATATTTGTTAAATCGTGAAATACATTGGATCATTACTTGAGGGTAATTACCCGTTTATCCATACTTGTAGCCATTGATCAATTTACTTGCTTTCTAGGTTAATTTACATTTTTGTATTTAGGCATAATTATTTTCTCAAAACAATTCTAAGTGTTTGGCATTGCATAACAAGTGATAATTCTCTTACATTCCTAATCGCCTACATATTATTCTCTGTGGGATTCGACCCCGATTCATAGTTGGGTAAAGTATATTACATGTGACCGTGTCCATTTATTTTTTAGTAGTGGATTTGGACGTCATCATACAGTATAAGGCATTCTCTTTAGGGGAAAGAAAAATCACAAAACTCAGAAAGTCATCCTTACATTATAGAGAGGATGAATGCCAGAAAATGGATGAAGCGATCAATATACTTCCAATAGGATACAAGTGTGATGGGTTGGCTTAAGGCCACAAGGTCCTTAAAGTGATTCTGATATGTTTTGAAGCTAGCATAATTTTTAATGATTCATAAATATGTTATGAGGTGACTTGAATCTCAACTATATAGTGTTTTGATCGTCGTCATGGGGCTTAGTATGACTTAAGGTTGAGCTTGAGAATAATCGCATATCAACGAGCTAAACCCAAAATTTATAGCATGTAGGAATATACATAATGAGAATGTATGATATTTTATATTGCTTAATAAGATAGATGTTTGGTCTGGCTAAGGTACCATATTATCACAGAAAGATTCAGAAAAGTCAAGCCCTAAGGGGAAAGATATCATAAATGTTGGCCTTTCCCACTAGAAATTTAATTTCAGGATACCCTAAGAAATTTCGTAAATGTATGGTATTAAAAAGGTAAGATTACATAAGATATATATTTTTCTATGATGCACATGAATAGTTGTACCAATGCAGAGTAGATTTTAAGGGTTGGCATATGTCTTTCTCTAAGAGCTTCACTTTCTCAAGTTCAACCAAATGTGACTCAAAATAAAATAGAAACATTACAAGAAGTAGTATCAAGGTGATTTGCATGTGAAGTGTGCAACCTAATACTATAACTTGGATGGTAAATATTGTTTAGACAAAAGTTTAGTAGTTTTGTAGTGACGTAAAGTTCGGATTCAATAAGAACCAAGAGGGCCCAGGATGAGTGAGTCAATTGATCAAATAAGTTGTCAGGTGTTAGGTATTGTACGAGCTAGACCACTAAATAAGAAGATGTATCCTAAAGAGAAGGATAACTAGAAGAAAAATAAGCCACTAGATGAGATCATGACTAACCAGTGGTATTAAGATATGTGATAATGAATCGAGAAAGGGGTTTCATCTTCAAAGTATGGAATCAAGGAAGTCTTGGATATTATAGAAGAACTAAATGCACGTGGAAAGCAAAATTAAAAAGATGTTGAAAATACTAGGATAAATCTAGACCAGTGGTTAGTACTCAAAAAATCTATATACGAGGTAAGTATCAAAGTGAATAGAGAACACTTTACTCCAAGAAGATGGATGTACGAAAGAACATATCTCCTTACGAGAATAGTGATTCAATACTAGGTTAGTAAAGTAAAACATCTTCAATTAAGGAAGGATCCTATGAAGCACAAGGAAGGGTAAAGAACAAGCTGAATCCTTTCAAAAGTGAATCGTGATAAGTAAAAATCGGTATGAGATTGGCCCAACAAAAATAGAGCACATTCATCTAAGAAACAAATAGATAGTAAGTACATATAATTGCAATGTACATGGTATCAGGACCATAGACTCATACTAGGGAATGAAGTTACATCCTCTCTTAAGAGTCAAAGACAAAATTATTTATCGTTGTCTAGCAAACTATCATCAAAGTTAATGGAAGGTCCAAGTATGTACACAAGTTTAAATGTGCTTGTATAATGCGAGTTTAATACCAAAAGTGATATAAGAGTATCATGGATGTTGTAGTACATTAGGATGCAGCAAGGTATTAAGAGAGCTAGATGAGAGATTCCACAGAAAAATGAATATCGCAAGCGCACATATAGAGCAAGACAAGGGATGATGTTTTTAAAGTGTTAATAGCCTCAGAAGCTAAATTAGCAGTAGCGTATTGTTAACAAAAGATAATAGAGCAGAGTACGCTAGAGCTCCTAAGCTATGTGATGTGGTAGCCCTCACATGTGCCTATCGTACAGTGAGTTGCGTGATAAACTTGAGAATGGTGCTAATAAATGAGGCATGACAGGCGTTAAATTGCAGAAATCCCAAGGATGGTAGAAGAGCACCACTATATTTTGGGTAATTTCAAGAAAATAGAAAAGATGAGAAGACAAAGAACATACATAGATGTTCTAGAGTTTATGTTTTACCATTTGTCACAAGTCATATGAAGGTGGATAATAGTCCACCCGTAGAGCATGTAACTCAGAAAGTTAGATATTGTCACAAGTTCAAAAGTAGTTCTATTTATAACAATAAAGTGGGCAGAGGGCCAAGTTTCCAAATTGCTATAGTGAACCTGATAAGATAAGTGATATCCTAAAATCCAAAAAGAAAAAAAAGAAATATTAGATATAAATGATTAAAGGACACTAGTAGTCTTATGTGGATGAATGACACCTTGAAATTGAAGCTGCAAAAAAGATAGTATATTTTAAAGGCATGGTCTATACGATATATATACTTTGAGAAGAAGAGGGAGGTGATGCCTCAATCCCCCTAAACCTTAAGAAGGTCAGAAAGAAAAAGAAAGAAAGAAGTGCCTAAATATGAGTCATGTTTCTGAGGTAACTTTTAGTTCTTATGATTTTAATGAGCAGACCTACAATAGTGGGTACATTTCCCAATCTATATGTGCCTTTTTATTATATAAGAGTTAGAAGAGTAGTTGAATAGTAAGTAATGTTGAGTCATAAACGAGAATAGGCAGAGTGGCTAATTCAAACGTATAGGTTGAATTACAACCGAAGGAGGTTATTGTGAAATTATATTTGTATGGTAGCTTCATACGATATATAAAGAAAATTGTGTTGGTTTTAATATTATATAATTTTCTCTTAAAAGTCACAAAAGATCTATATACACGAAGTCATGCTCCATGTTATCCTCAAGGAATGATAGATTAAAGAAAAGTTTTAGAAATAGCTATATGGGAAGCAGAAGAAGACATGAAGAAAAAGACCCTTATTTATTTGGGGAAGAGATATGCGAATGTTCCAAGTTCGATAAGTTTTTCTACTTGTATGTGTACCAGTTTTGATAGCTATGTGTGATCATGAATGACCTGGATTTTGGGTTGTAATTGGATAGTCGTATGGGCTATAAATGATTGAGATTTGTCGTGTTGCAAATCTTGTGGTTGCTCAGGTTCCAAAGGAGGCACTATAGAAATTATAAGAAATTTAAAGTGCTGGCCAAATTTTTCGTTTTAGGTAAACTACGCAAAAGAGACAGAGAGCTAATGGAAGGAGTTTTAACTTTAAGTTACCCATTTGACATTCGAGGATGAATGTCATATAAGGGGGAAAGATTGTAAAGCCCCGAAAAAAAATCTTTTGCTAAGTGGCTCTAAATGGGACACAAAGATGTGAGAAAAGTTATAAAGGCATAAAATACATAAATCTTATATTTAGAAGGTTGAATAGATGGATATAAGAGGATAGGAGTAAATTGGAATCCATTGGAGTTGTTTAAGGGATAAAAATGATATTAGCCGCACATGACCTTAGTTTAAATGATCATATATATCAATATATAATGAATTGAGATTTTATCTATATATCAAAAGAAATCCCTTGAAGTCTAGTTTCTAACACTTAAAGCCGTTTATCATATCGATGTTCCTATAAAAAGTTATAGGCATTTTACTGAACACTATCTTCTCAGAAAAATGGTCCGCATTTCGGGCATCCATGGGGTGCCAAGCGCGAATCAAAACGCCAAAATCAGAAGTAAAATTATGGGGCGTTTTAGGTGGCGCTAGGTGCGGACCGTGACGCCGAAGGTGTGAAATTGAAATAAAAGGGACGGGAAGAGAGAAAATAGCCTCATTCTTTAAATATTAAACCTCCCCTCTCATCCTCAAGTCATCCAAGGGTTCTCATACTACCTAATGTGATTTTTCAATGCGATTAGCGTTAGAATACTACTTCCAAACATCAATTCTAACAATATTCCATCTCAAAATGGCTAGATTCTCAACAAGATCTCAAAAACAAGGTCTCTCCACTAACCTAGGGTTTCACGATTCAAGGTAAGTTTCATAACCACTTTCAACCACGATTATTAAAGAGGTCTATGGTTGATATTTGCTCCTATAAACTACTATAAGAAGTTAGATTAATGATGAACCCCAGAAGGACAGAAGAATCAAATCTAGGGTTTCTATATTTTGGAAATCTGGGAACTTTTAGTATTGATTCTTAAATTAATTATGTATAGATTTATTTGGTGAGTTTAACCCATTGGATTGGAGCAAACGAAGGTATTCAAAAGCAAGAAATCAAGGTGAGTAGAGACAATGTTTTTGCTAAATTTTTCTTCTCATAAAGATCATGCCATAAGTTGTTTTTAGACTGTATAGGGTGTTAATGTAGGCTCTGAATGGAACGAGTGAACTCACGGTATCCATTAGAATTGTAGAAAAGATCTTAGATGATTATCATGGCTAATGACTCAAGAAAAGTCTGTTGTTCCATAAATCATGTCTCATGCATTCATGACTTGCATATGTTTCTTTAATGTATAGACTATATCGAAAATTTCTTTTACATGATCTTATGGAACTGTTTTGATGAGAGGTATGAAGATATATCATTGTTTTAAATTTTGTGATGCAAGAATTACTTAAAAGAACATTTTGAGAGTTTCCTTAGATCTCTGAAAAGGGTTCGTAGCCTATAGTGGTTTACGTTACCCCGAAACTACTCGTGCTAGAGTAGGAGATTAGTGTACCGTTAGTTCGGGAACTATGATAGAAGTGCCCTGGTAAGGCACAAGAATGCAAGCATGCTAGAACCTTGAATTGTGAGGCACCACATGAATGGGGTCCAGGCGATCGGTCTGGGATCGTCCACCATACAGATCATATGGTGATATTTTAATAATCAGAATCAGAAAGAATGTCAGAATTAATGGAACTCCTAAGAAAAGAAAAGAAAATGCTTTAGAAAATTTACAAGGATTGTTCCGAGAAAGTTTATATATTTATCATTGAATTTTATATGTTTTTTCAGAAAACAGAGAATTTTCATTAATGACATTAAGAAGAATTTTACAATATATATATATATATATTGCTTCAACCCTTTATCACATGCTTTTAGAATTTTCTTATCATGCATACATACATTTTTCAGACTCTCGTTCCAACTTTAGTGGGAGGATTGCTTGTAACGACCTGACTCGTCGTTACGGGAGTTACCGCCCCGTTTTCCCCGTTTTATGCTTCTATATGTTTTATTACATGTGTTTGGAGAATTTGAAGTAATTCGGATAGAGTTCGGTTAGAAATGAGACAATAAGTCTCTTTATGAGAAGGATTGTTTGGAAAAGTCAACCGAATGTTGACTTATGAGTTAGAAGGCTCGGAATGGATTTCCGATGATTCGACTAGTTTCGGGATGATTTGTGACTTAGGAGCGCAATCGGAATTGAATTTGGAGGTCCGGTGTAGAATTAGGCTTGAATTGGCTAAGGTCAGATTTTAGCGAATTCCGGATGGTGGGTGAGATTTTGATCCGAGGATCGGAATGGAATTCCGAGAGTTGCAGTAGCTCCGTTAGGTGATTTTGGATATGTGTGCAAAGTTTCAGATCATTCGGAGGTGTTTAGGTCGGGTTTTAGATCAAATGCAAGTTTCAGAAGTTTTAGTTTAACTTAGGCTTGAATCCATGGTAATTCGATGATTTTGGTGTTTATGATAGTGTTTTTATGTTACGAGCAAGTTTGAATGAAGTAATAGAACATATCTGTGCATTTGGTTGAGGTCCCGAGGGCCTCGGGGTGAATTCGGGTGGTTAAACGAGAGTTTTGAGGTGTAATTGCAGGTCAGATTTTCTGTCACCTGGTGTTTCCGCTTCTGCGGAAATGGACCGCAGAAGCGGTACCGCAGAAGCGGGTACGTGGTCGCAGAAGCGGTCGTGGCCGGCTAGGGAAATTTCCACAGATGCGGAAGGTGGCTCGCACCAGCGGGTCCGCAAAAGCGGACAATGTGCCGCAGGAGCGGGTTTGAAGGAACCGCAGAAGCGGACTTCGCGTCGCATAAGCGAAGTCCGGGCTTCTAAGTGAAAACCGCTTAAGCGGAAATGTGGCCGCAGAAGCGGTCCCGCATAAGCGAAAGCGGGACCGCAGAAGCGAAAATCGCTGGGCGACAGAAGGGTTTTAAAATAATATTTCATCCGCGACCCTTTCATATTTTTCCTCCATTGTTGACGTTCTTAAGAGCTTTGAACAAGGAAATTCGAGGGTTTTGACTGAGAATCACTTGGAGGTAAGTTCCTTGGCCTAAATATTCAAATTTATGGTAGAAATTACATGTAAATTGTAGAAAATTCATCAAAAACGGGTCAGGCTAGGGCTTGGAAAGCTGTGATGTAAAAATAGAATTTGGAGGGTCAAACGAGCTCCGATTTTGGTAAACTTTATATGCACGGACTCGTGACGAGACCAGGAATCCGTTGGTGTGATTTTCGGAATTTTTCGAGAAGTGGTCCCGGGGCTTGGGTTTTACCAACTTCGTGAATTTTAGTACTTTTCGAGTATTTTTGATTGGGTTATGTTTCTTTAACCCATATTTATGTATTCGTTGTGATTTTGACTAGATTCGACGCGCGAGGAGGTCGATGCGAAAGGAAAAGGCATTGCGGACCATTCTACGGCCGGTTAGAGGTGAGTAGTTGGTGTATATGATGGCCTGAGGGTTTGAAACCCCGGCTTATCACATTGTGACGCTATTGTAGGGCGTGACTCGCACCCCACGGCAGGTGCGGGATTGGTTATGACTGGGGATTGAGACTTAGTCCATCCCGAACAAGAGTTTTTCTATATTGGCGATTGATACGCACCCTGTATTGAATATATCTGGGCTTATTGCCGTGTTTGGGGCCTTGTGCCGATCTGTAGCATCCTTAGAGGATGAATGTCATTGTGATAGCATGCTTTGGTATAATCATTGATCTCAGTCCTGTGTTTAATCGCTGTTATGAAACGCTAAGTCACTTTTCCTAAAGTTAAATATCTAAGGTATATTCTTCTTAATAAATTGGAAATTGGGAAATTAATTGAATCTGTTACGTGACTCATATGCATATTGTGGACTGAGTATGGATCGGGCTGCACGCCGCAGCGAATCGTATGATTATATTTCGCTTGGGCTGAAGGAGCCCCTCCGGAGTCTGTACACACCCCCAGTGAGCGTCGTCGACGTTAAATGGATCGGGCTACGCGCCGTAGCGGTCATGTGCATTGCATTGCATCTTTACATTATACTTGACTGATATATTTGAAGTTGTTTTGCTGTTAGTTCGTAGTTAGGTGTTGGACTGTTAGTTTTAGCTTTGCTTTGTGGCATTTCGTGGATTTCTTATCTTCAGACATTTTATATGCTTATTACTCACTGAGTCGGTAGTACTCACCCCTACTCCCTGCACCTTGTGTGCAGATTTAGGTACACCGGAGGCTTAGCTGAGCAGTCTTTGTTTCCCAGAGCTTATCAGAGTTATTGAGGTAGCTGCTTGACGTTCGCAGGACCAGACTACTCTTCCTATTTCAGTTTTATTTATATATACATTTCCAGACTTGAGTATTTTCGTTCAGATATTATTATTCAGATTGTTTTAGAGGCTCTAGACTCGTGACTCCAGGTCTTTGGGAGCGTTTTATCAGACTTCGTATTTTTCTCAGTATTATTCTATTATAAATATTGGATTATTATTCTAAAACTAGTATAATCTCTTTAGATTGTACATTTGAGGTTTACGGTTAATTTGGGAACGATTGTGGTCTGGCTTGCCTAGCAATATTGTTGGGCGCCATCATGACCGTGCTTGGGGTCGTGACATTGCTTTACTTACTGAGTACCAATATTGTGTACTGACGTTCTCTTCATGGGAACCTACATTGACCTATGTCAATGTAGGCAAGCAAGCTATGATCTTGGATATTCTCCTCCCATTACCAGATGATTTGGTGAGCTCCATTTTAGTTCGTGGAGTTTGTTGATTCCAGAATTTTATCTTATTATTTCGGCATTTCTTAGAGGCTTCATAGACAGAGTCCAAACAGAGTCATGGGTGTCCACTTTGCATTACTTTATTTTGCAATGTATTCAAGATAACAAAATGAATTTCTTTTTAGAATATTATTCCATTTGAATATTAACAAAAGTATTTACTTTAAATCATATCGAATTGTGTTGAGATGCATTGCATAGCAGAAATAGAATAGAATAGAGAAGTCAAGATGATTTTCTCAGCCAAGTTAAGGCGTTGAAATGCCGATTACGGCTTGGTTAGAAATCGGGTCGTGACATTGGTGAAGGAGGTAAAGTTGGTAGGTAGATGAAGCGGAGAAAACTCCATCAGTTGTATGAGACCAATGGGGCATATCGAAGTCAGTAGAATTAGGTAAAACATGAGTATTGTGAATGAGCAAAATAATGTGGGAAGGCATGTCAAAGGAGAGGAACTCCAGTTGGTAGGTAGATGACACCAATATGTGACTAAAAGGTAGGGATGATTCATGCCTAAGTAATGGGCTTGAATAAGTTGACGGAGTGACAGGTTGGGCAAAATCCATTTGTCATACCAAAGAATAATGTAAACACCAGAAGCAACATTCCATGCAGTCCCCCTGTCGACATAAAGGGGCAGCCTTTGCCATGCTTTTCCATATGGAGGAGCCAGTCGGTTTGACGTTAAAGAATTGGTGTGAGGTAGTACAGCTCTAGGCGCACAATACTTGCCATGGAGTAAATGTGCAGCAACGCGCTGTCACGACCCAAAACTAAACCCCGTCGTGATGGCGCTTATCGTGGGACTAGGCAAAACAACATTTCCCAAAACACATTGATAATTTACAAGAAGATAGTTCAAAACCTTTTCATAACATAGATTTCATAAGAAGAGTTAAACTCATAATAAAATGCGGAAAAGATAGCCTGACATCGGGGTATCACTAAGTCATGAGCATCTAAAACCAAAATCCAAAATCCAGAGTTTACAATAGTCAACCAATACTAAACAGAAAGAAAAGACAACAAGGGAAGGAGAGACAAGGGCTGCGGACGCTGGCAGCTACCTCGCAGATCTCTGAGCAGTCAACTGCGCACGAGCTCAACGATCCCTGCAACCGGTATCACCTGGATCTGCACACAAGGTGCAAGGAGTAACGTGAGTACTTCCAACTCAGTAAGTAACATAAATAAATAAGGAATTGAGATGTAGTGATGAGCTATGCAATTACAGTTATCTCAATATCTTTCAAATAAGAACAATCATGCTTTCAAATTCATTAGTTTAAGTCACATCAGTTCGTGCTCAAGTAAACCAGATATAAAGTCTTCCATAAATTTGTACAACAAGGACAAATAACAACTAAGTGTAACAATTAACTAAAAGCAAGTACAGCCTCTCAAGGCAACAGTCACTCCGCTCATCTCAACAGCTCAAACACTCGGCTCTCAGCCCTCAATAATCATACTCAATAGGTACCTGCGCTCACTGGGGGTGTGCAGACTCCGGAGGGGCTCCTTCAGCCCAAGCGCTATATCGTTGCGGCATGCAGCCCGATCCAATATATAAACAGCCATAAGGCTCGTTGCGGCGTGCAACCCGATCCAATATAAATAATCAGCCTGAAGGCTCGTTGTGGCGTGCAACCCGATCCAATATATATACATATATAGCCCTGAGGCTCGTTGCGCCGTGCAACCCGATCCATATGCACTCATATAGCTCACAGCTCGGTATTTAGGCCCTATCTCAGTCACCAATCTCACCAGTACCTCGGTCTCTCAGAAAACATAGAACTCAGCCCAAACAAAGATAATATCATGTATCACTGATAAATAGGAGGAGACGGAGGTAAAATACGCAAGTGATATCATGACTGAGAACAAAATAGCAAATAGCAGTTAATTCAGCAAGTATACGACCTCACGGGTCTCAACAGCAAGGCCTAAACAAGATTCCTAACATGAAGTGCAATCAATTTCAATAAAAACAGAGGGAACACGTAGTAAACAGTAGGCTAATCGATTCTACAATCTCACGGGAAGGACCAAGTCACAATCCCTACGGTGCATACCCACACGCCCGTCACCTAGCATGTGTGTCACCTCCAAAATAGTCATACAACACGATATCCGGGGTTTCATACCCTCAGGACCAGATTTATAACCGTTACTTACCTCAATCCGAGCAAAATCCTACTCCGCGATACCTTTGCCTCTCGAATCGGCCTCCAAACGTCCCGAATCTAGCCAATAAAAACTACTAAATTGGACTCAAATCCCGAAATTGGCTCAAACCCGGGCCCCGGACCCACGTCTTCAAATCTGACAAAAGTCATCAAACCCGAAAGCCCATTCACTCACGAGTCTAACCATACCAATTTCATCAAAATCTGACATCGTTTGCTCCCTCAAATCCCCAAAATCCACTCTCCAAATTCCAAGCCCTAACCCCCAATTTTCACTTCAAAACTCCACTAATTAGGTGAGAAGTCAATGGAAGAACACTATAGCTAATGATAATAGAGCTCAACCAACTTACCTCAGTGAATATCCTTCAAAAATCCTCCCAAAAGCTCCAAAGTCCGTGTTCAAAATGGTGGAAATGAGCAAAAATTCACGAAGTCTTCTATTTATAGGTTCTGCTCAGGCTTTTCGCACCTGCGGCTCAATACGGTGCCGCTTTTGCGCAAAAATCTCCGCATCTACGGAAAATCACTTAAAATCCCTGGACCGCTTCTACGCCTCTAGACCGCATCTACGATCATCGCATGTGCAGAAATAACATCGCACCTGCGGACCAATACACGCACATGCGCCCTCTCTTCCGCTTCTGCAACCATCGCAGGTGCGAGAACTTCATCGCACTTGCACCTTCTGCCCAGCTCCTCCAATCTTGCATCTGCGATCCCCCGCTCGCTTCTGTGGGCTCCCACCTACGATGAGACATTCGCAGGTGCGATTATGACAGCTGAGTTTCAACTTCAGCAACTCCTCCAATTTCCAAACTTGTTCCGTTAATCACCCGAAGTCAACCCGAGGCCCTCGCGACCTCAACCGATCATACCAACAAGTCATATAACCCCATACAAACTTAGTCGAGCCTTTGAATCACTCAAAACAACATCAAAACACCAAATTACCCTGGGATTCAAGCCTAAGAACTTCTAAACTTCCAAATTTCGCAAACGACACCGAACCGGCCAAACCACGTCCTAATGACCTCAAATTTTACACACACATCACAAATGACACCTCGAACCTATTCCAACTTCCAAAAATCCATTCCGACCCAGATATCAAATTTTCCATTGCCGACCGAAATCACCAAATTTCCAACTTTTGCCAATTCAAGCTTAATTCTACTACGGACCTCCAAAACACATTCTGGACACGCTCCTCAGTCAAAAATCACCTAACGAAGCTAACTAAACCATCAAAATTTAAATCAGAGATTGTTTACACATATGTCAACATCCGATTGACTTTTCCAACTTAAACTTCTCAGAAAAAGACTAAGTCTCTCAAATCCTCTCCGAAACCACTCCAGACCCAAGCCAACTGACCCGACATATCATAATATAGCTGAAGAACACAAAAAGAAGCAAAAATGGGGAAACGGGGCTATAACTCTCGAAACGACCGGCCGGGTCGTTACACGCGCCATGTTAGGATCTTAAGCATGGAAATGTTTTTGGCATAAGTTTTCTGGAGGCCAAGGCCCCCATGTGTCTTAGCAGTGGTAACAATGTCCTAGTTGACCAAATGAATGTTTTTGTGGGTGGTGGTGGAGCCCCACAAAAAATTCTATGAATACGGTCAATATGGTCCCATGATTTTTGGGGAAGAAAATGGTTTTGCATTGCGTATATAGGGATATAATTAAGGACAGAGCGCACGAGTATTATACGTCCTACAAGGGTAAGGAATATAGTTTTCCACCCTTGCAAGCGAGTGTTCATGCATGTCATGACCTAATTTCCCTCCGTAAGGCATCATGACGGCACCTAATCTCTACGACCGGGTAAGCCTAAATAATTTTGGAAAATAACATAAATAGAAGTAAAAACTCAACAACTAACTACAACAAATAATAACATAAATGATAAACCATGCCGCCCGGTATGTGCAATAACCAACTCCTCAATGATACACAGTTCCCCAAAATCCGGAACATGGTAAGTCACAAACTACATAAGGAAAACTATCATATCTATACACCAGAGTCTAGCAAAAGAAGTACAGAAGGAAATGGACATAGGGGAGAATAGAGGGGGACTCCGAGGTCTGCGGATGCGGCAGATATACCTTGAAGTCTCCAACTGTCGCTGCTCACTGATGACGAGGCCGATAATGAGCACCTGGATCTGCACACAAAACATGTGCAGAAGAGTAGCATGAGTACACCACAACGGTACCTAATAAGTGCCAAGCCTAACCTCGGTCGAGTAGTGATGGGGTCAAGTCAGGCCCACTGGTTTATAAAAAATAAAGCAGGAGATTGTACAGTATAATAAAAGACTGGAATATATACAAGGAAAGCACAGCAAAATAGCAATACAGTACACAGGGATAAACAACAAAGGATCTCCCGGGATACCGTCTAGTAGTCTCAAAAGTAAATGTGCAGGGAGAACTCCCGAGGAACCGCCTCGTAGTCTCAAAAGTAAACACACAGCTCAAATCGTTAAATACAACAGTTAACAACAATAATTCTACAGTTAAGACTGATAAAGGTCAAGGAAAACCAGGAATCAACTATGCATGCTGCACAAAGTTCAATTAAGCAGTTAAAGCACGTAGATATGCGATATTAGACTAAGCAGGATAACTACACATGTTGGTATAACTCAATTAAGAATGAAAACGGGTTACTACTCAGTTAAAATCGGGTTTTACAACAAATAGCCCGTGTACACACTCGTCACCTTGCGTACACGGCGCTCAGATATCACAACAATAGCAAATCCTAAGGGGATTTCCCCCACACAAGGTTAGGCAAGCCACTTACCTCGAACAAAGCCCAAATCAATCTGTTAGAATGCCCTTTCCTCGATTATCCAACTCCGAATGGCTCAAATCTAGCCAAACACAATTACATATCATAAATAAACTAGACTAATCTAATTAATGAAATTAAGACTTTAACAAGAAATTCGAAAATCACCCTAAACAGCCTCCCCGGGCGTCTTGGAATCGGGTAAAAGCCACAAAACATGAACACACATTCACTTACGAGTTCGCTCGTACCAAAATTATCCAAATCCGATATCAATATCCCAATCAAATCTCAAAAACTTAGTTGAAGAACTTCCAACCTTTTTTCCCAAATTCCTTAATTTAATGATGAAATCAACTATAGATTAATGGAATACAACCGAAAACGAGTTAAGAATCATTACCCCAAAGTTCTCTCTGAAAAATCCTTGAATTATCGCCTTGATCCGAGCTCTCAAGTCCCAAAATTAAAAATGGGATAAAACCCTCGACTTGGCCTTTTTTCTACCCAACGATCTCGCATCTGCGGGCCTATAATCTCACCTGCGGAATTTCCATCGCAGGTGCAGAGATGACTTAAGTCCTTAGATCCGCTTCAGCGAGCAATGGGCCGCACCTGCGCGCCCGCTCCTTGACTTTGCCCTAATTGGCTTTCTCAAGCCTAATTGGGTGTTCAAACAATACAAATAAAATTGGCTCAAGTCGGGTATTACTATCTCTAGGATTAACCCTTTAATTCGGGCTATCAATCTCTTGAATTCACCCCAATTTCTTGTTAGCCTATTTTTCCTAGACTTGGGCTCTCTTTCTCAAGAAGATCCTAAGTTAAAAAGGCACGAATCAGTGTTTGCAACCACCAATTCAACAGTTAAAGCATGAAACAAGCTAAATATCACTAACCCACAAACAAATAAGCCCTGAAATTGAACACCCATTAAATACACACACTAGGGTTGGGTCACAACCCTAGCTAATGGGTTTAGCTACTCATAATCAAGGTAAAAATCAAAGATGCAGATGAAATATAAGCCATAAAAGTTGATTACAAGAACAAAATCTAAGAATACAAGCTAAAGCTACTCTAAAATTACTCTAAATGGTAAAGTACGGCTGTTCACGAGCTCATTGATACAAAAGATAACCTAAAAATGTGAAAAAGATCTATTTATACACAGCTGAAATTACTGGACAAAAATATTCCTACGGAGGTTCCGCTATCAGCGAAATACTGGGCGCCTCAGCGCATGGACTTTTGCGGCCGCGCAAAAACAAACGCGGACCGTGTTTCTTCAATTTCGGACTTGGACTGGGCTAGGTTTCGCGGATAGCGTAAATTCTACCGCGTCCGCATTGGCTTCTATCGCGGCCGCGTAAAATGTTCGTGGACCGCGTTCCTCAGTTAGGTTCCACTAGCCAAGTCTCTGAACCTCTTTCACACCCTCAGCAAAATTTGCACCACGTCCGTGCCTGGTAACTTTGGGGCCGCGTAATTTAGACGCGGGCCGCGTTCTTCATTTGAGCTCATATTGCAAGGTCTCTAATTCTCTATCTCCGCTCTCAGCGCAATTTCACTCGCGGCCGCGCCAATGGTTTCGCGGCCACGCTTTTGTAACGCGGTCAGCGGTAATCTTAGCACTTGGCTTCAGCTTCTCCGAACATCACTTTCGCTGTAGCATATTTTTAATCGCCTCAGCAAAGGATCTTACGCGACTACGTAATAATAGCGCTGGCAGCGCTCCAGTTTCATTCTTTGGGCTTGTGCAAGTTCAACTCCTTTATGAGTTCATTTTGGCTTCTTTTCCTCATTTTCACCAAAACCTGCAAGTAAGCACCTTAAGTTAGTTTTCGGGAATACTTTTACACATTTTTTATCCAAAACCTAAGCAAAAGAGAGCATAAGATAGGCTAAAATCCATAGTTATCACTCCTGCGGATATCTTTCCGCTTCTGCGATGCTCAAGCTCCAGGCCCTTCCGCTTTTGCGCTCCATCTTCCGCATAAGTGACTCCGCTTCTGTGGGCCAAATCTAGCACCTGCACCCACAGACCAAGCTTGACCAAACCACACCTGCGCTCCTCCTTCCACACGTGCGAGCCCGCACCTGCGGTCTCCCCTCCACAGGTGCGGAACACCAGAAACCAGAAATTCTTCAGCAACTAGCCTAAGTCCAAATTCAAACTGTTAAGCATCCGAAATGCACCCGGGGCCCTCGAGACCTCAACCAAACATACCAACCAGTCCTAAAATACCATACAAACTTATTCAAACCCTCAAATCACATCAAACAACGCTAAAAACACGAATTACTCTCCAATTCAAACTTAAAGTACTTGAAACTTCAAACTTCTACAACCGATGCCGAAACCTATCAAACCACGTCCGATTGACCTCAAATTTTGCATATAATCCATATTCGACATTATGGGCCTACTCCAACTTTCAAAATCGAAATCCGACCCTGATATCGAAAAGTCCCCTTCTGGTCAAAATCTCCAAAAAATCAACTTTCGCCATTTCAAGCGTAATTCTTCTACATATCTCCAAAAAAACAATCTGAACACGCTCCTAAGTCCAAAATCACCTAACGGAGCTAACGGAACCGACGAAACTCCATTCCGGGGTCGTCTTCACATAGTTCCAATTACAGTCAACATCCTAGAACTTAAGCTTCCGTTTTAGGGACTAAGTGTCCCAAAACACTTCGAAACCACGAACAAAACCTCCCGACAAGTCACATAAGCAGAAAAAGATACGGGGTAAGCAGTAAATAGGGGATCGGGGCTAATACTATCAAAACGACCGGCCGAATCGTTACAATGCGGTCCAGAATGTATTGATAGTCAAAAGATTTAGGGTGCATGTTTGGTATTGGAAAGCCTAAATATTTACCAAAAGCATGGACAACTGAAGCGCAGATAATATAGCACGGGAGCCTAATATTGAGAATGCAACAACATGGATTGATGGATCTACTTCTAATATCATGTAAAAGAATTAACGTTGAACTAACTCAACCTTAAAAATTACATAATATATAAGAACTGCACTAATTTGGTAAGAAGGGATAAATTAGACCATGTTAAGAGTGTTTGCTGACTTAGCATTAATACTTTCTAGCTGTCTTTGGATCAGCCAGATGCATCTCGAAAATTCTATAAACTTGGAATCCTGATTGTAATTCAGCCTTTCTTACAGTAAAAGAGGTAAAAATAGCTCGGGTTAGCCAGTTTTCAGACTGGTAATGAAAAATAGTCAGTGTTTGTAAAGTCATTGAAAAATAACCATTATTGTGTTGCAACACGAAAAGTTCCAGCATGATATACTGGAGATTGGTGCACTTGTGCATGAACTTCCAGCATATTATGCTGGAACTCTAGCACACGGAAAGTTCCAGCATAATATACCGGAGATTAGAGCACCTGTGTATGAACTTCCAGCATATTAAACTGGAACAGTATATTATGCTGGAACTTCAGTGTATTATGCTGGAACTCTAGTATATTATGCTGGAACTCCAGTACATTATGCTGGAAGTTCACATGTAAAAAATTCGAACTCTAGTATATTATGGTAGAATATTTTCTGGATTGTGAATAGTGTTTTTGTTCAGATTTATCTTTACATGAAAAGTGACTAAAATTTGATTCTTTTGAAACTGTAGCTATTTTTTAATTAACATTAGTAAATCTAGCTATTGTTTAATTTCACCCATAAAAGAAGTTCTTTTTTATCATCATAAACTTTTACGGTAATCCATGAACAAACTAAAATTAGTGCAAACGTACTTTTCATCCGCCTCGAAGTTCCGAAGAGAGGTTCAATTAGCGCTGGTTATTTCTTTAGACTTGAACAATGTATACTATGCAAAAAAGATTAGAATATATTCATATAATAAGATCTTGCTCATTTTTAACTAATTGACTTTAAATCCTGAATTTAGCTATAGTTATTCGTGGATGTCACGATCGTTTCTTTTAATTCATACCTAATAAATTTGGATTTGTTACAAGGTGATTATTTAAAAGATAAATGTATGCTAATAACGTTATTGGAAAAATATGCGGGTATAAGTTAAAAAAGTGATTTCTATAGATTTAAGAAATCGGTTGACAAATAGCTCTGGATTTTCATCAGTTTTCAAAAATTAAAATCTATAGATTTGAGACTCCATAGATAACAATCAAATATCGTATTTCAAAATCTAAAAATATTTTCTTGGTGGTATGAAATGTTGTGGTCCAAAGCATATGATTTGACTGTTGAAAAGTGAATTAAAACAACCAAAATCTCAAATCCTATGTGTAAAATCTCATATTGGATTACCTGCATATTCACTTAATATGGTGAAATTATAATTAACACAAAGCATATTTGGAAATCAGTTCATGTTCATCTTAAACTCGCGTTTTAAAATACAAAATCGTGTGACTCGTTTTAACTAAAACCCGCTAAACATTTTGAGATAGTGAAATAATCATATAGGGAACTAAAATTTCATAAGACTAGCGTCTCAATATAACGAAGGTATAATTTCAGAGTTTTAAGTTTTTTATATAACGAAGGTATAAGAATATTGCCACAATAATGTCACTTAAAAAATTAATATTTAATGTCATTATTAAAACCTATAATAAATGGTAAGTGATCTTCTATAACAAATAAAATAGTATTAATGATGCAAAAAAAAAAAAAAAACTATTACACTCTCAAACCTATTTAACTTTAATCCATATTTTAAAGTATAAGAAAATAAAAAAATTGTGGGCATACACATTCCAATTATTATAAATAGAAGCCTTAGGCTTTGGTCAAATAATTCATTAGGAGGGGTTTCATTTAGGTTTATAGCTATTGAATTTGGAGTTTGGACATGGTTCCTTCTTGCTAGCTAGCTGATGTATTTGTGGCTGTTGTTCCTGCTGCATACATCTGCCACCAATGTTGACTCTAATTGGGCGGGGACGATATGGTGGTGGCGGCGGAGTCATCGCTCTCTCGATTTATGTGTGAGATGAGAGAGCTATGGCCCAATATATTACTATCACCACTATATCGTCACGTCTAATTAAAGGTAAGGTTAGTGACAGAGGTATGCGCGCAAATCAGCAGCCACATATGCATCAGGTAGCAAGAAGGAACTACATCTAATGTCCAAATTTAATAGTTATAAACTTAAATCATGAAACTCTAATTAACAACACCATATATAGATTTTGATTTCTCAAATTTTTAAATACATCTGAAATATCTCACTTAGTTTATGTTGATGAAAAACGAATGAGTTAGAGTAGAACTTGTTGCGGCCAAACGCACTCACGCAAGTGTACGTGATCGTCAAGTAATAAAGTAGTGAGTAGAGTATCGTTCCCACGAGGACTTGTGATTAACTATTAACTAAATTAGACTATCCTAATTATCTATACAAGAATTAAACCTAGAAGTATTTGATTCTAAACTAATTAAATAAATAAAACAAATAATGAACTTTTAACAGAGAATGAGCAGATTTTTATGATATCAATGTAATGAAAACGATCTAGGGTTATGGGCTATCTAACATTCCTATTGTATTCTTCAATTGAATTGACTAACTAATTTATCGAGTTTATTGATTGACAGGGTTAATATTGCTCATAAGAATCTGTCGAGTTCTTACTCGCCTATTCAAGCTAACCTAACGCCTATATGTCTATGGAGTTAGAATCAACAAGAACGCATATATAATTCCTGTATTTCAACCAAGCAAGGCAATTAGGTATATGTCTATCCTAACCGCGAATCCGTCCGATGCCCAGGTTCAAGAACTTACTCTACTCAAACCTATATGCAATCTAGAATTTTCACTTTCGAGTTCAACTCTAGATTCGTAGATAGTATTCAATTGGTGATCAAGCAATCAAATAATTAAGTGCAGGATTGAATAAATAAGCCAATATGATAAACTAAGAAATCAAAATTAATATCCGAATAACAATAGTCATGAAAGAACCACAACCCTAGAACGTGAAGATTAGCTCCACATAGACATGGTAGCAAAACAACAAATCATACAAAGAAACATAAAAAGACTAAGTTGGTGGAAGAAAAGATGAAACCCGGCCTCCACGGCGGCTCTGTGCTCTTCCTTGGTCAAAAATTACTCTAAAAACGTTCTCTCATGTATATATACCAAGTAGGGTTGGGCCCAAACAATTATACCTTCTCCAATGTGAAAAAGGACACTTTTCCCGGGTGACTAGCGCGAGCTCGCGCATGACTTCGCGCGTGACTTCGCGCATCATTCTGCCTCCAGCTCCTTAACACGCGCGACTTCGCGCAAACTTCGCTCGTTCGCGTATTTTTCACCCTGTTCAGTTCCGAATTTGGGAAAACGTAAAACCTGAAAGTTGTAGCCCTTTGAGTTAGCTTTCCAACCATATATTGTGGAGCCAAAATGGAGTTCTGAGCAAAAAGTTATATCTATTTTACTAGACAGTGCGCAATCTGCCTACTGGAGTCTTCGTTTGCTCTAACTATCATCCGTTGACCCCCCAACACGATCCCCGCTTAATTCCTTGAACTTTTACTCAAACTTTAAAGCTTCAAATCACTTGAATTCATTCCATAACATCTATATAGCTCGGAATCACTCCTACAAGGCATAAAACACACCATTAGTGCAAAACACTAGCGATTAAAGCTCAAACTCAATTAAAGTGCAGTAAATTAGAGTGTAATAATCGACTAAAATATGTAATTATAGCCTATCATCAACACCCCACACTTAAACGTTGCTCGTCCTCGAGTCAACCAAAAATTTACTCTATCTATGAGCACTTAACATATTCGAAGCACACTACACCAATGATTATGGTTGATAGTAACAATTAAACTCTAGCATATGCAATCATCATACACTTCTCTTTACTTATGTCATTCTTCAAAAATATTCAAACAAAGACAATATGCTCACAACAATCCTAGCCTCAAAAACCGACTCAATGTCACAATGCACTCATGGCTTGAACACCCAACATCCTAGAGAAGTCTAATAATGTTACCTATCCTTCGTGAAATCATGTGCCCTCACAACCAAGGCAAGAGAGTAAGTTGAATCCACACATTCGAATCTCATGATCAAATATATTTTAAGGACTCATATATATCAAAGAAAATATCGCTCACCCTTCACAAAAGAAGTCACATGCATGTAATTGGTACCATAGGCTTGCCCATAATGTAAATCTCTACTAATGTAGGCTCACTCGATCTAAAATCAATTAAGACTTTTTCATGGTTGTAATGTGGGCTAAGGGACGGGTAGGATATATTTAGGAATAGTGACTGACCCTCCTAAGCACTTTAACACACCACATAATCAACTTTAAGCGCAAATTCTTCAATCCACTTCAATTTCATAACTAAAATCACCCCAACAATGTTCCCTCATTCTTTAAGCACTACATTAATTCATACCCACCAGCAGGAACAAGACAACAATGTATTCATCTCTATATTTTTTTTCCTTCAGATTATTCTTTTTTTTCAATTTTTTTTCAATTTCTGCTAGTGGTGTGTTATCTTACAAAACAAGTGCACCTTTCTTCCTTTTATTGGTTCCACTCAAAAGCCACCCCACACTTAGTTCCTTCTTACTTCTTTTAGCGCTCATCTCACATTAAAGTGCTTTAAGAGGAAAAAGGATCAAAACAATGTCAATTTAAGAACAAAAAGGGTATATGCTTGTAATGTGGGTGCCAAATAAAAGTCTATAGGCTCAAAAGGGTTAACTAGGGATGAATTTTATTGTGATAGAATTAAGCTACAAAAAAGTNNCACACACACACACACGCACACACACACACAGACACATATATATATATATATATATATATATATATATATATATCAAAGAACTCTCTCTCTCACACACACAAAAGAAGCCACATGCATGCAATTGGTATCATAGGCTTGCCCATAATGTAAATCTCTACTAATGTAAGCTCACTCGATCTAAAATCAATTAGGACTTTTTCATGGTTGTAATGTGGGCTAAGGGACGGGTAGGATATATTTAGGAATAGTGGTTCACCCTCCTAAGCACTGTAACACACCACATAATCAACTTTAAGCGCAAATTTTTCAATCCATTTCACTTTCACAAACAATATCACCCCAAAAATACTCCCTTCTTCTTTAAGCACTACATTAATTCATACCCACTAGCAGGAACAAGACAACAATTTATTCATCTCTATTTATTTATTTTTTTCAGATTATTCTTTTTTTTTTCAATTTCTGCTAATGGTGTATTATTTTACAAAACAAATGCACCTTTCTTCCTTTTATGGGTTCCACTCAAAAGCCACCCCACTCTTAGTTCCTTCTTACTTCTTTTAGCGCTCATCTCATAATTAAAGTGCTTTAAGAGGAAAAGGGATCAAAACAATGCCAATTAAGAATAAAAAAGGTATAGGCTTGTAATGTGGGTGCCAAATAAAAGTCTATAGGCTCAAAAGGGTTAACTAGGGATAAATTTTATTTGTGATAAGCACCTAAAATTTCGCTTCAACTCACATACCGGGCAAGTTCTAGACACAAGTACAATACATAGACTATACAAAAACCTCACCACACATGGCACATGACTCACTAAGGACGGTCTCATTCCGACTTTCAACTAATGCAAGTATTCACAAAGCCACGAAATATTAAGCATTAAGCACAAAGTGAACACAAGTCAAGATAACGAGACATAGGCATCACAAGACATGCTATCCAACTAAGCAAGGCATTATCAATAATTTCAAATCATAGGGAAGATACTACACATGCCAAAGCCTAAATATGCTACTATCAAACAAGTCAAGGGCGCCTAGGTTCATCTTTCTTCCTCCATTTATTCTCTAAACTACTCTAAAAGAAAAAACTACCCGGTTCAAACTACATCCCATGGAAAAGAACCGAGGCACAAAGAAAAACTACAGGGGATTATTACTACCTAAAGAAAGCTAAAAGACATATTTTTGGATTTTTGTTTAGACTTTAATCCCTCAAGAAAAGTGTCCACAAAATCCATCGTCGGGAAAAGTCCAACTTTTCTACTTTTTTTTTTATTTTCGTTTTTTTTTTATATTATTTTTTTTTCTTTACATAAAATCTACTACACTAAGAAAGAATACTACAACTAACCTAGGATAGAGCAAACAATTATCCAAACAATCTCCTCACCCCATATTTAAAATTGTGCAATGTCCTCAATGCACACTGTAAATAACAAGAAGGTAAAAGAGACTCCCTGGTAGGCCAAAGGCCGAAGCATTAGCAGCTCACGGGATACTCAGACTTCTCCTAAGGATGGTCCTTGTCACACCACCTTTTTTACACATCTACCCCGAAGGATAATGTATAAGGGAGTTTTTCCATTTAAAGTGACATTATCCGAAATGGGATTATTTATTTATTTTTAGAGTTGCCACTTGGGATAGGATTGGCTTTTGGTGTCCCAAGTCACCGGTTTAACTTTAATACCAAATCGAGGAAAATTTCGACTTCCCAGTTGGAGTCTGCGAACCAGAAATTCTGAATAAGGAATTCTGTTGACCCGAGGGAAAGTGTTAGGCACCCCCGGATCCCGTGGTTCTAGCACGATCGCTTAAATTATTATAATTGGATAAAAATCTGATTTTAATACATGTTTTAACCTATAGTGCAATTTTAAATCACTTACCGCTTTATATTAATTTTAAGGAAAATTACAACATTATTAAAACACGTCTCGAACCACGTCACATAAATGCACCCGTGATTTTTGGCATATTTCAACATCGTTGAGATTTGGATTTGGGTCACATAAATGTGCACCCGAGTTTAGGAAAGTATATTATTAAAATGCGCGCCTAAAGCAACTAACGTGGTTATAACTTTGCGGGAGGCCATGAAAATTCGCTAAATGGCACGTCCCGAGTTCTAAGTATTTTAATGGAAGTATTTAAAGAGGGCCACGCAATTTATGATTTTTGTTTGGCGCGGCGCACCTCGATTTCATTTTTTAAAGGATACTAGACTAAGGTTGAAGGGTCATGAACTATTATGTTATTTAAGAAGGCCTTCCTAGAATTATTTTTGAGGGCCTTACTAATTGGCTAAGGTCATAAGGACTAGATATGGGCTATGAATTTAAAATCTGGTAACTAAATACAAGGCTAAGGTGATACAACTGGGCCTGAAAGAGAGGCCCAATATTTAGTGTTTGAATTCCTGAAGCTGCCTGCGTACAAACGCCTCAGCTGTAAAGCTGATTAATATTTTGGCCTCTAAGCAGGCCCATTTCAATCACCTGGGCAGCCTATTGTTGGCACTTTAACTAACAAGTATAAAAATCAATTTAAATGTTTATTCTCTTTCAATTTACCAACTCAAGCACTGAAACTAAATTGGATTGCAGAAACACTGACTTTTGAATCACAATTAAACCTGATAATTTCGCATAAAACACATGAACAATTCAATTCCGCTCAAATTGAACACATGCTGATTTTAAGTCTAAATTTCATGCTCATATTCAAATTATATGTATCCTGATGAACCACACACACTCATTCTGAAGCTTTTACTTCCAGAACCACATTTGAACTTACATACCACATTTGCAGAACTTAAGGCATTTATTGGACTGAAACTAGACATAAACTACTGAAATTTAATACTGAAGTGTGGAGACATCTCAAATATTCATTAGGCCCAAAATTAACGTTAACATGGAGTACAAACACTGGTCCTAAAACCAGCTTCAAACCCACACCATATTCCAATTTTTAACATTCAAACTAACATGGTAGCAGCCCTTAAAACATTAAAATTACGCTAACATTACTAAATGGACATTTATGAGTCCCAACAGTCCAGTTATTACAAATAATCATGTGTCTAAACTATATAATTTTCCATATTCTCATGGAGCCTAAATTCAGCACCTAAACAAACATGTTTGAAATTAAACTAGATTAAACTAAACAAATTCAGCATGAATCAGACAACATAAGGGGATTAACAGGGAAAATGTGCAACAATCTCTTCATTCCTTCAATAGGTTCTGATGCAAACTTCAAACATCATTTAGAGGACAAGGCAATACCTGGAAATTAGAGCAAAATAAGAAGATTGAAGATCAGATGTACAGCAGCAATGTAACAGATGCAATCTCAGCACAGAAGCAGCAATCACAGATCCAAAATCCCAGGAAAAGAACAAATGCAATAGACCAGCTATTCACACAACCAGCAAACAAACGAAACAGATCTTGTATGAACTGAGAACTTGATTTAAAAGCTGGAATTCAAACTCATCTTAAGGAAATCTTCAATGAAACAGTATTTTTTGGAGTTTTTGTGCTATATTTTTTTTTTTTTGGATTTTTGAAGAACTAGGACCTAAAATAAACCTTCTACCTCTAAGATTTCAGATTTGGGTTTTTGAATTTTGAAATTCAAATTTTAGATGTTCAAACTTGTAGAAACTTTTGGGGGAATTTTTAGATTCTGAGACTTGTTAATGAAAGCACTAAGCATGCCTTTTATAGGCAGGAAGAAGGGAAGGAAGGTTCTAGAGGTTTTCACTCATTTTTCCCCCTTTTTATTTTCAGAAATTACTTACTAGTCCTAAAGTTTTGACTTGTTTCTCAAGTTACTGCTTTCAAGATGCTGAAACTTACACTAAGACCCCTTCTAGAAGGATCTAGGGTATTCTAGCTTTGTTTTCTATCTATGGAATACCTATACTACCCTTTACCCTGGTTGGAATTTGACTATGGCTAAACTCAAGGAGTTTGAACTCAACTATATCCAAACAACTAAATTAATAACAACAATAAGAAATTACTAACTAAAACACTGAAATAATAACAATAATAATCAAACAATGACTAAAATCAAACTATAGAAATTAAAGATAGAACAGAACAACAATCAAAACAGAACAAATCCTAATCGGATTAAACTAAAATCAAACTAAAATCAGAAATCAGAACAAACTAAAATCTAAACAGAACAAACAAACAATACGAATTAATCCAAAAAAAATTAAACACAAAATCAGCACAAAAATAAAAGAAAAATCAGAACAGAATTGAACAAGATCAAAAACGAAAATTAAACTAAAAATTAAAAACTATGAGAACAGAATCAATCAAACAAGAAATGCAATCGAATAAAGAGAAGGAACTCACTGATTTTTGGTCTTCTATTTGATTGCTTTTCGAAATTGATTTTTAGTTAATGTTATATGTTTATTTTGTTAAAATAAAACATATAACATTAATTTAAAATCATTCGAGTTCTTGAAATTCAAAAAACAGGTTAAAATTTGAAAACCCTAGATCTAAAATTAATGGGGTTTTGCTTGGATTTGAAGGGTTCTAGTTTGGGATTCGGACTGAGGGATATGAGGAGGCCGCCCGGTGTTGATTTGGTATCGTTTGGAGGTGTTTAGGGTTTGGCCGGAATCTTTGATTTGATATTCGAGGAGTTTGCTGATGATTCGAGGGACGGGGTTTGGGGGTTCGGAAAGAGGAGGGGAAGGCGGTTCAAGGGTGTTAATTTGGACTGGTTTGGGTGATCGTCGTCGGACACGGTGGAGGCGGCGAGCACTGTTTGAATTATTCGAAGAGTTGGAAAATAATTTGAGGAAAAGTATGGCCGGATTCGTAATGAGGGGGCTGAGATGGTGTAGTGGTGTAAATTTGGGTGTCATTGGACGCCGGCCGCCGCCGTAGGCGATTTCCGACCGGCGGCGGGCGGCAGAGGGACGGTGGGGTTCTGTCTCTAGGGTTAGAATGAGAGAGACGATAGGTAGGGAGTCTGAGGGGGGGTGGTAGTTGTTAGGACAGTTATATATTAATGCATGGTTCCCGTCCGTTGGATCAAGCAACCTAGACGGCTAGGATTGGTTTAGACCAAACGACGTCGTTTTTGGGGTAAGGGGAGCTGGACCGGACCAGGGGCGGTTTTGGCTGGGTTTCACGAGCTCAAGGGCTTAATTGATTGGGTTAATACATTAAATCCTAAATTAGCCCAAGACTTAGATATTAACAGGCCAGATTTTTTCTCTTTTATTTATTTTTTTGTTTTCTTTTCTCATTTAATTCCTTTTTGTATATTTTCCTTTTTCTTTTAAAAATAAAACCTGAATTAAAATTCTAAGGACCTAATTAAACTAATTAACCCTAAATGATGATTACTACAATTAATTGAGACAAATTAAAAGAAACTAACAAAATTCAAAGCTAAAAGTCAATTTTTTTATGATTTTTGTATTTTGTAAAATTCTATTACTAATTAGTCTAAAAAATATAAAATAAAATCCTAAATGCAAATGCAATATTTTTGTATTTTTTATGAATTATCTAAAAACTAAACATGCACACACAAATGCAAATACACAAAAATTATACAATTAAATCCTAAAAATCAAATAATAAGAGGAAAATCCTAATTTTAAGAATTCTGTAGGAGCAATTCAAGCGAGGCAAAAATCACGTGCTCACAGTCCTTTGTGCGGGTACCTCACACTAGTTCCAACCAGCTGGCTCGCATTTGCACACTTTCAGTGGCTTTTCTTCTATGCTCATAATCCTACAAAAAAAGTGCTACAAAGATAGAAAAATAAAATAAACAAAAATAAATAAAAATAAAAGAAAGCAGTAAAACTGGGTTGCCTCCCAACAAGCGCCTAATTTAAAGTCGCGGCACGACTTGAACCAATTTTTGTCTCCACCTTGAACTTATGAATTGTACCCCTAACATGGCATCCAGTCTGTGGCTATGCACCTTTGGTGGGGCTACAAAGATAACCATGCCAAGTAATAAATTTTTCACTATGCACTTCTTGGCCTTTAGATGGGGAATATAATTTTTGCTTTCTAGCACAACAAATTCAAGAATATAGGCACCCTCATCCTCACTCTTTGACTCCCTCAAAGGCTCAGATGGCTTGATTAGTATCTCACTGTCTAAACACAATGTAGAAAAATGATTGGAATGAGGTCTAATGCGCCCTAACTCATGAATTTTACTACTATTTACATCCCCATATTTACACACACTCAAGTCTCCCAAAGTAATGTTGTCTACTCTCTCACATGACTCTAAAGCACTCTTCTCACTATTGGCATCCTCAAGAAAAACATGGTCTAGTGATTGGTATTCTCGTTTTAGCTCCTCAATTTGATCTAGAAGATTTTTTTCAGCTTCACACAACTCATTATTAAATTGTTGGGCGTTACACGCATCAACCTTTGCACTCAAATCTGCATCTAAGTTATGTACAGCCAAGCCAAAATTATCAATTTTATGTGCAAGTTCATCTCTCTCCTTAGACCAATCATTCACCAACGTTGTTAGAAGACAACGTCGTTACGCATATTCGCCTAATCGAGAATATTCTTTCCAATACCAACCCTTACTCCCATATTCAAATTCAGACCTCCAAGAAGTCAGGCCATGACAAGACCAAAAATACGAGCCATAAAAGTCTTTTGTCAACCAAGAGTCTTCATCAATAGTCTTACCTCCGTATATTTCATCCCCAAATGTCATGCTGAGAGAACTAGGAACACACTAAGAGAAAAATATCAAATATTTGTAAAAATAAAAGTATATACAAAAAAAGGATAAAATTTAAAGTCTAATCTAGAAAAATAGTTAATTTCTAAGTCCCCGGCAACGGCGCCAAAAACTTGTTGCGGCCAAACGCACTCACGCAAGTGCACGTGATCGTCAAGTAATAAAGTAGTGAGTAGAGTATCGTTGTCACGAGGACTTGTGATTAACTATTAACTAAATTAGACTATCCTAATTATCTATACAAGAATTAAACCTAGAAGTATTTGATTCTAAATTAATTAAATAAATAAAAATAAATAATGAACTTTTAACAGAGAATGAGCAGATTTTTATGATATCAATGTAATAAAAACGATCTAGGGTTATGGGTTATCTAACATTCCTACTGTATTCTTCAATTGAATTGACTAACTAATTTATCGAGTTTATTGGTTGACAGGGTTAATATTGCTCATAAGAATCTGTCGAGTTCTTACTCGCCTATTCAAGCTAACCTAACGCCTATATGTCTATGGAGTTAGAATCAACAAGAAAGCATTTATAATTCCTGTATTTCAACCAAGCAAGGCAATTAGGTATATGTCTATCCTAACCGCGAATCCGTTCCCTGATGCCCAGGTTCAAGAACTTGATCTACTCACACCTATATGCAATCTAGAATTCCCGCTTTCGAGTTCAACTCTAGATTCGTAGATAGTATTCAGTTGGTGATCAAGCAATCAAATAATTAAGTGCAGGATTGAATAAATAAACCAATATGATAAACTAAGAAATTAAAATCAATATCCGAATAACAATAGTCATGAAAGAACCACAACCCTAGAACGTGAAGTTTAGCTCCACATAGACGTGGTAGCAAAACAACAAATCATACAAAGAAACATAAAAAGACTAAGTTGGTGGAAGAAAAGATGAAACCCGGCCTCCACGGTGGCTCTGTGCTCTTCCTTGGTAAAAAATTACTCTAAAAACGTTCTCTCTTGTATATATACCAAGTAGGGTTGGGCCCAAACAATTATACCTTCTCCAATGTGAAAAAGGACACTTTTCCCGGGTGACTAGCGCGAGCTCGCGCATGACTTCGCGCGTGACTTCGCGCATCATTCTGCCTCCAGCTTCTTAACACACGCGACTTCGCGCAAACTTCGCGCGTTCACGCATTTTTCACCCTGTTCCTTTCCGAATTTGGAAAAACATAAAACGTGAAAGTTGTAGCCCTTTGAGTTAGCTTTCCAACCACATATTGTGGAGCCAAAATGGAGTTCTGAGAAAAATGTTATATCTATTTTACTAGACAGTGCGCAATCTGCCTACTGGAGTCTTCGTTTGCTCTAACTATCATCCGTTGACCCCCCAACACGATCCCGGCTTAATTCCTTGAACTTTTACTCAAACTTTAAAATTCCAAATCACTTGAATTCATTCCATAACATCTATATAGCTCGGAATCACCCCTACAAGGCATAAAACACACCATTAGTGCAAAACACTAGCGATTAAAGCTCAAACTCAATTAAAGTGCAGTAAATTAGAGTGTAATAATCGACTAAAATACGTAATTATAGCCTATCATCAGAACTTAAAGGCTTTGAAGCCAAGAGTATATTTCTCCTTTTTCTGTTTTTTTCTATACTTTCTTTTTCCTACATTATCTATTTGTTCATGACGGTTATTTGGATGGATTTTCTACATAAACCGTAATATTATCTTCCTTTTTTTGTTTTTGTTTTGTTTTCAGAGTTGTATTAATCCCCTTGGGCAATAAAAAGTTCAATAAAAGCCTTTTGGCCTCGTTTATTTAATTTAATGAAGGTCCAGATTTAAATCATTCAAATCTCAGTTCATTAAGCGCATTTTTTTCTATCATTTATTTGCTTTTTATAGGTCTAATTCGTTAAGAGCTCGTACATCTTAAAATTATCAAGACGTTATTTAACAAAAAATTCCTACAAAGGAAACATTTTATCACTATTCTATCCACTAACACGTACCACATAACCACCACCAGTAATCTCGACCACAAAACTAAGTACCGTCATCAATTATCTCCGCCACCAACTTTCACCGCACAATTATCAATCACCTCTACCACCAAGTATCCACCGCACAACCACCAATAGCAACAACCATTGCCACCTCTATAGTTTTGTCACGACCCGTATTTTCCACCCTCGGAAGTCATGATGGCGCCTACTAATACGAGCTAGGCAGGCCAATTATTTACTGTCGCGACCCCAAATAACGGTCGTGATGACGCCTATCACATTGCTAGGCAAGCCAGACCAACTATCAAACTATAACCCATTTTCATTTAGTAAGTCATTTGCTGACACAGCTTAATTACCAATTATCATAATAAGTGTTTAAAACAACAAGAAAGATGTGCAGAATCAACAAGACATAGAAGCTACACAGCCCACACTGATCTGGTGTCACGAGTCTAGAGCCTCTAATACAAGTCTGAACAGTCTACTACATAAATAGTCTAGAAATGCGGAAAAATAATAAGATAGAAGGGAGAAATCGGGGCCGCGGACGCCATGCAACTACCTCGAAATCCCGACAAGTGCTGGAAAAACAGCTGAAAGCTCTCACTCGGCCTCTCGGGCACCTGGATCTGCACACAAGGTGCAGGGAGTAACGTGAGTACGCCAACTCAGTAAGTAACTAAAGTAAATAATGGACTGAAAGCAGTGACGAGCAGTTCAAAACATATATTCTAAAATCGGTTCTGTCATAAATTCATCATTTTCAGTTTAACACTTGAAATCAATTACTTGACAATATGTCCAACAGAGGCTTATTCATAAAAAGAGTGGAAACAGTAGAAATATCATAACAGGGCCCCTTGGGCAAGAAGTCACTCGAAATATAGCCCCTCGGGCAGCCTCTCAGTCACACGTGACTCAACTCTAGTCACACAATACTCACTATCAGCACTCGGCTCAGTATTAACTCATAATAATAGAAATCATAATAACCGCTGCGGCGTGCAGCCCGATCCATATATTTATAGTTGACTTCGCTCACTGGGGGTGTGCAAACTCCGGAGGGGCTCCTACAGCCCAAGCGTCATATCGTTGCGGCGTGCAGCCCGATCATATATATATATATATATATATATATACGGCGTGCAGCCCGATCCATATAAGTATCGCTGCGGCGTGCAGCCCGATCCATATAAGTATCGCAGCGGCGTGCAGCCCGATCCATAATATAGACATATAATATCCTCACCATAAGGTTCTCAACCTCTCTCGGCCATTAGCCTCACAGCATCTCGGGCATCACAATAGAAATTAGGGAACTCAGCCCAAACAGTCCTCACAGTAGGAGTAGAATGATAAAACCAGTTTTAAACATTTAACAAGTAAAAACAGGACTGAGGCTATGCTTTTAACAAGTAAAGTGAGGAAAATAGTTAAGATGCCCCTAAGGGTTTCTACAGATCGGCACAAGGCCCCAAATATGGCATAAAGCCCATAATACAGTATAAGGATCCAGAATCCAGAATAATATAACATTTACAAATAAAATACGCGGCTCAATAGTCGCTACGGGGCGGACCAAGTCACCATCCCCTACCGGTGCACGCCCACACGCTCGTCACCTAGCATGTGCATCACCGCATTTATCAAATCAAGTCAAATACCAGGGTTTATACCCTCAGTTCCAAATTGACAATGGTTACTTACCTCAAATCGGTGAAAATACTACTCCGCGACGCCTTTGCCTCTCGAATCGGCCTCCACTCACGTCGAATCTAGTCAAAATCATATCGAATACGTCACAATATGCTAAGGGAACAAAGCCCAAGCGAAAACAATCGAAAAATACCAAAAAACCAGAAATTAGCAAAACCCGAGCCCCGGGCCCACTCCTCGAAACTCAGAAATTTTTACATCAACGGATTACTTATCTCCCCCACGAGTCTATGCATATAAAGAACACCAAAATCGGAGTCCAAATGACCCCTCAAATCCCAAATCAAAACTCCAAAATCCCAAGCCCTAGTTCTTCCATTTTGAGTTCAAGTTTCCATGAATTTCTAGGTAGATTTCATAATAGAATCGAGTTTTAGGTCCGAAATTCTTACCTCCAATCGTTTCCCCTTGAATCCCTCTTCAACCTCCTTCAAAAATCTCTCAAAATGAACAGCTATGGGTGAAAATAGACCCAAAATCGCGACTGAAATGACTTAAAACATTCTGTCCAGTTCTGCTATTCCTTCATCGCGATCGCGGCACTAGCCTCGCGATCGCGAAGCACAAATTTTAAATTCCCAAAAATAACACTACGCGAATGCGAAATGGGCCCTGCGAACGCGATGCTTTCGCCTCTCACACCTACGCAAATGCGAACGCGAAGAACAATTCCTCTTGGACCCTTCTGACCCCATTCCTTATACGCGATCGCGGACAACTCCACGCGAACGCGAAGCACAGGATCCCAGCCTTCCGCGATCGCGAAGCCTCACACGTGAACGCGAAGGCTTAAATCTGGCCTTCCTCAATTCCTTCTATGCAATCGTGATACACCCTACGCGATCGCGAAGGGTAATTCTCTGCAACACCTGAAACTTCAAAATCTGCAATCTTTTAAGGCACAAAATGGTCCGATTGACCATCCGAAACTCACCCGAGGCCCCCGGGACCTCAACCAAAGGCACCAACACATCTTAAATCCTTATTCAAACTTGCTCCAATCATCAAAACACCGCAAACAACATCAAATTACCCAAAACACATCGAATTCAAGCCTAAGTTTCTAAAAACATCCGAAATACGCTTTCGATCAAAAACCCCACAAGACCACGTCCGAATGACCTGAAATTTTGCACACACATCCCAAATGACACAACGAAGCTACTGCAACTCTCGAAATTCCATTCCGACCCCCGGATCAAAATCTCACCTACCAACCGGAAATCGCCAAAATATCGATTTCGCCAATTCAAGCCTAATTTTACTCCGGACCTCCAAAACCCATTTCGGTCGCACTCCTAAGTCACAAATCACCTCCCGAAGCTAACCCAATCATCGGAACTCACATCCGAGCCCTCTAACACATAAGTCAACATCCGTTTGACTTTTCCAACTTAAGCCTTCTTAAAAGAGACTAAGTGTCTCAAACCTTATCAAAATCATTCCGGATTCAATCCGACTAACCCGATACCTCAAAACACAGATGAACAAAGAAAATAGAAGCAGAATGGGGGAAACGGACCAGTAACTCATGAGACGACCGGCCGGATCGTCACATCCTCCCCAACTGAAACAAACGTTCATCCTCGAATGAGTCGAGAAACGTACCTGAAGCCTCAAACAGGTGAGGATATCTGCTCCGCATCTCCCGCTCGATCTCCCAGGTAGCCTCCTCCACGGACCGACCTCTCCACTACACTTTCACTGAAGCTATATCTTTTGACCTCAACTTCCGAACCTGACGCTCCAAAATGGTTGCTGGCTCCACATCATAAGTCAAATCATCCTCCAACTGAACCGTGCTGAAATTCAGAACATGAGACGGATCTCCAATATACTTCCGGAGCATAGAAACATGGAAAATCGGATGCACACTCGACAAGCTGGGTGGCAAAGCAATCTCATAAGCCACCTCCCCAATCCTCCGAAGTACCTCAAAAGGCCCAATGAACCGCGGACTCAACTTCCCTTTCTTTCCGAATCTCATAACACCCTTCGTGGGCGAAACCTTCAACAGGACCTTCTCACCAACCATGTAAGACACATCTCGAACCTTCTTGTCGGCATAACTCTTCTGCCTTGACTGCGCTGTACGGAGTCTCTCCTGTATCACCTTCACCTTATCTAAGGCATCCTGAACCAAATTTGTCCCCAATAGCCTAGCCTCACCGGGCTCGAACCAACCAACTGGAGATCTACACCGCCTCCCATACAAAGCCTCATATGGAGCCATCTGGATACTCGACTAGTAGCTGTTATTGTAAGCAAACTCTGCAAGAGGTAGAAACTGATCCCATGACCCTCCGAAATCAATAACACAAGCGCGTAGAATATCCTCCAATATTTGAATGGTGCGCTCGGACTGCCCATCTGTCTGAGGGTAGAAAGTTATGCTCAACTGCACCTGAGTACCCAACTCTCGCTAAACATGACTTCCAAAACTGGGAAGTAAACTGAGTGCCCCGATCTGAAATGATAGACACTGGGACACCATGCAACCGAACAATCTCCCGAATATATATCTCTGCTAGCCGCTCTGAAGAATAAGTAGTACAGATAGGAATGAAGTGCGCGGACTTGGTCAGCCTATCCACAATCACCCAAATAGCATCGAACTTCTTCAAAGTCCGAGGGAGTCCAACTACAAAATCCATAGTGATCCTCTCCCACTTCCACTCAGGAATAACCATCTGCTGAAGCAAGCCACCCGGTCTCTGATGCTCATATTTCACCTGCTGACAATTGAGACACCGAGCTACAAATCCCACAATATCTTTCTTCATTCTCCGCCACCAGTAGTGCTGTCTAAGATCCTGATACATCTTCGCGGCTCCTGGATGAATAGAACTACCACGAGCTATGGGCCTCCTCCAGA